>NC_132999.1:3165000-3466715 GCF_048564905.1 Vicugna pacos | reverse complement strand
TGAAAAAGAAAAAAATAGAAAGTACTCAGATTTCTTAACTGTGGAGAAAGGAAAATAATACTGTATCAGAACGATGGTTACTTAAAGCAGGAATAAGGTCTAGTCTTCCTGACAAGTGATTTAAATCAAATGTCTCCATTAAATCTCAGAGAAGCCAAGTCCACTTACCTAAAATCTTCCCTAGATAGAACCCTAGATAGAATCAGCATATACGGGGGTGACTAAAAAAAATACGAAAAATTCAACAAGTCTTACATGGAGATCCGTCTCATTTTTCTTTTCATAACTCATGTTCTTAGGGCAAAAGAGTGCCGACATGATGAAGGACACATACCATTAGTTATGCCTTATATTTGGACTTTGGTAAATAAATTGTATCTAGCACTTAAGCGAAAGTGAAGACTGATTGCTTGTGCCATGATTTGACAAAGCATTTACACACTGTAATATTTTGAAGTATAATTGCTGAGCAAAAATGACATGCGAGTGCCTTATTTAATTGCATTCACTCCACTATCAGTTATCTATAGGCTTCAACACAATTCTTCAGTGAACTTTCTAAATTCAGCAGTTAGTAGCCTTTTAGCCCAATGCATAAATTAATGTTCTGACAAGCCTTTTAAAATGGCATGTAGGTGAATTTATTAGGAAATAATGCAGAATAAAATTTAAAAGACTTTGAATAGGTGTACTTTATATTTGGCTGGCTGTATCTTAAGAAGATTAGGCAATCCTCATTACATTATAAATTCCCCGTGGCTAATGTTAGTCTAGGTGCTAATGCTGTAACTCCCCAAATGCAAAATGCAGGAGTTTGAGATTGGGAAGCTGCTGTGTCCAGTATTGCTAGTGTCCAGCTGGCTAGTGCCACCGGCTAATTGTGTGCAACATGTATTACGTGTTTACCTTTCCCCATCCCATTATCCTGTATGTAAGTGTGATATTGACCTCCAGTAGTCTTTGGAAAGTAGTGGAAAGAAAAGGCAAGCAGGCTCAAATTAAGTGTAATCACAGATACCTGGGGGATATCTGAAAACACGGGAGCAACTGGCCTTGTTATGCTAGTTTCCTGATATTCGATTAGGCTAGTACTTGTAGGCGCAAAAGGACTTTGTATTGAACAGTTGCCATGGGTATGTACCATCTGACCGTTTAATGTCTGTGCTTATTATACTGGGTACCTCTCTCACTTGCCATAGATAAGGGTGTGTTAGAGAGCTTTTGCTAAATTGTAACCATGGACAACTCCAAAATTTCAGTGGCTTGCTTGCTCTCATTTACACTTTGCAGATCAGTTGCGGCTTTGGTCTCTGCCCTCTTTCCGAGACATATGAAGGAGGGGGGAAAAGAGTCATAGAACTTGAATGACAGCTCCTAAAGCTTCTGCTTGGGACCAGCACGTGCCATTTTCATGTTTCATTGGCAAAAAGCAGATCAGATGGAAGCAGAAAATAGAACTCTCCTGTAGGAAAAGTCCCAGTAAAGGCGGGGCAGCTAATATTAGGACAGTAGTAAAATTATCACACGGGCGTTAACATTCCTGTCTCCCTACCCTCACCCACCACTGCCCCTCCCCTACTGCTTGTGGTAGAGAAGTACAGAAGAACTTTTTTAGCTTTTATATGATTCTTGATTATTTTCCTTAATTACCACTTATGTATTACAGAGCAGAAATTAGGAACAGTAAAAATCAGAGACACTGGTGAATGTAGAGAGATTAGTCTACAGAGCATATCATGTTATTCATATTCATTCTGGTGACCTCTTCTGAGTCACTACCACAAAAAGTTGAAAATAATGTAGAAAAAAAGATCTTTCCCTCTTTTTGGCAGAGCTCCTTTCAGGGGATGAAGGAACCAATAGAGAAATTTAGATTAACAAATTACTTCATATTACACATTTTTATATCTCATGTCAAATATTTTCATATGTATTGTATTCATATGGATATAAATGTTCTCCTCTTGTATTCATATGGATATAAATTTGAAATATTTTAAAGTACCAAAGCTTTTAATGTAGGTTTCTTATTTATTATTTAAAATAAAAGAAAAGCACATAAAAACAGGAAGAGACTTCCATACTTTCATTCTGATAAAAGTAACATACATCATCTTATTTTTGCTGTTTGGTGTTCGTTTTTGGTATTACCCTCCAAAAGACAACCTGCATTCTGCTTGATACTTAGTTGTTACTGTCGAATGTTACTGTGGTAATATAAACTGAATTCAGTGTATTGTGTGCATATCATAATGAAATATTCTGCCTGGTCCTGATCAGAAAAGAGGTATATATTACATAATGCTAATCAAGCATTTATTGTTAGCATTTGGAAAAGGGCAGTAAGTACTATAATTTTAGTGGGTACATGTAGTATCTGTCAGAAATTTAACAGCCAGTTGCTTAAAACACAAATCACTGTACCATGGAAATTTAATTATAAGTCCTATTGTCTTTTTTAAAAAGCATCCCTTATGGTATATCTTAATATATTTTGGGTCCTATTTCATTTGTAGATGGTAGAGTTTTAGTTTTTAGTATACCAGAGTAGTTCTCTACATTCTTTGTTTCATCATCCCCTGCATCTGGTTTGGGCACCTTGAATTTATTTTTAATTAAAAAAATTGTTTTTGAGTTTTGCTTGGTTTGTATTTATTTGGTTTAAAACCAACTAGTGCCTTTTGGAAAGTAGACTCTTTCAAAGTGTTTTAAAGAGCAAGACCATTCATTCATTCAGCAGACTATTGACTGATTATAATCTTGTAGGTCATGGTGTTCTTCTGAGAAAGACTGATAATATATATACAATGTAAATGCTGTAGTGGAGGTTTGTGCTAGTGACTTTATATGTTATAAAGCCAGGTTCCATTTCAGTTATTAAACTGTTTTTGGTATTTGGTAGCATTTTAATGGTCTTACACTTCCACATGGACTTCTCGAGACCCACTCCTTACACTACCTCATTAAGAATTTAGCAACACCAGATCTGAAACCCTGTTCTCACATGTAGGTTTTCAGTACCTTTTCCTCCTCACTGTAAATGGGAAAAGTGCTTCCTTTATCCGTACAGATTAACGGCATTGTTGAGCTGAGGTCCTCTCATTGGAACGAAGTCGAACAAAGCCTGAAGAGTACTCCTTCCGCGTATAGTGACTGAGTCTTGGCATTGATGCGTCGTCTCAGGTTTTCCAGGCTCTTCTGCTCACCCTTCACTAAAACAGATAGAAAACAGCGCTTATGCTTCTTAATCAGGTTTTCTTAATCGGCGTTTTCTAAGATTAGAAAAGAAAATTGGTCTCAAGATATTGGGTATAGACACAAAACAGAGTTGAAAAGTTGGGTAGCCAGAGTAAACCCTTATAAGCCACATATTAAATAGATAGCTTTTTGTCCTCTTTAAAAAAATTTAAGTCCTTGATAGTTTCAGTTTGTCAACACATTTCAAATGTTATGATTGTAATAATAACTGCTGTGTTTAGTTGCTGGAGTAAATGAAGCAGAATTGTTGCTTTACTTGATGTAGTCTTCTGTCTAAAATTAAATCATTACAAATTCCAACTCATTTTGCATCACTGCAGAACATCATACAGTTAATCCAAAATATTTGTGGAAATTAAAAAAAATTCTAAGTAATATAATTTGTTTTACTTTTTAAATGTTAAACAGTTATTTATAACTTCTCGGAATATACAAAGCATTTGAGTCAGTTTACAAGGGGGAAATATTCTAGACTAGAAAAGATATTAATTAGAGGAAGAGAGAAAGGGAAAAGACTAAACACGTATGTAAATCATAAAGGCCACATTATTTATTATAGAGAGCTTTTAAGAAAATAAAAACGGGTCTAGCAATTTTAAAATGGCTTTTGTATTAATATGTTAAGTGTTATGTACTGTGAATTATTAAAAGTGCTGGATTTTCTGCTTAGAATTCAAAACCTATCATTAACAATTATTTGCCAGCCAATGAATGCAAGGGTCTTTGGATTCCAGGATGTGGAGTTACAAAATGATACTTAGACAAAGACAGGATTTTTTGTGTGTATGTGCCTGTTCAGTGTCTTGTGTCTAATGTTATGTTAGCTGCTTTGGGGAGGATCGGTACAGAAGATTGGTATACGTAAGAGAAAATAATGAAATACGAAGTAAATAGAATGTTAGTTCAACTAGAATATAGTACACTACAGACTGGTAATTTTTACCTTTGCTATTAAGTAAATAGAAGGTAACTATAATTGTAATAACATTTGTGTGTGAAACTAAAGCTATCTCAGCTATGGCTGAGATTATCTGGGTCGTAAAATAATGGAACTCATAGGTTGCACCAGAAATTAGCAGTATCTGCATATTGCTGTATGAATATGAATATTAAGCTATTAACAGTATGTAACTATATAAACCCATGTATCTGCAACTAACATATCTATCTTTATAGTTTATAGTGCACTTTTATATGTGATGTCTTATTTAAGAGAATCTTGGATTTAGGGTAGACTTTGCTGCTTTGTCTATGGTCCCAAGCTACTTATTTTTCTCTCTTAATGAGAGAGTCCATGCCAGCACTTCAGAGTTGGTATCCACAAGGCTAATGATGGTTACACTGTTCTCAGTAAATCAAATTTCTTAGTAATTCTTGGCTTAGATACTGAAACAAGGTTTGTCTCTAAAAATTCTGCAGAGGACTTTAATTCTTCTCACTTACATACCATCCAGAATCTGTAATACTAGTTCCTATCTCCTGCCTCCCACGCTCTGCTCACCCCTGCCCTATTTATGGTTTCTTTGTTTGTGGTTGCTGCCCAGTGAAAATGCTCAGGCTGCACTCAGGTGTATAAAACTCTGTCAATCAAAATGAATTTTCCTCCCCATTTCCCCTGTGCTCAGATTTTACGTATGCTTCCTTATGCTTACATATCCTAACTCACCTTAATAGTAATTTGACAAAGACTTCATTCTGGTCCTATTCCCACTCTGGAAGTTGTGTCTCTGTGCAGTTCTCCTTCTGGTAAAATTGTCCACTTTGGTCCCAACAACCTCGAACCACCTGTTACTGTTAGACCTGGTGTGTGCTCTCTTCCTTTTTCTGAGATAGTCTGTAGATTCTCCAGCAGATAACGTCATCAACATTGTAGTTGGTTTTTCCATTTGTTTTTGTGATTAAAAAAACACAATAAACACATAACACAAGACCTGATCTCTTAACAAACTTTTAAATGTACAGTACAGTACTTATAACTGTAAGGCCGATGTTGTATAGCTGATCTCTAGAACTTTTTTATCTTTTTGTTACTGAAAGCAACTCCTCCAGTCCCTGGCAACCACCATTTCACTTTCTGCTTTTATGAGTTTGGCTACTTTAGATACCTCACATAAGTGGGATCATGAAGTATTTGTCCTTCAGCAACTGGCTTATTTAAATAATACTCCATTTTGTGTGTGTGTGTGTATGAAACATTTTCTTTATTCATTTGTCAATGGACATTTAGGTTGTTTCCACCTCTTGGGTATTATGAATCATGTTACAGTGAACATGGAGTGCAAATATCTGTCTGAGATCTTTATTTCAATTCTTTTGGATAAATACCCAGAAGTAGAGTTGCTAGATTATGTGGTACTTTTATATTTAATTTTCTGCAGAACCTCCATACTGTTTTCCATAGTGGCTACACCGTTTTACATTCTCAACAACAGTGCACAAGAGTTCCAATTTCTCCACATCTTTAGGAGCATTTAAAAAAAAAACATACTAACATGTATGAGATACATAATATCGTGGTTTCTGATTTGCATTTTCCTGATAATGAGTGATGTTGAGCATCTTTTCCAATATCTGTGTATCTTTTGTTTGCCATCTGCATGTCTTTTTGGAGAAGAGTGTATTCAAGTCCTTTACCTATTTTTTAATGGAGCTGTATTTGTGCTATTGAGTTGTAGGAGATCCTTATATATTTTGGATATTGACCCCTTATCAGACATGTGGTTTGCAAATACTTTCTTCCTCTCTATAGGTTGCCTTTCACTTTGTTGATTGTTCTTTTTCCATGGAGATTCTTCTTAGTTTGATGTAGTGCTTGTCTACTTTTGCATTTGTTGCCTGTATCTATGGTATCTTATTCAAGAGATCATTACCATGACCAATGTCCTGAAGCTTTTCTCCCTATGTTTTCTTCTAGGAGTTTTATAGTTTCAGGTCTCACATTTAAGTCTTTAATTCATTTTGATTTGATTTTTGTGTATGTGTAAGATAAAGGTCCAATTTCATTCTTTTGCATATGGATATCCAGTTTTACTAGCACTATTTGTTAAAGAAACTATCTTCTCCCCAGTATTTAATCCTGGCACTCTTAGATCATTTGACTGCATATATGTGCCTTTATTTCTTGGCTCTCCCTTCTCTTCCATAGGCTTATATGTCTGTCTTTATGCCCATACCATACTGTTCTAATTACTGAAGTTTTGTAGTATGTTTTGAAATTGGGAAGTTTGAGACCTCCAGCTCTGTTCTTCTTTCTCATGGTTGTTTTGGCCATTTAGGGTTCCATATGAGTTTTAGGATTGTTTTTTCTATTTCTGTAAAAAATACCACTGGAATTTTGATAAGGATTGCATTGAATCTGTAAGTCACTTTGAGTATTATGGGCATTTTAACAATGTTAAATTTTCCAATCCATGAACATGGAATGTCTCTCCATTTGTTTGTGTCTTCTTTAATTTCTTTCAACCCTGTTTTGTATTTCTCAGTGTACAAGTCTTTTTCCTCCTTGATTAAATAAGAGTTAGGCAAGACAGAAATGAGTCCCTTAAGTGTTCCTTCCAAAAAGCCATAATGTTGGCTGCATGCTCCATCCCCCACCCCAGCCAACCACCAGGAGAAGTTCCAAGTCAGGGTGATCTGGGGCTCATCTGTTCTGGCTTGGTGGAGGAACTGTTGCTGGTACAGTGAAACTTTCTTTTTATCCATTTCAGTACAGCTATTCTTGGCTTAATGTTGCCTGGGGTACCGCGTCTTCTTAACTGGAATCTGGGAATCTTATAAAGGTCTTTTGGTTCTTCGTGTTATTGTTAAATTGCTATTTCCATGGGGAAGTGCAGGCTAGGATTTCTTATTCTGCCATCTGGCTGATGTCACTGCAACATTGTGCTCTTAATCCCATGCACAATGAACACTCAGTACATACTATATGCCAGGCTCTGGATGAGAAATTTGGGTTATAAAGATGAACTAGATATGTTTGTTATCTTTAAGGACCTCCTCTGGTTTGGAAGACAGACATGTAAATAGTGAATAATTGTAAAATGTGTACTGCTGTCATCTAGATGGAAACAATTTATTGTAACTTAATATCTAGAGGAATGATGTATTCAAGGAAGCTGAGATTTGAACTGGACCTTGAAATTTGAGCAGGAAGTTTAGAAGGACATCTCAGGAAGAGGGAACAGCCGTTAGAAGCAACCATGCAAGACTGTGTTAAACAGAGAACAGGGGAAAATCCACCAAGGAGAAGGAAATGGGTATAAATAAACTGGATTGGTTACTTGGGACTTGCTTACTAACAGCTTTGTTTGCCAACTAAGGCGTTTGGACTTAGAGCATCAGGAAGTTTTTTAAAAAAAATAGGATAAAAGAATAACCTCCCTTGCTCCCTCCGTTCACAAAATTCTGTCTCCCTTGTGGAACATGAACAACAATTAACAGTTACTGCATTTAGGGAAACCAGTGGCAGCATCCAAGTTAAAGATAAGAAAAAGTGATAACATGACAGTAGCCATGCAGATGGAAAGATAGGATTTGACGAAGATTTCTGGGATGAAGCCAAGAATTAGTAACCAAATGTTTGTAGGAAGCAAGAAAGAGATTAAAAAGGTACCCTATTATAGGGCCTATAGTAGATTCCTAAAGGCAGGAGAATGGAGAAATGAGAAAGCAACAAAGTGACAAACAGATTTTAAAGTATCAGTGATAGACACATTAGGGGAAAAACCCTCAAATTTCTGCTGCTTGCTTTCATTCTTGAATTTCATAAAGTCTTCAAAGTGAAAGAACACAGAATGAAGTAAATTTTGAATTAGTATTTGAGCCAAACTTAATTGAATTATATCCCTGCTAAGCTCAAAAGCATTTATGATACTACAATGCTGTCCTGCCTGGCTCTGCTCTTTAAAGTTCCCGCAGACACCTGCCTGGGTTTTATTCCCCACAATTATTGCATCTAAGACAGTTGATGTGATGAAATACAGAAAGAGTTCCCAAATTCCAAAACAAACAAACAGCAAAAAAAGATTTTGTTCTGTAAAATTTATTTATTTATAATCCAGAATTTGTTTCCATGTGGAAATTGCATTTAACAAACAATAACAACTTACCCAGAAAACTACCTGCTGGTGACATGAATTGCACAGGATAGCTAGAAAACAGACACTTTTATCTTAGGCGTATAGCTTAGCTCTTTTCGTTACCAATTTTGTCATCCTGAATAAGTTCTTGAACCTCCTCATGGTATAATTTGCTCATCTGTTGTAATAGTACCTACTTCGTAGTGTCATTGGTAAGCTCTTTGAGGAAATTTGTAGGCAGGATAGTGTCCCAGTGATAACCAGGTGAGATTAAAGAAAAATGACCCTGCATAAAAATATATTAGGATGTGTGGAAATAGTGACAATCTGATAATCTAGATATTTTGCTGACTTCTTAAAATCTGTTATAGAGAAACATTCTGCTTAATGAATTTCAAACCATTCTAAACATAAAATAGAGATCTTGAACTTCCTTTCTGTCAAGTCAACAGAGCACCAGTTCCTATGGTTTTGTTCAGTTAGTTATTAACTTTTACTTTTTATGAAAATTGTATCCCCAGTATTCTTAATAACATTTGAAAGGTTTAATTCTATAAGCAGTTTCTCTTTTCTTTTCACTCTTCAACTCATTCAACAGTAATAGAATCAGGGCATTGTTTTATAGGACAGCCATCTGTCTTACCTACCAAAATCAGCATAATTTAAATCTTATTATCATATTGAGCACCTCTATCATAGTAGACAAGAATTTTTCTTATTCAGTAGTAGCACCATCCAAAGCCAAAAGTAGTTTGTCAGGATGACAGATTTAGGTCTCAGGTATGTGCTTGGAGGAATTGATGCAGTAGGTTTCTTCTTTATACCTGGTTTTGGAGGTGCAAGTAGCATATCTAGGACATGTTGATTTATTTATATTTTTTAGTGGCCGAGGAAGGCTAACTTGAATTCATACTCAGTTCATTTTGTGTCTGCATAGTAACATCGAATTATGAAGGTGTTCCTTCAGTGTATGTGCAGTGCATTTATTCATAACTAACTGATTAATTCCTCTCCACAGTATTGTCTTGCAATGCTTTCAGAGAACAGAAATGGCTTAGAAGTTTCCCATATTTATTTTCTTCATTTAGGGACTTCTTCCCCATCATATTCTACCTTTTTATTGGCACTTGTATTCAAATCATACATTTTTCTATCACTGTCAACATTCAAATTTTGAAATAGCTATATAGCATGCCTCAGCTCAGCAGTACTTTCCTTTGGTATCAGATTTTTTTTGTTAGGTATTTTCTGGAAGGGCATTTGAAAAAAAAAAAAAGCCTTAAGGAGGCCCATTTGACTTTAAGTTAAACTTCCTGGTTTGGAGTGGTCCTGTTTTGAATTCCTATCATAGAGTTGAAAATTAAAGCCAGTGAGAAGTCATTTAGCTCTTTTTTCTCGATAAGACTGAGGGTTTTTCTCGTTGTTTCATCTTCATTTAACTCAGAGTCTAAAGCCAAATGTACCAGCCCACTCTGGATAGACACAGTTACCAACAGAAGGCGTAACTTCCAGGATTCTGGCTCCTCATCGGCGGTGCTTAGTCTTGCGGTTGTTACTTACTCACTTCCTGTTAGAAACCTGGATGAGGTGAGTCAGTTTTAGGGAAGATAGTGTAATGCAGTTGTTTCCCAAATTAGTCTGTCAGTCAGTTAATTAACTAACCAATTTGTTACGCTTTCTTACTCTCTCTTTCTTTTTTCCTCTCTCCCTCACTTCCTCTCTTTCTTTCCTCCTCCCCTGCTTCCCTCTTCCTCCTCTCAGTAGAATTATTTTTCAAGTGAAACGGCTTGGAAACACAGCACAACTGATCCTGTTCTTCATTTGAGCATAGTTAGGCTTGCACACTGCTGGCACACGAGCGGATGATGTCGGTAGAGCTGGTTTATGGTGGTATTTCCCAGCACCTCCCAGTTGGAGCAGTTGAATGCGAAACAGACTGAATGTTGAAACTGCAAACCTGCAGCCCATTCACCACCCACGCTGTCATTTGGTTCTGTTTGACTATGTACTGTATCTTTTTAGTGTTTATTCTCTGTGCTTCACAATTTTCATTCACTTTGCCCTTTTCTCCCATAACTCAGCTGTTTCTTATATCCTTTTCTGTCGAGCCATCTTCACTTCTATTTTAGAAATAATGCTCTATGTTTGCTAAGGTAATTATTTATTAGGAACTTAACAAGCCTTCTTATTAGAATTGTTTTTATGCCTGTTGGTTCTTTAGTCCAAATTGTATATGTTTTGAGTGGCCCGTACTAACACTGTTTTTCCTCCCAAATCCAGTTATGTGCAGTGTGTTACTTTGCAGAATGCAAGACTTTTTCCTAGGAAGTCTTACACTGTGGTCGGCCCTCCTTATCTGTGGGTTCTGCGTCTGTTCATTTAACCAAACAAAGATGGAAAATATTCAGGAAAAAAAAAATTCCAGAAAGTTCCAAAAAGCAAACTTGAACTTGAAGCATGCTGGCAGCTATTAACATGGTATTTACATTGCACTAGGTGTTACAAGTTAGATAATCTAGATAGGATTTAAAGTACCCAGGAGGATGTACATAGATTTCATGCAAATTCTGTGCCATTTTACATTAACAGACTTGAACATCCTTGGATTTTAGCTTCTGTGGGGGTCCTGGAACCAATCCTCGGAGGATATTAGTACCTTATAGCTTAAATGTCTGTATATAAACATGAAAAGTGAAGTAGCTCTGATTTACGAAGGGGAATAGAATCCCACCTTGCCTTCTCTCACTGCCCTGTGTATCGACTTGCCCTTGTTAGCATTCTGGGGGACTTTTGTCTAAAGACCAGGCAATCCATCTTTCCCTTAGGAACTCGAAATCCTCTCGTTGGATCCATTTGGGTTACTGGGAGAATATATAATTGGACTAAATCATCCTGGGGTTCTTGAAAATTACTGAGCTGTATCTCAGCTTTATGCTTTGCACTTTTGGAAGTCTTTGCAAAAGCTAGCTTTATGAATCTCTTTATTTGCTGGAAGATTATTGTTGAGGACATTACTCATTATATTATATAATGTAACATGTGAAAAATTTCTAAGAGAGTTTATTTAGGGAGAAATTATCCTCTTTCAGGAAATGATGTATTTCTTCATTTTTGGTAACAAAGATTTCTGTAAGGGATGGAATTTTTTTTTTTTTTTTTTTTTTTGCCTCAAGTGCTTGGAAACTTCACAGTTATGGCAGATATGTTGAGCCTTAAGGTTGACATAATTGCTTTCTTTTCCTCAACTAATTTTTTTCTTTTTATTGATTTTTTATGGATCTTATTCCAGATGTCTTTTTAAAATAAGCTTTCTCTTTGGGAAGAGAGGAAGTGTGTAAAAACATTCAGTACCTAAAAGTAAAGGAGCTGGACGAAGAGAGACTCATTAGTAGACTCTTATAATCTGGGTATGAGATGACAAGGGTCTGTTCGGGGGCAGGAATCAGGTAGAGAACTGCTGTAGGGGAAGGTATAGCTCCGTGGTAGAGTGCATGCTTAGCACGCATGAGGTCCCAGGTTCAATCCCCAGTACCTCCAGTAAATAAATAAACCTAATTAACCCACCCACCCCCCAAAAAAAAGCTGAAAAAAATTTCATAAAAAATGTAGAGAGCTGTTGTATTTCCATTCTAGTAACAGAGACATTCTGGAGCTATGATCAAGAGAGACTAGATGAGAGAAAAGTGAGGAAAAGGTAAAAGTTCACAAAGAAATATGTAGACGTTTACATAAAACACAGGAAGAGGAATAAAATTGAAAGCAGAGCTCCTAAATTTAGTTTTAGATAAACAGCTTTTGGTATGCATTGAAATGGTAATGGGTTTTTTTTCTTTAGTCTATTAACATGATAAGTTTTCATAAGAAGTATTCCAATTAATAACCATCCCATTAATTCTAGAATAAACCCTTCCTAGGCTTTCTTCCAGCTTTATTGAGATATAATTGACATAGAACATTGCATTAGTTTAAGTGTACAGCATAACGATCTGATGCATGTATATATTATGAACTGATCACCACAATAAGTTTAGTTGATGTTCATCACCTCATAGTTACAAAATTTTTTCTTTAATTTACAAGTTATGAGAACTTCTAAGATTTACTCTCTTAGCAACTTTCAAATATACCAGTATTGTTAACTATAGTCACCATGCTGTATATTACATCCCCAGAACTTATTCATCTTATAACTAGAAGTTTGTACCTTTTGACCCCCTTTGCCCAGTTCCATCACCCTGCACCCCCCCACTTCTGACATTCACCTTCTACTCTGTTTCGGTATGTTTTGTTTGTTTTGTTTTTAGATTCCACATATAAGTGAGATCATACAGTATTTGTCTTTCTCTGTCTTACTTCACTTAGCACGATGCCCTCAAGGTTCATTCATGCTGTTGCAATGGCAGAATTTACTTCTTTTTTTATGGCTGAATAGTATTTCATTTTGTTTGTGTACACACACACACACACACACACTTTCTTTATCCACGTGTCCACCGATGGGCACTGAGGTTGTTTCCAAGTCTTGGATGTTGTAACCCTGCTTGGTCTTGCTGTGCTACAACTACTACTACTACAATTTACATTTAAAATCTCCCAATACTTAGGATTTTTACATCTATGCTTATAAGGTATATTGGTCTGTAAGGTTCTTTTATTGTACCACGTGTGTCCACTTTTGTTATTAAAGTTGGTATAAGGTGTTAAATGCCTCAAAAATGGCATTTCTTTTTCCTTCTATAATTTGACTCTTCTAAAAAGATAGAGTTGGTAAAACTCACTGGTAAACGATCTAAACTGAATGCTGTTTGAGACAGCGTATGTGTTGTTGTAAAGATGGTGGAGATTTTCGGCTACAGTTTAGTTTCTTTCATGGGTGTTGATTTTTTTCAGGTTTTCTTTCTTTGAGGGGGGAAGTGGGGGTGTCAATTTTTATCACATATTTTTAGGTGCTTGGTCATTTCATATGGTATGCTGTATTCAAGGCATCTGAGAGTCTGGAATTTAGAAAAGAAGTTAGATTTAGTCATCAGCGTGGGAGTGAATAAGGTTTCTAGGCCAAGACTCTAAAATTAAGAGTGAAGGGAACCAAGAACAAAATTTGCGTTAGAAGCTTCTATGCCGTTCTCTCTTTTTTTTAATTAGCATTTTTCTTCACTTTTATCATATACCGTAGTTTAATCATTATAACCAATATGTTGTACCTTTTTGGCAAGGAGAACATTCTAAGTATCAGCTACTTTTGCTTGGCTGTGCCTACCAGACATGGTAGCAGAAGGGAATGTAAACAGCCATTAGGTCAAGAGGTTGAGAGTAGACTTGGTAAAAACGGTTACTTGCATGGTAACTAGATACAAGGTGCCTGTTTTTGTTTTTATGTTTTTACAAGTGTATCCTTTCTTCTGGTTTGGCCTAAGTTTCAGTGGGAAAAGAGGCCCCAAATCAGAAACTTCAGATTTTGTATTTTATTAAGCGGCCCCACTCAAATGAGTCAAATGTGAATGGTTGTTCTTTCATTATTAGTTCCTCAGGGAAACTGAGGTTCAAGGAATTTTATCTAAGGTTTTTCTGTCTTTGACTCTTTCACTTTTGTCTTTATTTTTAGTTTCCGAGATAAAATGCATATTTTACCTGAATTCTAGGAATCGTAGCTCAGTGTTCCACTCTCCAGTTTATTACCTCTTTCTCTGTAGTCACCCTTCATTGGCTGATCTAGAAAAATCGAGGCAAACCCTTTAATTGCTTGTCTTTTTTCGGTTGGCACAGTGTCAGATTTTGTTGGTTAAGGGTGCTGGCACCGTCCCATTGAAGGAGGGAGGGATCTTTCATGGTTCTGGAGTGCTTGCAGCTTCCCTGCCTCCTGCGGTGCACAATGGTCAGCAACACCTAACAACCAGCAGCTTCCTCCTCACCCTGTACCACCCCGACCTGCGCCCACCCGGCGGTTTTGCAGCCCAGCACCTCTGCCACTACCACTGTTGCTGTGGTAGCACCTGTAGTATACGGCAAGCAGCAGCTTCTGGGCGCTTTCATAATGGCGTGCTTCTTGTAGGACACCTCCCCATGAATGGCTTTCCTTCACACCCTAGCGGGTAGATTTCCAGCAAATTCTGCAAGTGCTGCGCCGCAGCAGCTCCTTTATCATCCAGGGCACCACGTGCCCTTTCCAGCTGTCTGGATCTTAGCAAGGCATGGGGTGTGGGGTTCTTTTTCAGTCACTCTGTTTCAGTCCTGGGGGTGGTGCTTGCTCCTTAATAGTTGCTCTTTTTATATTCTGTAGTGTTTTGTTTATTCCTTAGAAGTCAATCTGTTATTACTCCGATACTCTTAAGAATTAAGAATTCTTTATATTAAATTTTTCCTGTTTAAATGGCTGGTTGGTTTCTAATTCCCGATCAGAACTTGACTGAAACGCTGTGTAAAATGCAGGGTCTAATATATATAAATTACTAATTAAGGTGTTTCTTTAGATTTTATTTTTTAGTTGAAGTATAGTTGATTTACATTGTTGTGTTAATTTCTGGTGTACAGCATAGTGGTTCATTTGTGTACATATATATATGTGTATGTATATTCCTTTTCATATTCTTTTTCATTATGGGCCTATTACAGGATATTGAATATAGTTCTCTGTATAGATTGCTATTCTTGAGCACATGAGTGTGGAATATATTTCACCATAATGTTAGTTTTGATGACTTTATTGATTTCAAACTATAAGTTTTGAACTCAGAAGATATATGCGGCAGTGTGATCTTATGTCATGTGATTAATAGATTAGACATCCATCTACTAATGAGTTAAAAAAAACCCTCCTTGGAATTATAATCACTTTGCACTATATAGTTCTCTGCATAGATTTATTAATTTCTTTAGTAATTTTATGAAGTAGGTTGTAAGTATCCATTTTCTATAAGAAGACATTAAGGCTCTAGAGTTCAAAGGGTATTCCATAATAGCTTTGGATATTTCTTAACCATCAAATGGTAAATTCACTAGAACATACGTCACTCAGTCAGTTAAAACTGTTAAGCATGATGCCAGGCATGTCTGTTGTGGACACCTTACAGCCCTCTCTTCTAGGAGCCCTGCCCCCACACCTCACAATCTTGACTAACTTTATGAGGTATCACTTTATGTTTTCTTTTTCCCCAACAGCCACAGTACATTAAGTTGAAGGCATTTATAGTCCTGTGTCACATGAGCATCGCTTTAGCTTACGACATAGTATTTTGTTTTTAGTTGATTGCGAATGTTGATTTCTCTTTTTTTTTTTCAGTTTGCAAAACTATATGACAGGAAGTCTGTAGCTAAATATCACTTTATGATTTCCATCTGTTGAAGTACAATAGTGTTTATGCAATAGTCCAGATTGCAGTGTGACAGAAATGTCCTATTATAGCAGATAGAATCCTAAATGATCATTGTACAGTCTAATGAGAAAACATTTTTAAACAAGTACTTCACTTAATTTCAAAGCAGAGGAACTGAATAGTACAATTTGATGACAGCATCTGGTCTGCTGGGTGTGTTTGTGCTGTCAACAGTAAAAACTTTTTCTGACTCCCGTAGAAGTTGGTCAGTTCGCCCGTGTGTATACTACTAATGGCAGCTGGGCAGGCCAGGAGGTTGTATTAAGTCCCTTTGAATATCTTTAAAAATTTTTTATTTTTCTGTTACCATCAAGAGTATCTTCCATTATTTTGTGAGGCTTAACTGGATGGGTGGGGTGGTTATTTTGAGTTTTTTATTATTTCGCAGTGTAGTTTTTGCTAAATTTTATTCTGAATGTGTTCACATTTACTAAACAGAAATCACCTTCCTTATCATGTGGAGCTCTAGCCATTTCACATTTCCCTGGCTCTAAAGTGGAGGGGTAGAAGAAAGGAGATAAAAATGATGGTCTTTGGAGTGTCCTAAAGTGCCGAGTGATTCCAAGGTTTTTCGTTCCCACCATGTGTGTTTGCCTCTGTTCCACTGTTACAAATGCAGCTCTCATCCTCAGGTCTGACCAGCTGCTAGCTGGCCGTTTACTTATTTTTTCCTGCTCTAGTAGATGCAGTGCTAAAGCGAATCAACGCACTGCATCAGCGTGCTGCACCATCCTTCATCACAGAGCACCTCTGTGTTCCCCGAGTCTCAGATTTTAGATACTGCAGTTCTTAGTTTGATTGTTTTATTGTCCCTTTTCTTTAGGTCTGTAGTAGTTGGCTAGGGCTGCCATAGCAGAGTACCACACTCTGGGGGCTGACACAATAGGAATCTATTTTCCTGTGTTTTCAAAGGCCACAAGTCTGGGATAAAGGTGTTGGCAGCGTTGATTTTTTTTTTTTTTTTTTTTTTTAGTTTTCTGAAGCTTCTCCCCTCAGCTTTACAATGGCTTTCTTCTCCCTCTGTCTCCACAAAGTGTTTGTCTATGTCTTAGTCTCCTCTTTTTAAAAAGACACAGTCAGATTGGATTAGCCCCCCCAACCCCATGGCGTCATTTTGCCTTACTTACCTCTTTAACAAATCTTGTATCCAAATCCAGTGACATTCTGAAGTAGCAGAGGTTAGAGAGATGAATTTGGGGGCATGTAAGGAGACGACTCTTCTGCTTTCTGTGCCTGACACCAGATGTGTGACTTTGTCCACACCAACCAGTTTGCTAACTTCCAGACACCGACCGGGTGTTGTAAAATTCAATGACACTCCTTACCTGGAGTTAGCATCAGACCCTGCAGGCTAATAATGGCTCAGTCCCACCTCCCCCATGACAGGCAGAAGTTCAGGTTGTCACCTGTGCTTCCGACCAAACAGCTCCAGGTTGGAGGTTCCCATCCCCCCTCCTCAGGTTGACAATTTGCTGGAATGGCTCACAGAACTCAGAAAAAGTTGACCTACTAGATTACTGGTTTATTATTTTAAAAAATACAATTCAGGGACAGCCAGATGGAAGATGCACAGGACAAGGTAGGGGGAAGACGTGTGGGGCTTCTGTGCCCGCTCCAGGTGTACCAGCCTCCCAGCACCTCCACGTGTTCAGTGGTCCGGCAGCTCTCCCACACCCCTTTGGTTAGGGTTGCTTTTGTTTGTGTTTTTGTTTTTTATTTTTTTAACGTAGGCCTCATTGTATAGACATGATTGATTAACTCATTATCGGTTAACGATAAACTCAACCTCAGGCCCCACTCCCCTTCCCAGATTCACCTGACAACCAGCCCCTCATCCTGAGGTTGTCTAGGGGCTTTCCAAAAATCACTTCATTAACAAGTACTCAGATGTGGTTAAAAGGGCTTGTTATTAACAACACAAGACACTCGTTTCACCTTTATGGCTCTGGAACTGTTTTGGAAACAGAGGACAAAAGGCCAAATATTATAACAAAAGATTCTCCTTTCATTCTTTTTGCTTAGGAAATTACAAGGGTCTTAGGAGCTCTGGTGAGGGGCTGGAGTGAAGACCGAATATATACAGTTGACACTTGAATGACACAAGTTTGAACTGAGCGTGTCCACTTACATACGAATTTCTTCAATAGTCAGTGGTACAATGCTGCACAATTCATGGATGGTGGACTCTGTGGATGCAGGGGAACTTCAGAGGTGGGAGGCCAGCTTTAAGTTATATGTGTATTTTCAACTGCACAGTAGGTCAGTGCTCCTAACCTCCATGTTGTTCATGGGTCAACTGTGTGTGTGTGTGTGTGTATAATATTAATATTATATTATCACGAGGAGGACACAGTTCAGCCCGTAACAGGGTCATTAGCCTTCATCCAAATGAAGCATGACTATAAACAGTTTTGAGCATCAGTCTATGGAGATACTCCCAAGAGCCTCCGCCCGTGTCTTTAAAACCGAGTTCCTCTGTATCCTAGCTGTAGGATAGGGGTGGCTTTCCCCTCCCCTCATCCCAGACGCTGGCCAGGAGGTTAGTTAAGGGGTAACTTGCGGGATTGAGTGGAGAGATTTACCTGCAGGTTTCCTCTGATTTGTCTTTAGTATCATGTTCTTTCATTACATATGGATAAATTCCTTGCAGGCCCATCCCACTCCCAGCAAACGTGTTCTGAGTTTGCATGAAGTACACAGTTTAGACCTTGTTCAGAGACTGTGACATGGAGTTCTCCTTTCAGCCAGTAATTGCGTGCTCTGTGAAGGTTCCATCTCCTTCACTGAACCTCTTTTTTAGGATAATGAAGAATTATGGCCTTGTAAACCAGGGTACTCAGCCTGCTTGTCAAATTCATGATTCTGAAACAAAAAATAAGGTTTATCTGACAGTTGGTAGTTGACAATTTTTTTATAGTGATATTACAGATCCTTTCAACCAGAAGTTTTGTTCTCATTTATTTTATACCAATTAGAAGGTGGTATCCTGCTTCTTATGTGGCGTTCAGGGTCACAGAAGTGTCTGTAGGTAACACAGTTTTGTACTTGAAAATAATATGTGCGTACGGGAGAAGCAAGTATGTGGTTTTGGCAAGGACTCCCAAAATTCTTCCGAGAGATTAGAAAGGAGTAGTAAAGCATGGCTGAAGTCAGTAGGCCTGCTTTGCCAGAGATTATTTTAGTTTGACAGATAATTGACTAGTTTTATTAAGTGGAAAAATGGATAGTTTTATCTTTTAAAGATGATTTTTCATATTAAAGATACAATTAAAACATAAACTACCCCAAGGTACATGATATGGGAAAACAGACATCAGCATACGTTGTTATGAGAGAGTACAGTCCGTTTTGCTGTAATTTGATGTGTTCCTAAAAGTCACTGCGCTAGGGAAACAGGACTTGTGAGAAAATGAGGTTGGGGTACTACGCTCAAAAACTTCATCAGTGGCACACGTGAAAAATATGAGAGTCTAATAAATTTGTGACAGTGTTGCACATGTTAAATTGTTAAACTACAATAAATACGGTACTTTACCTTGCAGAAGACATGAGGTGTCCTTGCGGAGGTGGATGTTGGAAGAGTTGCACCTTGTGAGTTATTGTGAAGTGGTGGAAGGAAGACTCTCTGGAATGGGGTGGAACTTGTAACAACAGGTGTAAACAGTGTGGCTTATATCACAGGCAGTAAACTGAGGTAGCTGGTCGATGTTTGAGGTGTGTGCGATTAGTGTATTCCTACCCTGCTCAATTTAGCTGGGTGTGATCTTCCGTATTTATGTAGAGCTCCTGGAGATGAAATGAGGCCATCCTCAAGTTGTTCCCAGTACATCAACAATGTTAGAACAAATTCACATTTCAAAGTCGGCGTTATAGTGGAACTAATCAAATTGGTATAACTTTTATGGAGAGTAATTTTAGAACATATATTAAATTTGAAGTGCACATACCCTTTTACCCACAAATTCTAATTATCCTAGAGATAAATAAGTACTTATGCAAAATGATGCATTCACAAAGATATTCATTGCAGCAATTGTTTGTAATAAAAGAAAGTATAAACATCTTAAATGTCTATTAACAGATCAGTGGTTAAATAAGTTATAGTTCCTGTATTTTGAGGAATACCCTGCTGCTGTTCAGGACAGCCACTTATACAAACTGAAATGTGATGTTTTCAGGATATGTTTAGAGCAGTATGTATGATATACTATCACTTGCATCAAAAGGGAGCTTTTTCCTGTACTCAGAACATTATTCTGTTTTCACAATTTTTATTTAAATGTATCTTTGGGTGTCATGCTACCGGAACACCACCATCTTGGAGAAACTTCAGTGATGCAGAGCTACTGAAGAGACTGGGGAAGGGGGAAAACAGGACAAAGGGCAGACATGTTACATATTTAATGTTTGAAGAGCTGACACTAGGAGACATTAGTTTAAGTTAGTTGTGTCTTTCTCCAAAGGACAGACACAGGGCGAATTGATAGAAACGGTAAAGGGAGACAGATTTCAGCCTAATATGAGAGCATGCTAATCAATCGTTACTAACAATTGAAGGAGCATTGCCGTAAGGGCATTTGGTAGCAATAGTTTGTACAGAGATTCCAGTCAGGATTGAAGGTGAAATGGAGGGATCTGTAGTCCTTTTTTAGAATCAATCATTTTAATCTGTATCTTCTTAGGAACTATTGTGACCTTGGGCGAGAAGCAACTACTAAAATTTCCTTAACTATGAAACAAGTGTAGTGTATCGTATAGGATTGCTGTGAGGATTGAGAAAAGGTAAAGTACTCAACACCATGTTATATGAAGCTCTCAGTTAATGGTGACTGTTGCCATTGAAATGGGAACTTTTTTTTTTCCCAATATAGTGTTATACTATTTGGCTTCTAAGGTCCATTCTAAAGCTATTTTGTAAGTTTTATTTTACATATTGTTTTAAGTATACATTTGTGTATGTCTGTGATTGAATTATCATAGCAAAAATGTAATTTTGAATTGTGAGAAATTATTTGGTAAATGCCCCTATAGTGTGCTAATCATGCTTAATGTGTATTTTAATAATGAAAAGATATGTTTTGCAGTTAAGATAATTACCTAAGGTTAAATGGCTACAAATATCACAGTAGGGATAGTTCAGTCAGGGTTCAGTCAGTAAAACAGAAAATCACTATGCATTTCAACAGAGGGGATTTAATATAGGGATTTGGGTACATAGGTGTTGGAAGGTTGAATGAGCAGATAAATGTCATTTGCAGATCTCTAGCCCCAGGATTCCAGAGCAGAGTAGAGAAAGGTAAATTTGGAATTAAGAGACAATAACTTAAGAAATGGCATAGAGACCTGTAGAATATTTCTATTATCATAATTTGAATATGACATTTATATATTGCTTTCATGTCAAAACTTGCATTTTTGAAATCCTTTCGTCTCTAGAAGGGACTTAGCTGTACATACATTTTTCATCAATGATTTAGTTGTGTTGTTCTCAGAAATGAAGACTGAGTTCACTAAAAATTCCACACAGCTTACCCACCGACCTCAAATTTTGCTAGACATTTGATCTAAACTTTCATGAGTCTCTAGAAAACCTTTCCCTTCTTTATTGTATGTGATTCTCCAAGTGTTAAGATTTTTAAGATGTAACCTGAATTAAAAATTATAACCTAAAATCTGACTTCCTTTTTGCAATCACAGACTTATTATTTGAGTAAAATTACTAGTGTGGATTTTTTGTTTCTTATAGTTAGAACAGGGTGGACTTGTAGAGATAAGACTGTCTTTATGATTTAAAGATTAATGTTCTTATCCCCCTTTACAAAAGTGAGCCAATAGATTACAACTGCATTTTTCACTAAGAATAGTTTGGTATTTTTGAAGAGAGTAATTTTTTTTCCCCAGATACTGGTATTCATGGCAGATGAGCTGATATAATTAAGACACAACTCTGTTACAACTATAGACATGTCAGTTAAATTTCAGTTAGTTACATAGTTCCCACTAAAGCCACAGTTGTCTGTTGGCTCTTGCTTTCACTGAGATACATTCTTGTCTTGTAATGAAGAATACTCATAGTCGTTCTAAAAGCATGCTGTAGCCTGAAGCTTTTGTAAAAATATGCTAGGACCATAAAACACCTTTTCTTTTGCCTGAGGGCAGACTTTGGGTAAATTATATGAATTGGTCACACACAGCACTTGAGCGATCTATAGAAATTAAGTAGAACACAACAATGTTACATATGTTGCCAACAGTCTGAAAGAGACTGAAATATGCATAGAGATATTTTCCTTCATATTTTTATCATTGATGAAGATGAAAGTCAGTTACTTAACATTAGTTGAGAACAGTGCAGATCTTTGGTTGTGGAATACCACTGGAATGCCAGTGTCAGTGTTCAAGCACTGTATAGCTCTCCGCGTTAACCCTTTCTTCAGCTGGAATTCTGTCTAACTGGTGTTTATTCTCATGAGCTGCTTCCCCGGCCTTTATGTGGTATCTACTTTCTTTTATCAAATAAGGACAATTACATAATTAAATTGTTTGATTTTATGCTCTCACTCAATGTCTTGGATATTTGTAAGACAGACGCTATAATTAAATCACTTTAATGCTGATCAGTGGGAGGGAAGGACATAGTAGACAACATTTTTGAAAATTATAGGAAAGAGGCATCATTTTGGAAACCTGAATGAGGACTCAGCACCTAGAGCTTAGGTCATTATTTCTCAAATAGGAATCATATCCTAGTGGTAGATCAAAATAAGTGGTGATATGGCCTGAGAAAGCATATTTAACATGATAGCATAATTTTATACTGGGAAAATGAAAATTAAAAAGGTACTGTTTTCTAATACAATCTAGAGGAGTAAAATTCAGTAACTGGTGGTGATGAAATGCTGCAGATCCTCGACTGACAAGGATGGCAAAAAAATTTTTTTATGTTTATTGAAATAGGACATAAGTTTTTTTTTTCTTTATGTTTATTAGAATAGGGCATTAAGTGTTAAGAAATATTGCCTTAGACTGTATCTGCTTGTTTCTGGCATTAACTGTTACCTCCCACTTCTGCCGGGTCTAGTAAGATTCCTTTGAAAAGCCAAACAGTAGAGGATAACAATAGAGAATAATTACTTTAAGTAGAACATTCAGGCGCCTTTATTAGGCAAGTGATTTTCTTGTCAGTAGAACTCCAGATAGAAACCCCCAGCTGAGATAAATATGGGCCGTGGTTTCCAAACAGTGCCCCAGGGAACCGCAGGGTCTCAGGCCGTCTCTGCTTCAAGGCCATCTCTGAGGGCCAGGGTAGAAGCCTACTGGGCTTCCAATCACCCTTCAAATCAGAGTACTTTCTGTTTTTTATCTATTTGGTTTATTTGCAAACGAAGGAAATAATTCCATTGTCTTAAAAAAAAATAATTTGCCTAACCACTGATGAGCATCCCCGCAAATAGCACCATTTTCTTTTTCATGGTCGGCCCGCTCAGTTTGGGAAATTCTATTTTTCCAAAGAGCTTTCACTCTCTGTTCTTCCGCATGGAACTGACAGTGTTGTTTTATTTACTATCTTGTAAATAAATTGTGGGAAAATTAGTGAACTAAAACGTTGCATTTTGGATATATTAACAGTGGATATATACTACATATTGGATATGTACACCAACTTGCGGAGACCAGCATCCTGTTCTTAAGAGAATTTCTAAAGAGCAAATATTCTCTTTCAGTGGAACTGACTGCGATACTGCCATTCTTTCCCCAGGCCTAAGGGTAAATTAGCCCACCATTTTTAGACTGGATGCTTGAAAAGGGCTCTATGGAAAAAAAAAAAAACCAGTATAAGCTGATATTACTGAAGTTTACTGCCTCCATTCACTTATTATTTTTCTACTGAAGAATGTTTCCTCTAAAAAATAGTTTGTTTTAAACCTCTACTGAAATCAAGAGTTATTTTATACAAAAGTAACAAAACAAATTTGGCCCCAATATTTAATTCCTGGTTGAAATAACTGCATATCCTTAGTTTGGACATGAGAGAGAAACCTTCCCAAGCGGTCTCTTTTAGGCTGAGTTAATTGTTGTTGGGGCTCCTTCCTTGCTTTGGTTTGTGCTTTATTGTGGTGGTGACAGGATAAGGATGATGTCTGAGACAAGGCTTGCCTGGAAGCAGTGAGTTATCCCAGAAGTTCCTCACCCCAGTTTTCTACCTTGAGACCGTTCTATAACTCCCTTGACGTCTGACACAAAATTATGGGTTATAGTGTGCACTGCATCTCAGTTCATAGCTTTCCCTGGGCCGCCTGAACTCTAGGGTCTTTCGGGTCCCTGTATATAGAGTTAACTGTGGGCACAGGGTGGTTTAAAGCTGTTATTTGGGGTGTTCGTGTGTGTGTGTGACACTTTCTGCAAGCCATGCTGCAGCTCACCACACTAACCTTCAAGAATGTTTTCCTTTTGTCGCTGCTTTTCTCTGTAACATTCGGTATTTTCTTATTTCCTGCTTAATCAAATCTTAAACTAAGACTGAAACTTCATAATCTTATCCTATTCTTTTTATCCCCTAAATTTTCCACTGTATTCCAAGACTTATTGGACCTGAAGAAGCAGATCTCTGCCAGTTCTATTAACATGCCGTATTCATTACCTCGCCAGTGCTTTCACTAAGGTTACTTCTCTTTTCTGCAAAACCCTGTGCTATGTATGGCCTGAATTGTGTGGTCCTCCACTACCCCCCCTCCCCCAGTTTATCCACTGAAGCCCTAACTTGCAGTGTGATGGTATTTAGAGATAGGGCCTTTGGGAGATAATTAGCTTTATATGAGGTGCTGCCCTCATGATGGGATTTAGTGCCTCTGTAAGGGGAAGAGGCACCAGAGCATTTTCTCCACCATGTGAGGACACAGGAGAAGGTAGCCATCTTCAAGCTAGGAAGGGAGCCCCCGCCAGGAACCAAATGGACAGCACCTTGAATTTGGACTTCCCGGCCTCCAGGGCCAGAAGAAATAAATGTATGTTGTTGGAGCCAGCCAGTCTGTGGAATTTTGTTATGGCTCCCTAAATAGGCTAGTAACCCTGCTTAATTGCTTTCCTCTATCTTAAAATTCTACCCATTTTTCAAGCCCATCTCAAATCTTATCTCCTGTTATAAAAGGAATCCAAAGTCTCATTTATCCCCCTTTCTTCTGAAATGTATACCTTTTATATTATCTGAGCCACACAGTTGAGTGCTTGGTTATAGGCTGCCTTCCATTCTTCTTTAATGACTCCATGTACTCTCCCCTCTGTGTATTGGAGTCTAAAATAACAAAAAGGAGAGGCTCCCAACTGAGCTGGGGCAGGACAGACAGGAAGATGAAATTAGGGAAAGTGGCTAAAAGATGTATCTAGATGAGGAAGCTGAGGCTCCAAACGGTGAAGAAACATCTTCAAAGGACAAATATTAATGAGGTTTAAATGTATTGGTCTTAGAATTGAGTTTGACTTACAATATGTACACTACTTTTTGGTTTCGTGCTCCAGAAGAAAAGCAGTTTAGTAAAAATGAAAGCAAATTAGTGCACACTTTTTCTTTCAAATGAGTAGGAAGAAAAGCACTTCAGCGGTTCCAAATATTAACCCCAGCTTGCTCCCATTTATGCTTTTGCTGGTTGATAGGACTTAAAAAAAGAAAACCAAAGGTCTGGGCTCCTTGTTTAACGCATCCTAGGCACTGACCAGGATGACTGATTAACTGCTTTGTGGTGAGCATTAAACAGAAGAGAAAGATGATAAAAGTGGATTTGGCTTTTATGCTCACAGAATCTTTTCAAATTAGAAAAAAATATATATATGCCTTTCCACTTGACATGAGAACAATCAAGTTAATTTGGTACTAGCTTATTGCTTAAGAATTAATAAGTCAATATTTTGAAACCAGTATTTAACTTATTAATATTCCTTTTGAATTTTTCCTAAGTAACAGAAATTGATTCATTTGTATCTTAAGGAAGAGGTGATTAATCCTTCAAGTAACCTAAACTTAACCATGCAGTACTTTCTTTGCACTTCATTATTCCTAACTTTATTAATGAGAAAGCAAAAATTTCACAAGTGTTTTGCTCTCCCAGTGTCCTGAATGTAGCGTGGCGCTGCAGTAATTGCGACTGATCTTATATAGGGAGTAGAGTAGAAAGTGTATGGTATTGAACGTCAGTTCTGTGATTCTCAGGTCTTAGAAACTGAGATTTTATAAGTTGGTTGGTTCTCAACCAAGCCTCAGTGTTTTCATCTGCAGAATGCAATGGGCCTAGATCAGAAATACTTAATGTCCCAGCCCTAACCAAGACCTATTAAATCAGGATCTCTGATGGGGAAGCCTAGGTGTTCACATGTTCTAAAGCTTCCCAGAGGATTCTCCTGCAGAGCCAGGGTTGAGACTTTCTGAACTGGATGACCCACAATGCAGTGCTGCTCAGAGGGTGGTTCACAGACTGCCTGCCAGTCTTTGCACTGCTTATTTCCAGCCCACAAGGATATGTGCAGCTTGTGCCAGAATGCAGATCAACTAAAGCATTTGTGCACTATTTAATTTGGCTAAATTTTTTTTTAAGTAGCAAGACTTGATTAAGGAAGTAGTGAATTTAATTGACACTCCTATATAAGGTCCTTATTTGGTCTCAGATGAGCACTTGAGTAGCACTGCTTTCCTAGTTCTTAGTTTTGTGACTGAATATGACCTATGTAGTTGTTTATAATTTACTGGTTTAAATTGTTATTGCAGTATTATTTAAAATGACAATAAACAGAAGAATATTACTTAGATAAGGGAAATGGCAAAGTTTGAAATGTTAAAAATGTTGGGTCACAGTTTTTTAAAGAACAAATGTTTTTTAAAGAACAAGTTTAGGTGTCAGTCTTCTACCACCGTGATATTATAATTCTAATATTTTATGGCACAACTTCCTGCTTCAGTGCACCATTCTTTCTTCGTGATCACAAGAAATAATTGAATTACACATGGTTAATTATTAAAAATGATGGCAAAGCAGTTTTAAAATGTAAAAAATTCTGTGATATATTTAAATAGGATTCCATTAATGATGAGTGGAGAAAATTAAGAAAATAATTGCTTTTAAATATATCAGTTAATCAATAAACATTGTTCTGCAAGTAACTTAACTCATACCAAAAGGATTGTTCGTGAGTGGACTGAGAATAGCAGGCACACGAGAAAGTTTTCACTATTATAGAAAACCATTTAAAGTAATTGTATGATGTGAAACTTGTAAATTTATAAATGTCTTTATCTTTGAAGATAGTTTTATAAACAGTATTGGATGAAAAGTAATCTATTTTAGAAACTTGTGGGGTGTCTATTCTCTTTCCCAATGCTGCATAATTTTATATGTTAAAGGTAAAAAAATAGATCTGCATATTAAACTGCTAGTTTAATCAAAGATCTAAATTGTACCATTAACTTTTAAGACAAAATTAAGGCCATCTTTATTTCTGTTATTGATGCATTTGAGATTTTCTTCTTTTGTTATTTTGATTCATTTATAGAGTAGTATAGGAAATTATTTTATCTCAGAGCAAACACTCATAGACTGTCATAGATTATTCTAGATTGGTAGTAACAGCTCTTTAGTAGTGGGAGTTAATTTCCAGAATAATCAGGATTGTATTTATCCATGGTCCTGCTTACTGCTTAAAGCTCTATGATAGAAAGCATTTTGTGTAATTCATTGTTATTAACTCCAGTACCTAGGAAGGTGCCTAGCACACAGCAGGTGTCCAATCCATATTTGTTGAATGAATCTAGTCAGTGTATACACCGAATAAAAGTTACATGCAATATATAAAATAAAATGTGTTCAAATTTATCTTAAATTTTGCAGAACTGGACATCTTGAAAGACATTTAAAGAAATATGGTATTTACCCTTGAAGCACACTGATGCCACATAATGTTTGATGAATAAAGGACCAAAATCCACCGGACTGCTTACCTACTCAGAGTTCTTGTTTTGAATAAAAATACATTTTGTTTTGCTTCTCCTCTTATTGCTTTTTTTCCCTAATTATTTGATAGAGAAGGTAGTCCCAATAACAAATATTCTTGTCTTAAAAAGCTGTGAAACGTATATATGAAAGGCCAGTGTAATGAAAAGTTTTGAATAGGCTCCAGATTAACTCCCACAGATTTTCTGGATGAACAGCTGGTTCAATTTGACCATCTGTGATTACTGCCCTTTATAAAAATAATTTCCTTCCTTTCATCTGACTCATTCCCAATCTTTGGTTTTTTTTTTCTAATCCATTTAATGTGTTGTAAACTCAGTCTTCTAATCATGATGAGCCTCTGGGTTGAAAAATAATGATAAATGCCATTGTTTAAATGTTTTAATAAATTATGGAAGTTGAGATTATTTTTTGAATTATTATGGATGTTTGCAAGATAAATGTAACCAGAATAGTAAAATGAATCCCTGTATTTAACAGCAAGCTGCAGCAATTATCATCTCACATATAATCTTTATCCATCTCTACCCCCACTGGGGCGTATGTCAGACATCATACAATTTATCCATGAATATTCCTTTGATTACTGGCCCATAATTGATGAACTAGAATGGATGGAGTCCAAGAACCCTGTTGGGTGTTCAGAAGTAATAATAGGTAATGAAGAATCTTTGCTAGGAGGGAATATGAATTTTCTGTTGAAGTTCAAAGACTGTCATGTAGTATGTACTAAGACTCTGCAGTGTGAGTTTGAAATGCCCTCACAGCAGCTCGACAGTAAAACTCTGAAATTATCTTTTCTCTGATTCTTCAGTGCAGGTTTTAATTTAAAATGGTAAATTTTTCATTTGTATAATGCTATTACTGTGTTATGTGGACTTATAATTCCTTATAATGAATAACAGTGTGCAGTACCGCAGTGAGCAGCGAGCTTAGGCATGACACAGGAGTGGAAAGACAGTTTTCCTCGTTTATCATCTGAGACACTGCGGCTGAACAGATTGTATTACCTATCTAGTGAGTGATATTTGGCAAATAAGAAAGAATTAACTTTCAAAGATAAAAGAAGTCGTTTTTAATCTTGATCAAAGCTAAAAGTTGAATAGACCACCTACCCTTTAATTTATTTCAAAGTGTTAAAACAGAAATGGAATTTGTGATGAGAATGGCTTAATGAGATACCAGTGAAGGTCACAGTAAGTTATTATACCATGCCAAATGAAAATGTAAACTCTTGTAGATTGCAAATATTAGTATTACAGGGAAATAGCCATTGTACAATATACACTTGGAGAATCATTATTCTGGAGTAGTCGGGCACTTTTTTCCCTTCAGTGTTTGTCTTCTGTGGCCGCCGGGGTAACTATTATGTATGGTTTTCCCAGATTCTGAAGGGGAGAAACTAAATTAATAATGGGTTGATAATTTTATTCTTCAAGCTATTGTAATTCTTTTCACTAAGAAACTTTAAATTATTCACAGTTATCCTCAAGTTGTAAATGTGCTAATGAGCGTGACCATTTAAAGAACTACATTTTCAAAAATGCAAATATACTGTGTCAGGCTAGTAACATGAAGCTCTAAGAAATCAAAATCTCGTTTTGGAAAAAATCTTGAATTTTCTAAAACTTTTGAACATTCTGTCAGTTGAGACACTATTACAGTTTTACTAAAGTATTTATAGTAAGCTTTTGCTTTTAAAAGATTATTAAAAATTGGACTGAAGAGTTCAAGTGTCAGTAATCTTTATAAAATGAAAGAGGTAAAAATACCCATTGCAGTAGGCTGAAAAGCGGGTCCCCCAGAACCTGTGTATATGTTACTTTACATGACAAAAGGTACTTGACGGTGTGATTAAATTAAGCATTTTCAGATGGGGAGATTATCCTGGATTATCTAGGTGGTCCCAGTGCAATCCCAGGGGTCTTTGTAAGAGGGAGGCAGGAGTGTCAGAGTGAGAAAAGGAGATATGACGGTAAGAATCAGGGGGCAGAGTTGCTGAGAGGGCTGTTTGAGCATGCTCTGACACTGGCTGTGGAGGTGGCGGGAGATGGCATGAGCCCTGGGACGCAGATAGAGTTTAGAAGGTGCAAGGAGCTTCCAGGGAGTGGATTTTACCCTGGAGCCTCCAGAAGGAATGTAACCTTGCTAACACCTTGATTTTAGGACTTTTGATACCCAGAACTATCGAATAATAAATTTGTGTTCTTATGGGCCACTACATTTGTGATAATTTGTTAAAGCAGCAGTAGGAAATCAGTATACCCATGAACAGTTTTCAATAGTGGCATTGAACCCTTGGTATTGTACACATTACTTCTAACACTTTTTTTCTTTTTCTTACTTCTAACACTTTTTAGAAAATACGTCTTTCCTTAAAAACCTTATTCTCCTTTGCTATTCAGACTTTTCATGTACTCAGGGAAAATAAATGAGCCCTGCCTCAAATTGCTTATGTCTCTTAGAGCTAGCACATATTTGAGTTCCATGGCCTAGAAGATTTTCTGATGTTCTTACATGCCCATGAAAGAGTACTGTTATTAGGATAATTTGGTAAGTGGCGTCTTGGCTTGGTTTTCTTTTTTTTTTTTTTTTTTGCTGTCTTTTTTTTTTCCTATTGAATTATAATCAGTTTACAATGTTGGGTCAATTTCTGGTGTACAGCACAATTTTTCAGTCATACATGGATATACATATATTCGTTTTCATATTCTTTTTCACCATGAACTACTACAAGATCTTGAATATAGTTCCCTGTGCTATACAGCATAAACTTGTTTATCTATTCTATGTATATCTGTCAGTAGCTACAAATCTCGAACTCCCAGTCTATCCTTCCCACCTCCCTCCCCGCTGACACCCACAAGTTTGTATTCGATGTCTGTGAGTCTGTTTCTGTTTTATATTTAAGTTCATTTGTCACCTTTTTTTTTTAATTCTACATATAAGTGATATCATGTGGTGTTTTTCTTTCTCTTTCTGGCTTCACTTAGAATGACATTTTCCAGGGACATCCATGCTGCTGCAAGTGGCATTATGTTGTCATTTTTATGGCTGAATAATATTCCATTGTATAAACATACCACAACTTCTTTATCCAGTCATCTGTCGAGGGACATTTAGGTTGGGTTTTCCATTTTTGATGTAGATCATAGTGATCATCAATTTTTTTGTGCATCTACTGTGTAGCGATCATTGCTATGGAGGCCTTATATATTATAAATTCCAGAGTAACCTTGCAAGTTTGATGCTCCTTGTATTTTACAAGGGAGTTTGGACCCTGAATATGACCCTGTGACTCATTAATTTGAAGTAAATTTATATTTGTTGTGCAACTCTTTATCTTCCAGCAAGATTTAAAATTCACCTGCCCAGTACTGTTGTAAAACAGGTTGTTCAGGAAAGTGAGGATCTTACATTTTCAGCACAGTTGATTTAATTGGGAAGATAAAAATACTATTCACAGTATAGTTGAGATTTGAAATGGACTTGTGAGTAGGTTTCTGGCAGCAGTCAGAGGGAGGAAATTCCAAGTGGAGTGAACACTGAGCAAAGGCTCAAAGATGGGAAAACATAGGCTAGTTTATGGGGACATAACAGTTTGACTAGAAGATTTATTTAGGGAAAAGGTGGAAGGTAATACTGGAATAAAGTGAAAAAGTGCTTAGATATTCTCATTTTTATGGATTTTATTTTTAATTCAATTGATGAGCTAATTGTAAAATTATCTTAATCAGACTGTTTAATCTAGAATATCTGGATTGCAAGCTCTTTGAAGACAAATCTAATTTGCTGAATAAGTGAGTGAATGAATGAATGCTGACCCGTAGTTTTCAAGGAAAACCTTGGATAAGTTCAATATATGTGTTTTAGATCACAGTGAAGTGTATAATTTTTGAGAGATATTCATCAGAATGGTTAAATTGAAAGGTTTTGATTTTTAATAGATAAGCTCCAGTTATCTAGAAAATTCACTTGTATATGTCACTTCATTTCCCAATGTTATTTGTTAAATGAAGCATTACTCATTTTGGTAATTGAAGTTTTTTTTTCCTGTTCCAATGAAATAAATAATATAAATTCATTTATCTGTCTAACTTACCACATTTATAAATACTGACATTTTCTTTATGTGCTGCAAACTTTTGCTTTTTGAATGTGCTCATTCATTTTGTCATTTGAATGTGCTCATTTTCTGATTGTAAAAGAGGTACCTGAATGTTAACTGATGATACAATATTGTGAATTGTGAGTATCTTGGTGATAATTCTCTTTTGTTCCAAAAAATGAATAATGTCTTGTGATGTGAGACAGCCATTGAAGATTCTAAGTTGGTTTATGAGTTAGATAACTCTTACAATTACTCAATGCATCTTGCTGTTGAAAGGCACAAGTTAAACTGTTTTCTGTTCATTCCATTTATTCTGTATGTTTGTAATTATAATACAAAATAAAATTCTCTGGCCCAGTAAATCTGTGCATAAGTTGTCGTGAACATTTTTCTCTTAATAAAAACATTTTAGAGATACAGAAAAGTGCAAAAAAGGAGATAAATGACTCCCGTCAGAATTATCAAGTATTAACAATTTGGCATATTTACTTTCAGACTTTTAGACAAGCTACATTTTTAAAACTTGTATAAGTTAGTTCTTAAAATATAGAGCTTTTCAAATAAAGCTCAAGTTCCTTTTGGTGACCATTTCCAATTCTGATCCCTCATCTCTCTTTTAGAAGTAATATAACTATTATATATTGGATATATGTTTATCTAATATTTTTGGTAAATATTTTTACTCACATGTATGTAACCATAGAAAAATATTTTTATTTATTTGCAGAGGTGTTTATCATAGTGTATGTTTCATTCTACAGTTTGTTTTTTCACTTAATAGTTCTAACAGCTAGCCATATTGATATTTCTAAATCTAGTTCTTTTAAATACTATTTAGCATATATGTACCATCTTTCGTTTATTCTGCTGATGGACTTTTAAGTTTTATCTGTCTTGTTTTTTTTAACCAATTATAAGCAATTCAGTCATCAACATTATTGTTCATGTTTCTTTGTACACAGAAGCAAATGCTTTTCTAGTAAGTGCCTAGAAATAAAATTGCTTGGCACAGGACACACATCTTTATATTGCCAGATTGCCCTCAAGTGATTGTACCAGTTTGTACTCACAACATATTGTGTGTGTTTGTATGTATCTGTATAATTTTTATTTTTAGTAAATTTGGGATCCTATAGTGTATACTTTTGTGGCTTCTTTTCTCGTTTAACATTTTATTGGGAGCTTGTTTTTTGGTCAATGTTTCATTCATTCATCTAGTAGAATTTGATTTTGGATGCTTTTTGGAGAAGAATGCAGTGAAAAGCTTTATAGAATTAGTGATCAATATACTTTATTTTAACCAATGGAACTTTGCTTATAAATGTTCACAGACTTAACTATGCTCCCTCTTAATATCACAGTTAAAAAATAGTCAGATTATGTTTGATTAGGTCATGATCATCCATTTGATCAAGATGGCTTTGGTTGTTGGATGACAATATGCTGTATTAACACTCAGCTGTTATCTCACAATGAGTCTTCTATTACTAAGAAAAACAGTGAAATATATCAATGAATATACAGATGAGTGACGTCCATCACTACCACTGAAATAATTCTTTTCAGTATGTGAGACATTTAATAGTCCATTTTATTTTGTTTGGGATGCCACCCTGGAAACTCAATATACATGTAAGTAATTAAACAACTCTTGTATGTTATTCTAAAATCTACTTTTAGGATTCCTGCATGAAAATATTTCAAAATTAAATGTCAAATGAGAACTTAAGTTCAATAAGATTAATTGAAGGTTACAGAATTTAAGCTAAGAGTATTATATGGTACATATGTTCTGGAAAATCCTATAAAAATTATATTTAGAGAGACTATAGAGATAATTCAACCTTCACTCTCCATTTTCTAGAGAAAGAAAAATTTTGTTGAAGGGTCATGTCAGGCAAATCTGTCGGGAAAAAGGGTTTCTGTAAAGCCTTTAGCACTCTTACTAGTGTTCTCAAGGATCTGAAAAGCTCCATAACTTAATGTATGTACCAGGTTTTATCAGAATTTTTTTTATGGTCAAAGAATAGCAGCAAGTTAAATGTCTATCAGTAGGGTTGATTAAGTAAATCATGGTATATTTACACTGTAAAGTGCTTTGCTGCTTAAAAAAGAAAAAAAAAGAACAAGGAAGGTCTTTATGTTTTGATATGGAAAAATCTTTAAGATCCATTTATGTTAAAAAGAAATAAAGGCAAGGTGAAGAAAGTATATGTTATCCTAATTGTGTCAAAAAAGAAGTGTTGAGCTGTTTTAGCTCGTATATGTATAAAATGATTTCTGAAGGGATAACTAATAATACTCGTTATAAACTGTGAGGGATGGAAATTGGGTAGATGGATACAGAATCTCTTGAGACTTTTTGTTGCAGCCTTTTAGAAATACTGCTTCATGTTTGAATCACTCAAGTGTGTTGTTTTTTTTTTTTCCTTTCAAAGGAATCTATAAATTTAACATAATCCCTATTATGTAAAGTTGTAAATTGTTTAAATTTTCTGATGGAAAAAGTAAATCAGTAAAAATAATCATGAACCTTTTTTTAACCCTTATAACAAAATTTTAAGTGTGCAGTACATTATTGTTAGCTATAAGCACATCTGTACATCTGATCCCTATGACTTTTGTATCTTGTGTAACTGAAACTCTGTGTGCATTGAACAGCAACTCCCCATTCCTCTGTCCCCCATCCCCTGGAAACCACCATTCTACTTTCTGTTTCTATCAGTTTCACTACTTTAGATGCCTCATATAAGTGGAATCGTGCCATATTTGTCCTTTTGTGACTGGCTTGTTTTATTTAGCATAATATCCTCCAAATTAAGCCCTAGCTTGAACCATTTGATGAGATCAATTAAAACTGCTTAAATAACTGATTTAATAATCAACAGAAAGATTTTATTCTAAACTTATTGTAAAGCAAACCAGTTACTAGATTTACTTTCTTCATATCTCGAAGAACCAGCTGATGGAGATTTGGTGTTCACCACATCCTAATGTAGTAAGAAGTACAGATAGACAAAGACTTGATTGTCACAGTCCTGTCTTGGAACCAAATGGCATCTTTCTCTTTGAAAAATGTGGATGTGTATGTTTTTATATGCATAAAAATGCTTCCAAGAGTAGGACTTTACTAAGTGTTTCAAGTCTTTGTTTCTATATATCAACTTCAGTATTTTTCAATAAGTGTATATAAGTGTATCTGTAGCCACAAAATGCATGTATAGAAATGTCTATTTTTAAATTTTAGCTGGGTGACTGTATTTGTGCTGTAATATATTCTGTTAGTGAATTTTCTTTGAATTCCATAAGTAATGTTTATTTTAGAAAACTTGGATAAGTGAAAAACATCTTTATATTTTAAGCCTCAGGGCAATTAAGATAAATGCTTTAAAATTTTTGGAGAACCGTTGAAACTTGGGCTTAGACCAAATCTTTGGTAAATAATCAACAGGCAAGAACACCCAGCAGGAGAAGCGTTCTGTGGTAGTAATAGCACTATTCAGTTATATAATTTTGAAATGTGGCAGTACTTTTTATGTGGAACTGGAAAATAAGAAACTAAAGGCCAGTGAGGAAACAGCAGTTACAGTCCATACTCACGTTTTTGGACATTCCAGCTCTACTTGTTCTTAGCTTCCTAGTTGACACCATTGTCATTCCTATCATCTTTGTTATATTTATATGATTGATTCCCTAGAATGCAAATGTAGGAAAGCAACAGCTAGATACCAGGCATGAAATCTGCTTCTGTCTTTACAGAAGTGAAGGATGTTTTTGAAACTCTATTTAGAAACTCCACATAGGTAATTGTTTTCACTGTTCTTCTTTGAAGTGGGAAATGCTTTGATAATTGCCACAGGTTGTTATTTGAGGTGGCAGCAATTTTCTGGTTGTTTTAGTCTTTCTGAGAAGCTGTTCTTATAGATTGAATAAACTGAGGTAGTAAATGAGAATAAAGAGGAAAAATAATAGATCAGGCCTTTTTTGTTTTTTAAAGTAAGATAGAAATTATTTATTGCCTATGGTGTCTTCATGAAGAATCTAATTTTTAGCTCTTCTTAATCCATATTTTCTTTAATTCTTACTTTTAAATTTAAGAATAGAAATGAATGACTCTCTTTGTACCTCAGTATAGATAGGTATCAGCACATATATGCTTGGCTTCTGTAATTTTAAAAGCTTGTACCAGATGCACCTATTCCAAATAAAACTGTTTTCAATAATGTGAGAGAACTAGCATGTTTCTAAACTTAAGGGGAAAAGACAAGCCACAAAACTGTTTGTATGTTATAATTACTGTTTTTAAAAAGTGCAGAGGAGAAAACAGTAAAGAATGTTCCCAGATATTTACAGTGGTTCTATTTGGATGGTGAGGTTATGTTATTTTTCCTCTTCTTTCTAGTTTTGTGAATCCATCTTTTTCAGGATTGTATTGGCTTTTGCAATACAGTTCTTAGCCCCTTGTCAGGCTTCCCAGCCAAGATTTCCATCATTGGGAGGAGGAGACCCCAGGACGTCTGGTTTTGAAGGCCAGTGGGGCTTAACTCCAGGAACCCCATGGGACTGGGGGGAAACAGAGACTTCATTCTCTTGGGGTCTTGCATGTGCTGGGTCCAAGGGCAGAGGCAGTGATTTCATTGGAACCTGGGCCAGAATTGCCTCCTGGTTTTGGAAGGTCTCCTGAAGAGGAAAGGGATGGCTGTAGCTCACCCTAGGGACATAAAAGTTAGTGGCAGACATTCCAGGAGTGTTCATCTACATGAGCTTTCCTGGAGACTGCCGTCTTGACTGGATCATTGGCACCAAGACGTAGCCTTACCTAACAGCCTGTAGGCTTAAGTGTTGAGAAGCCTCAGGCCAAATAACATACTGGGTGGGAACGCATCCCCACCCATCACCAGAGTTCCTGAGCCACAAAAACCTCTAGGCAGAGCCCTACCTGCCAGGATCAAGCTTCACCTAGCAGTGGGCAGGCACCAACTCCTCCTGCTGGGAAACCTGCAAAAGCCTCTAGTCCAACCTCATCCACAAGGCAGAAGATAGCAGAAATAAGAAAACAACAATCCGAAAGCACAAACACAGACAAGACTCTACACTGGGATGGACTGGCTGGACCCTGGCCCTTGAGTGACAAGAGAGGAGTGTACTGCTGGGACATATAGGATGTCTCCCATAGAGGGCCACTTTTCCAAGGTCAAGAAACATAACTAACCTACCTAAAAATACAAATAGAAAGATAGATAGTATGAGGTGGCAGAGGAATATCTTCCAGGCCAAGGCACAAGATAAAATCCCAGAAGAAGATATAAGTGATGAGGAGATAAGCAACCTATCTGAGAAAGAATTTAGAGGAATGATGGCAAAAATGTTCAGAGAACTCAGGAGTATAGATGCACGGAGTGAAGTTTTTAGCAAAGAGTTGGAAAATATAAAGAATACTTAGAGTTGAAGAATAAAATTACTGAAACATGTAACATACTAGACTAGACACACAAGAATAGACTAAATGAGGCAGAAGAACAGATCAGTGATCTAAAATAGTAGAAATCACTACTGCTGAACATAAAAAAGAAGAAAAAATGAAAAGAAGTGGAAATAGTTTAAGAGAACACTGGGATGACATGAAGCACACTAATATTCACATTATAGGGGTCCCAGAAAGAGAAGACGGAAGGAAAGGACCTGAGAAAAATTTTAAAGAGATGATAACTGAAAACTTCCCTAATTTGGGAAACAGTCACCCAAGTTCAGGAAGCAGAGAGAGTTTCACACAGGATCACCTGAAAGAGGAACACACTGAGGCACATAATAATCAAATTGAGAAAAATTAAGGAGAAGGAGAATAGATTAAAATCAGCAAGAGAAAAGCAGCAAATAACATACAATGGAATTCCCTTAAGATTATCAGCTGAGTTTTTCAGCAGAAACTACAGGACAGAAGGGAGTGGCATGATATATTTAAAGTGATGAAAGGGAAAAACTTACAGCCAGGAAGAATCTATCCAGCAAGACTCTCATTAAGATTTGATGGAGAAATCAAAAGCTTTGCAGATAAACAAAAGCTGAAAGAATTCAGCACTACCAGAGCACCTTTACAATAAATATTGAAGGAACTTCTTTTGTCATCAAAGCACAAGAAAAGAGAACAAAAAGAAGAAAGAAAGAAAGAAAAAAAGAACTAGGAAAACAAACTCAAAACAATTAACCAAATGGCAATAAGAACATACATATCGATAACTACCTTAAATGTAAATGGATTAAATGCTCTAACCAAAAGACGTAAACTGGCTAAATCAATACAAAAACAAGACCTATCAATACGCTGTCTACAAAAGACCCACTTCAGACCTGGAGATACAGCCAGGCTGAAAGTAAGAGTATGGAAAAAGATATTCCATGCAAACAGAAACCAAAAGGAAACTGGAGTAGTAATACTTATATCAGACAAAATAGATTTTAAAATAAAGACTGTTATGAGAGGTATACATAATGTTCAAGGGCTCAATCCAAGAAGAAGATGTAACAATTGTAAATATATTTGCACCCAACATAGGAGCACCTCAATATATAAGGCAACTGTTAACAGACATAAAAGAAGAAATCAACAATAATGCAATAATAATAGTGGGGGACCTTAACACTCAACTTACATCAATGGACAGATCATCCAGACAGAAAATGAGTAAGCAAATACATTCCCTAAATGACATATCAGACCAGATGGACTTGATATCTATAGGGCACTCCATCTGAAAGCAACAGAATACACATTCTTCTCAAGTACACACGGAACATTCTCCAAACTCAACCACATGCTGGCCCACAAAGCAAGCCTCAGTAAATGTAAGAAAACTGAAATCATACCAAGCATCTTTTCTGACCACAGTGTTATGAGGTTAGAAATCAGCTACGAGAAGAAAACTGCAAACACATGGAGGCTAAATAATACACTACTAAACAACCGATGGTTCATGGAAGAAATCCAAGAGGGAATCAAAAAATACTTTGAGACAAATGAAAATGAAAACACAACAATCCAAAACCTCTTAAGAGGGAAGTTTATTGATTCAAGCCTACTTTAGGAAATAAGAAAAATCTCAAGCAAACAGCCTAGCCTTACACCTAAAACAGCTAGAGAAAGAACAACAAACTCCGAAGTTAGTAGAAGAAAAGAGACCATAAAGATTAGAGCAGAAATAAATGAAATAGAGACTAAAGAAACAGTAGAAAAGATCAGTGAAACTAATAGCTGGTTATTTGAAAAGATAAACAAAATTGATGAAACCTTTAGTCAGACTCATCAAGAAAAAAAGGGAGAGGGCCCAAATTAATAAAATCAGAAAAGAAAAAGAAGTTACAACCGACACCACAGAAATACAAAGGATCTTAAGAGGCTACTGTGAGCAACTATACACCAATGAAAAGGACAACCTAGAAGAAATGGACAGTTTCCTAGAAAAGTACTATTTGCCGAGAACAAACCAGGAAGAAATAAAAAATATGAATAGACCAATTACCAATACTGAAATTGAATCAGGAATTTAAAAACTACCAACATACAAAAGTCTAGGACCAGATGGCTTCACAGGTGAATTCTACCAAACATTTAGAGAAGAGTTAACAGGTATCCTTCTGATACTATTCCAAAAAATACTTCCAAACTCATTCTGCGAGGCCATCATCACCCTGATACCAAAACCAGACAAAGATGCACAAAAAAGGAAGAGTATAGGCCAGTATCAGTTATGAATATAAATGCAAAAATCCTCAACAAAATACTAGCAAATCAACTCCAACAGTACATTAAAATGATCATACACCATGATTGACTGGGATTTATCCCAGGGATGCAAGGATTGTTTAATATTCGGAAATCAATCAGTGTGATACACCACATTAACAAACTGAATAAATGCAGAAATCTCAATAAATGCAGAAAAAGCTTTTGATGAAATTCAACAACCATTTATGATAAAAACTCTAGCAAGTGGGCATAGATAGAACATACCTCAACATAATAAAGGCCATATATGACAAACCCACAGCTAGCATCATACTTCAATAAATGGTGCTGGGAATACTGGACAGCTATCTGTAAAAGACTGAAATTAGAACATTTTTAACACTATATACAAAAATAAACTCAAAATGGTTTAAAGACTTGAATGTAAGACCAGATACTATAAAACTCCTAGAGGAAAACATAGGCAGAACACTCTTGAACATAAATCACAGCAATATATTTTTTGAACCAGTTTCTGGAGTAATGGAGATAAAAGGAAAAATAAACAAATGGGATCTAATTAAACTTAAAAGCTTTTGCACAGCTGAGGATACCATCAACAAAACAAAAAGACCACCTTCAGAATGGGAGAAAATATTTGCAAATAATGTGATTGACAAGGGACTAATTTCCAAAATATACAAACAGCTCATATACCTTAATATCAAAGAAACAAGCAACCCAATCAAAAAATGGGCAGGAGACCAAAATAGACATCTCTCCAAAGAAGACATCCAGATGGCCAACAAGCACATGAAAAGATGCTCAACATCACGAATTGCTAGAGAAATGCAATTCAAAACTACAATGAGATATCACCTCATATCAGTCAGAATGGCCATCATTAAAAAGGCTACAAAGGATAAATGCTAGAGACAGTGTGGAGAAAAAGGACCCTCCTACTCTGTTGGTGGGAAGGTAATTTGGTGCAGCCACTATGGAGGACAGTATCGAGGTTCCTTAAAAAACTGAAAATAGACTTACTGTATGATCCTACAATCCCACTCCTGGGCATGTATCTGGAGAAAAATATAATTTAAAAAGACACATACACCCCAGTGTTCACAGCAGCACTATTTACAATAGCCAAGACATGGAAACAACCCAGATGTCCATCGACAGATTACTGGATAAAGGAGATTACTGGAATGCAATACAACTCAGCCATAAAAAGAATAAAAATATATCATTTGCAGCAACATAGATGGACCTGGTGATTGTCATTCTAAGTGAAGTAAGCCAGAAAAAGAAAGAAAAATGCCATATGATATTGCTTATATGTGAAATCTAAAAAAACACAAATGAACTTATCTACAAAACAGTAACAGACTTATAGACATAGATAACAAACTTATGGTTACCAGGGGATAAAGGGGGTGGGAAGGAATAAATTGGGAATTTGATAATTGCAGCTCTTGGGGAATGATGGAAATGTTAGCTATCTTTATTGTGGTTTTATGGATTTATACATCTATCAAAATTCATCAAATCGTACATCTGAAATAAGTGTAGTTTTCTGTACAGGAACCATACCACAATAAAGGTGTTAAAATTTTTTTCCCAGTCCATAAGTTGTCTTTTCGTTTTGTTTATGGTTTTCTTTGCTATGCAAAAGCTTATGAGTTTGATTAGGTCCCATTTGTTTATTTTTGCTTTTATTTCTATGCTTTGGTAGACTGCCCTAGGAGAACATTGCTAAGATTTGTGTGGAAGAATGTTTTGCCTATGTTCTCTTGTAGGAGTTTCATGGTGTCATGTCTCATATTTAAATCTTTAAGCCATTTTGAGTTTGTTTTTGTGTATGGGGTGACAGAATGTTCTTACTTCATTGATATTCATGCAGCTGTCCAGGTTTCCCAACACCACTTGCTGAAAAGCCTGTCTTTTCTCTGTTATATGTTCATGCCTCCTTTGTTGAAGATTAATTGACCATTGGTGTGTGGGTTTATTTCTGGGCTCTCTACTCTGTTCCATTTATCTATATGCCTGTTTTTGTGCCAATACCACCCTGTTTTGATTACTGTAGCTTTGAGGTATTGTCTAAAATCTGGGTGGTTTATACCTCCAACTTTGTTCTTTTTCCTCAGAATTGCTTTGGCAATTATGGGTCTTTTGTGATCCTGTAGAAATTTTAGGATTGTTTGTTCCAGTTCTGTGAAAAATGTCCTAGGTAATTTGGTAGGGATTGCATTAAATCTGTAGATTGCTTTGGGTAGTATTGCCATTTTAACAATATTAATTCTCCCAATCCAAGAGCAGGGGATATCTTTGTATCATCTTCAGTTTCTTTTATAAGTGTTTTATACTTCTCAGTGTATAGGTCTTTCACATCCTTGGTTAAGTTTATTCCTTGGGTTGTTTTTTTTTTTTTTTTCCCCTGAAACGATTTCAAGAGGGATTTTTTTTTTAATGTTCTCATTCTGGTGTTTCATTGTTAATGTAAAGAAGTGTAACAGATTTCTGTATGTTGGTCTTGTATCCTGCTACCTTGCTGAATTAATTTATTCTAATAGTTCTTGTGTAGAGTTTTTAGGGTTTTCTATATAAAATATCATGTTGTCTGCATATAGTGAAAGTTGTACCTCTTTATTTCTGTTTTGGGTACCTTTTATTTTGCTTGTCTGAAGACTGTGGCTAGGACTTCCAATACTGTGTTGAATAGAAGTGGTGAGAGTGGACATCTTTGTCTTGTTCTAGAATTTAGCCAGAAGGCTCTCAGCTTTTCACCGTATTATGCTGTGGCTTTGTCATAAATAGCTCTTACTGTGTTGAAATATGTCAGATCCCGTGTGACAATTTCTGCCTTTTCATTGGGGTGTATAAATCTTTTATTCTTAATGTCTAAACATCGATTTTTATAATTATAAATAAGGATTTAAGAATTAGAATAATTTTGTTCCTAAATCTTAATTTCCCTTAAAACTACTTTGTTTTATTTAGACTTATTATTTTCAGTTTATATTAGGCCACCAAAAAAAAAAAAAAGCCAAAATGGAGAAACAAACTTGACTCAATAAGAAATACCACAGCCTCCAAAGATGAGAAATTATGCTACTAAGATTTCTTCCATAATATCTCATTTATGTATAAAATGGAGAATGATACCTATAGGGTCATAAACCAGAGTTAAAAATTTTTAGCCAGGTTCCAGTGTTGTCCTATTATGCTTTGTAATGTTTCCAATTTGTGTAGGTTTCACATCACTCACACACGTTACCACCTTGGGCGCTTTGTAAAAATACTCATTCCTAATACTTCCCCGCCCTACAGAATTTGTTATGCCCTGGAATCTATTTTAATATAACATAGCTTTTCTTGGGATTTTTAGATTCATCTAGGCTTAGAAACCATGGTCCTACCCTGGTTATTTGACTCCTTTAATCTCTAACTTCTCTGCTTCTTACCCTCTCTCACACAGTCTTGGCACCGTTAGTGGAAAAAATCCTGAGGATTAGATTTGACAAACCTCAAATATCAAACCTACATGTGTAAACAGTCTTATATGTATGGAGCTTCAGCTTTGACCATGCTGAGTGTGACTTTGCTAAGTTAGTAGGGATCAAATCATATCAAACATTCCCTTATTTTTAAAATTGTCCTATCTTGGATTGCTCAGTAAGAACTGTATCTTCTGTATGGATTAATTTAGTAATACCATATGGTCTTCATTAAGCAAGTTATTTAATATCTACTCTATGCTGGGTAATAATGGTCACCACCATTTTTTTTCCAAGAAAGAAGGTAATTTTGTAAAAAATTGTGCAGCCCCTTCTTAAAATAAAAAGGTCACATTAATTCTACTGTGATTTTCCAGTTTCCACAATTTTGTTGGCCCCAGTGTAGAATTAGAATGTACTTATTTGTGTTGCCTGATTCAAATAGATTAATAAGTTTACAGAATAAACAATTACTCATCTCCATTAATTTCATCAACCCATACCTTTACATAAAGAGTATAGTTTTGTTTTTGACAGAGGGAAATAAGCCCCTCCCCCACATTAATGAATTTGAAGCTAATATGGGATAGGTGCAGATTGTTTTACAATAGTTTACTGTAAAGTACATATTAAAATGACCATTAATAGTATTGTGTGGAAAATATTGGCAAGATGAAGAATGTTCTACTTAACTGAGAATTTTATCTGTGTGATACTTGGATTATCAATGTGTCACACAATTAAAATACAATAAAACACACATAAGATCCAAGTCATCAAGTGTTAGTCTTCATTGATTGATACTACCATCTAGAATTTTCCTATACGTTAGGTCATTATTGAGAATACCAATCATCATTGCACTGTGGGCACATGAAATTGTCAGCTAGTAAAGAATTGTAGTTAACAGGACACTGGACAATTGACTGTTTTTTGTTACACAAGACAATGCAGAGGGAGAATTTTGGAAATTGACACTTAATTATGAAGTTCTCTAGAATCTTAAAACCTGTAACTAATTTTTAAAAACTCATTAAAAAAATGCATCCAACTAGAAAGCTATAGTGTAACACAGTTTCTCAGAAGATACAAAACTGTAAAATATAAAATTAATATTAAATTTTTTTCAGTCTTGACAGTAATGTGTAGTCTACCTGAACTTAACTAATTCTTTTGCAAATTAATACTGGAAACTGTAGTCTGATCAGAATTTCTCCATATACGTAGAGTGCTACAAAATGAATGCCTATGGTTCTTGAATGTATCCAGAAATAATGATTACAGACAAAAAGGGTAAGGGATAGTGAAAGTCAGTCAAAATGAATAAATGTTGCATATTAAAGGGTTTGATAACAGTTTATTCTCAGGAACAGTTGAAACATTTCCTTTGTGCATCCGTAATAATGGTTATAGCATCCTTGAAAGAGGAACTGCTAACCTTTGGGGACCTAATGGTTGGTGGGCAGCCATGAGGGTGATGGGACACTCACCTTGCTCAGCAGAATCAGTGCCATGAGTGAAAGGGTAACAGGTGTCTTGATTAGAACATCCTCACCATTTGGTTATACCAAGAAATTTAGTAGTGTTGTTTTCCACATCTGTAAACTATATCTAAAATTACTGCAAATTCCAAATTAACGGGGATGCAAATTAATAATTACATAGAAAAGAGAATATTCTCCCAGTATCTTAATAAACCACAATAGACATATTCTCTAGAACATTTATTCTCAAAGTGTTCCTGAACTATGATACCAGAATCACCTGGGAACTTGATAGCAGATTATTGGACCCTGAATGAGTAACTGGAGAAGGCGGGAAGTCAGCAATCTGTATTGTAACAAACCTTGCAAATCACCCTGATTCATGCTCAAATTGAAACCCACTGCTGTAGAATATGCTGTGTATCAAGCTCTCGTGAAATAATGACAAGTTTTCAGCATCACTAATCTCATTTTCAAACAGCTGCTGCATAGGTTTTAGTTAATGATCTTCACACCCAGCTGGAGTTGAGTCCCAGTTATTCCTTACTCTTTTTACTTACTCGTCAGTGGAGCACCAGGTGCAGTTGTTGAAGTGTGAAAATAATTCAGCTCCGTAGACAATATTGGCATTTCTCTCTTGATTTTGAAAATGCTTTAATCTTTTTGGTATGGCATTTATTTCAACAGTCGAAGCACATCTATTTTATAACAGTTTGGACCTCTGCTAAAAGTTGAGCAAATCTCTGAATCTTCCTGCCAGTTTAATATCAAAATTAATACTTTAAATGGGTTCCAAAGCTTACATATAATTACTTCCACCTACTGTATGTTTCCTGAAGTGTTTACATTTTAAGAACAAAAGTCTCTTCCCTGAATAACTTTCTACCTTCTTCACAACTTCCACATTTTCACATCTTTGTTTTTACTTTAAAAAAGGATACTAGCAGAGATTTATTTTAGTTAAATGCGTTCTCTAGTAGTAAGGCTCAAATATGTGCTTTGTAAGTTACAAAATTCATCAAGCTCTTAAAGCATTCCAAAGGTGTATCAGTAAGATGTGAAGCAAGGGTGTATGTCTTAAAACTGCTTTACGTGTCGAAGTGTAGTAAGTACAGATATTTAAAAGTGGACAGTATGGCCAATAAACACCTAAAATAGTCATCAGTAGGTAAGGGCATGATCTTGCCATGTATTTCAGGATTGCAGATGTACTTAGTATAGACAGTGCTGGTAACGTCCAGGCATCTGCTCGGCCACCTGTTTGTCAACTGGGCAACCTCTGCAATCAAGCAAGCATAATTATCTCTGCTGCTGCCCCAAGAGGAAATGTCAGAAAATACCAGAGCCCTCATGGTATTGAGATTGATGCTATGTTCCATGTACGAATGGAGAAAGTTCTTACATCCCCCCATCTGGGACGTACTTCATCACTTGTGGATCGGCTTTGTGTGCCTGTGTGAGGAGGCGGCCACCATGCACCAGCTGTTCCTGCACATCCTCTGATATATCTATTTCTAGGAAGCAACTGCCCACCCAAGGATGAAGCTTCTTAAAAACGCCCCACGCCTAGGTGTAGCCATGTGACTAGTGTTTGCCAAGGCTGTTAAAAAACTGTTATTTTTTTCTCTACTCTTCTCACATCAACTAGCTGGATGCAGAAGACTTTGAGGTCCTGAGGGAATGCCAACATTACCAGTAGGAAGGAGCCTGGTTCCTTGAATCATTGTGTACAAGGCCACCTACCAAACCAGGAGCACTCACATTGGTACTTGAACAAGAACTAAACTTTTGTTGCAGTAAACAATAGAAATTTTATTTATTATAGTAGGTGATGTTTCCCTAACTTAAATGATGCCCTGTGTATTACAGAGCCCTTCATTAAAACAGCTCCTTCATCATCATCTGCACTCTGTTTCTCCAAAAGCTCAAGACGCTTGGGTATACGGTCACCCATGGGGCTGGGAGCAAAGAGATGCCATATTACACTCTCCAGTCCAGATCTTTCCTGCCGTGTGCTTGCTCTGTCCTGTCTTTTAGACCTGTTGGATTTGGTAGTATTCTTACCTTAGTTCAAATTAAAGCCCTTATGAAAATACTCTTCAACAAACCACCTACATCTTTGACTTCTCAGCTGGAACTTCAGTGTAGATTTCCAAATGTCCTGAATTCCTCTCTTCTCTTGCTCTAATTGCTCTTCCTCCTGCCCTTAATTCTCAGACAACAGCATTGCTTCTGGCCCACAATAAAGCCCCAGTAAGTGGAACAGTTGTTACTGTGATAATTACATGCTTATCAGTGTTGCCTGCAATTGTCATAGGTTTTTTTTGAGCTGTTTCACACTACTGTTGTTAAATACCTTTATTATCAAATTATGCTAGTATATTTGTTATGTATCAGTGTAGTCACTCGGCAGGCTTTTGTGGCTTCCCCCATGACCCATCTCTACATTTTGAAAGCCTGCCCCATCCTTTCAAGGCTCAACTTATCCAGTGTATCTTTCTCCTTACATTCTTACCCCAATTCTTGGTTTCAGAAGCATTTTGCTCCCTGTTTTAGCATTTATTACAATGGTATTTGTTTGATTTTGTACAAACAAATTGTGTTAAAAGCTTTTAAGATGGAAACTTAAAATAGGAATAGATCACTTGAGAAGTATGTAAAAAGATGTGAGGGATGTTTTGAAATATCCTATCTTGGTAAAGCTTGAGGAAAGGAAAAAGCACATTAGCTGGAGTCCCCATTTTCCATCGGTATTCATTTCACGTCATTGCGATCTATAAAGAGTGAAGTCTTAAAGTAAGTTCAGCTGTGATTTTTAACAATGATATATTTTAAAGATAAGTTCTTGGAAAATAGTTGGTACTTCCATCGTGTCATCATGCTGTGTTTAACTGTGCAGCTGTACTCCTTCCTAATACAGACACAGACTGAATCTGAGACAGCCAGTTTACCGTGGAACACAGGCTCTGGCCAGGCTGACCTGGGATGGTGTCTTTACATGAGCATTCCGCTGATGATCACTTAACTTCTTGGAGACTCAGTTTCGTCATCTAGATGAGACCAGTAATAGTGCCTCCTGGGGTTGTTTTAAGAATCAAAACATAATGCATATAAAACGCTTAACACAGAGCACGCGTATAATAGATGATGCATTTACAACACGTAGCGAGAAGTCAAGTGTTAGCTATTAACAGTGTTTTTATTTCATACAGGTGATTAATTTCTCAAATTTCCATTTGGTTCTGCCTTATATGTCCTGTTTCATTACTGAGCCTATTTGCTGAGGCTGTCTGTTTTTTTCATTGGGTTCAAGCTTGGTTGTAATTGTTCATGAAAGCATTTTTATCATGACTGCTTTAAATCTCTGTTAATTCTAACATGTATCTCTGTCCCCTTGATGTTGTCATTTCTTAATTGTCTGTATTTATTGAGTTTGAGATGCTCCTGGTTCTTGATATGTTGAGTAGGGTTTGACTGAAACCTGGACCTTTTTATATTATGTTGTGAGACTCTGGATTTTTTTTTTAATTATTGAATGAAAACTTCTTTAAGTTCTATAGTACTTTACAATTTCCTAAAGTTTCACATGCATAATTTTATATAATCTCCTACTAACCCCTTTTGCCCTCCACTTCTCTGTTGCCCCTTCCCCTTCCCTCTCCCCATGGTAACCACTGGTTGTTCTCTATCTGTGGAGACTCTGGATCTTATTTAAACCTCGTGTTTTAGTTGACTTTTCCAACACCGCTCTGGCAAGGAAAGGGGCGCTGCTTTGTTGCTGCCAAGTGGAGGCAGAGGTCGGGACTCCCCGCTCAGCCTCCACCAACAGCCTCCACCAACAGCTGGGGGCTCATTGTTACTGGTGGGGAGGGTTGGGAGTGGCCTCATTACACAGGATGATGCTGGAAGTCCTGACTCTCCTCTAGGTCTCCTCTGACGCCGCCAAGTGGGGAAGGGAAGGGGCCTCTCATTATTGCCATGTAATGGGTGACGTCCTGGCTCCTTGCTTGGTCTTCACTGGCACTGCAGAGGTGCCTTGTCACCTACTGCCTGGGATGAAAGTCCCGGCTCCCTGTTTGGTCTTTTCTGACATCACTCCATCAGAGATACTGGGCACCTGATTACGGCCGTGTGAGGGTGGAAGTCTACGCTCCCCACCTGGCCTGTGAGAATGGAAGTGGGATCACAGTTTCTTCTGTGGAGTTCAACTAAAGCAGAGTGGTTATTGTCTAGAAAATTTCTGTCTTACTGTGCTATCCCTTTCTTGATGCGTTGGCAAGAGGGCAGGCTTTCGTTGGGTTTCTTTTTATGTATGCTTTCTTCTGGGTTGCCAGCTTCTACTGCTCTAAGTCTGGGATATATGAGGCTAAAGAAAAGTTAAGGAACTCACCACTCTGTTGTTGCTTGGGCCCCAAAGTCCTTAACTCGTTTGTCTTCTTCTTCCCACCTTTTAGAGTCTTATGTTTGTCTTGTACAAAATGTCCGGGGTTTTTAGTTGCACTTCATAGGAGGACTAGCAAAACAGGTTCATTCCATCTTCCTTGAAGTGGAAGGTGCTATCAGCTCTTTCTTATAGGGTGACTCACATAAACATACTTGCAAGTTTTAATGATATATACATGCATCCCTTGCTGACTGCCTGCAATCCACGCAAGAAAGCGTTTCCCAGTGTTCAGAGTCCAGCCTTCAGTCTTCCATATGAAAATTTATTTTGTCAGTCCCCATGGTGAGTGAGTTCAAGGAGACTGATTCAGTCAAAAAATATTCATAAGAAAAGGATGTATACCATCAGACGACCAATTTATTTAATTCATACTGATTACAAAATACTACTTCCACAAGGATCAGACAGTGTTTGGCTGGACAGTACATTCACAGTGAGTGGTGCTGAAAGAGGAATCAGTTCAGTAACCTTCTGACAGCTTGCTTTTTGGTGCAGCTTTGTTGCTTTCTGCTTCTCATTGTGTACACATTTTATGGGGACTAAATTACACTTCAGAACAGTATTGGGGGTTCACATAACTCGGGATGTAATCCTAGAGAGAGCTAAGGATCCACTTTAATTCAGATATTTGATGGCACCCAGCTCAAAGAGCCCAACTTACCTGCAGCTCCAATAGGCATGTTTGCCAGGGAGTCCTGACAAGTCAAGTTTTGTGCCAAGGCGCCCTCCCTGTAGATGTTTCTCCAGTAGACACTGCCAGTTTCTTCAGTCGTTTCTCTCTTCCTGCAGTCCTTGCTATGAGTAACCTTTTTTCTCAATATACATATTAGTGCTTTTAGACATTTTACCATCAGGCCTTGCTGTCCTGGGAGCCATTTTTTTTAGGAGTAATTTAACTGAGGTCAGGGAGTGCCCTGCCCATGGTTTCTAAGAGGAAGCTCTGAAATGCACAAGTCAACCTATTTTGAGACAGGTCCATAGCTTTCACCATATTCTCAAAGGGGTCTGCCACCCCAAAATCACTATGAGTCACTAATGCATATTTTTGCTTTGCTGTATTATGTGTATGTAGTTTAAATCTCTTATAAACCACCTTTATTATCTACTGAAGTCTTAATATTATTGTTGCCAATTTCTATGTTTTCTTTCTATGATTATAGATAATAAAAATTTGGTCATTTTTTCCTTGATGTTCTTTGCCTTTTATTTACTATCTATGTACCCATTCTCTAAAAATATATATTTTTTACTTTAACATGCCCAAGATTCAGTGTTTGAAGGCAAGGGAATTTTCTGCTCTTCCCATCTGCTTTTTTTTTTTCAATCCCTATAATCCTGAAGTGTTACCCACAGTACAGAAATAATGCAGATTTTGTACATTTGTGAAATATTTATTTTTTGCTGAGACTATTCACAATTAAGCTTTGTTCGTAGAGACGGTTATACTCATGTGTCCTTTAATTTGTACAGAACACAAAATTTATTTATCTATATAAATTATTTAATACATTGAACATTTGATTAAATATTCAAAAAGAAAAGGTGTTTCCCCAAACAATCTTAATGTTAAAAAAAAAAACTGGTCATGAAAAGATACATTGTGATTTCAGGAAAAAAAATCTTTTTTTCAGTTCTTTTTTTTTTTCTGTAGTCTAATATATATATCTTTGTGACTTCAGTGCTGTATAGGATTTAGTTTGGTATATGAACTCAGTGTTATATACTTAGCTTGATCATTACATTCTTTCAATAAATAAGCCTTTAATGCCCTGTCAATGCAAAAATTGATAATTATTGCTGTTATGAATGGTCTTTTAAAAGACTTGAGTACCTTGATACTCTGCCACGTGGAGAGGTTTGTGGAGGTGAGGTATGTGTCATGTTCAACAGGAGCCTGGAAGAATTAGAACTGCCTTGGAGTTCAGTGTCCGTCTCCAGTGTTGAGAATGGTAGTGCCAGCGGCGCCTGGCCTGCCTGTAATGTGTGACTCAGATCGCGCTCCATGTCATCTGTAGGCTGTGCGTAATGTGGTGGTTCTGAAATAGCTTGCATAGCAGGTTCACTGTCATTCATTACTCAAACATGAAAAATACATGACTTCAAAATGCATCTTTAGTATTTTAAATATACTGCCTCCATTTTCTAAGTGCATTCCAAGTATGCTGTAACTAATAAAGCTTCCCCATTGATTTAAGAGAGTCTCAGAAGAAGTTCTACTAATCAGGTGCAGAGCCTCTGTGATATAAAGAATTGGCGGGGGTGGGGGAGTATAGCTTAAGTGTATGTAGAGTGTATACTTAGCATACACGAGGTCCTAGGTTCAATCCCCAGAACCTCTATTAAAAATTTTTTAACTTAATTAAAAAGAAAGAATTGGAACTATCAAATACTTACTAAGTAAAGAAAATGGCCGTATTGCAAACATCCGTGCTGATTTTAAGTCTTGTCACAGGAAAAAGAAATAGTAGTTGCCATCAGCAGTAGTTACTGTTACTGTTCAACCAAGTGAGATTTGACTTTATAGACTACTATCAACAACAAAAATTCTCTTAATAGGCCATAATTTTTATTGTCTTGTTTGTTTAAGTAAAGTAAAAACATTTGAAAAGTAGAAAATGCCTGTAAATATATTATTTAAATGAAGTTACCTGAATTTATATCTTTTCCTAATGTAACAGATTTTTAAAAATTGTGTGAAATATGCAGTTCGTATGATTTAATTTACATAATGAACCAAAAACAATGATTAATTCTTAAAACATGCTAGTTTCATGCCCCAGCTAGAGTTTTAGCACATTAAAAATTTAAAAAACCACAGACTAAATAACTTCTTTAAAAAACATTTTAATTAATTTATTAGCTAATTTTCAAAGTAGTTACTGGTCATGTAAAATTTTATAAGTAAGTGGAGTAATACAAAAACTATTAATAGATTTTCTTTAATATTAAGTTTCCTATAGGTAAAATGGATAATCATTTGTGAAATAACACAAAAGAATCTGCTTCTTTTCCAAATACTTGGATTTCAGAAAAACTAGCGAAAGTAAACTCAGCATTGTTGGTTGTAGGTGTAGCCTTTGAAAGTAATTTCATGCATATCTGCACTGCTGTAGGAAGCCTCTCCGACTTCTGTCGGCACTTAAATGACAGCAGCACTGTTTTATTTTCCTGAGTAGACAAAGGAGAGTGTGTGGACATAATAGTGCCATAATAGTTTTGGACTATGGTGGCAGTTTGCAGTTGTTTGGAAGACAAGATTCCTTTTAGAATCATTGAATATAATAATATGCATAGGGTCTCTATAGATACGTGCTGAATTTAATCTGAGACAACTTCCAAATCCTACGTAGATGTCTGTAATATCACACAGCACCTTGATATATAGGAGCATTTTGGAAAGCACTGTCAATATGAAAAATATCATGCTTTCTAATATGTGATGTGTGTTTCTGAAGTCTGTCCTGATTTCTTTTACTTTCTATTTCTTCGCCTCGTGTCTTTTTCTCTTGCCCCTGAAATGTTAGTATTTCCTAAGATTCTGTTCTAAGATTAAGCTCTCTTTCCATGCTATGTATTCTGCATTATCTGGATAGTTTCATCTATTCCCATGGTTTTTCCAAATGTCTTTCCTCTACATGAACCTTTATTCTCAACACTTGACCTATGTGCCCAGTTATCTACCTAACATCTCCTGGATGTCCCACCCAGTCCAACAGTGTGTTCAACATGAATCTTATCTCTTCTTTCCCCACGTTGCCTACCAGCTCCCCTCCCCGAAAAAGGATACATGTAAGTGCATGTATGTGCTTCTCTTCCTGTTTTGGAAATCCCACTGCTAATAAGCAGCAGGCCTGGAACTTTAATTCAGGTCTGCATAGAAACAACCTAAATGTCCATCAACAAATGATTGGATAAAGAAGATGTAGTGTGTGTGTGTGTGTGTGTGTGTGTGTGTGTGTGTGTATGTGCGTGTATATATATATATATATATAAAAATATATATAATGGAATATTACTCTGCCATAAAAATGGAATAATGCCATTTGCAGCAACATGGATGGACCTAAAGATTATCATATTAAGTGAAATAAGTCAGACAGAGAAAGACAAATATCATATGCTATCACCTGTATGTGGAATCTTAAAAAAAAAAGATGCAAATTCTATTTAGAAACCCCAAACGGGGAGGGTATAGCTCAGTAGTAGACAGTATGCCTAGCATGCACGAGGTCCTGGGTTCAGTTCCTAGTACCAACATTAAAAATAAATAAATAAGCCTAATTACCTCCTCCCACAAAAAAAAAATTAAAAAAAAAAACACAGACTCACAGGCATAGAAAATAAACTATGGTTACCAAGGGGAAAGGATGAGAGAGGGATAAATTAGGAGTTTGGGATTAACAGATACTCATCACTCTATATAAAATAGATAAACAATAAGGACCTACTGTATAGCACAGGGAACTCCATTCAGTTTCTTGTAATGAGATATAATGGAAAAGAATCTAAAAATAAAATATGTATGTGTGTATATGTATAATTGAATCGCTTTGTTGTACACCTGAAACTAACATTGTAAATCAACTACACTTCAATAAAAATTTAAAAAAAATTTTTTAATGTAAAGAAAAATAATTCAAGTCTTCTGAATGCTAATCCTCAACTCAGAGCGTGCTCTGTAACGTCATGACTGTATCTTCTGAACCAAGATTTAAGATGCATGATCAGACAATATTTGAAGCCTGAACTTATTATTGTAATTATACCACACTGATTTTTTTATGTCACTTTACTTAATTGTTGGCAATATGGTAGGCAGATGCTAATGCACCTACAATGTAAAATTGCAGTTATGATAAGTATGAGACATGTATTATGAGGTACATATACATACATTGTGTGTGTGTATCTGTGTGTGTGTGTGTGTGTGTGTGTGTGTGTGCGCGCGCGCACATGACTTGACCTAGCTAGGGAGATTAGATGATGCTTTTCTTGCAGATGATGATTAAATTCAATGTGCAGTTTGAGGAGCTCACTAGGCAGGGTTAGCGTAGAGGGAAAACGGATGAGTTCAAGGCAGGTAAGAGCTCGCACAAAGATCTGGTGGTAGAGGGTACATGCTATTTGCATAATTGTCTTGTACAAAGTAATTTACAATCTTGTTATGTTTTTCCTCTTATTTCTTCCTTCCCCCTTTCTTGCTTTCCTATTCTAAAAAATATTTGAAGCTGACGTTTATACTAAGTAGAGAATAGTAGAAAAAGCAAAATGTAACTGCTTTTCAAGCTGCTTGGTAGATAGTGATTTGAATTAGGGGAACCATGGAATTTAAGGAATAAACATAGCCAGGAGTTAGCTGTAATGCAACACCAAAAAGAAAAAGGTTTTCTGATGGTGTTGTTTTTGCTCTTGCTATGGAAAATCACACCAGCGTTTATAATCACTGCCTTGCTACCTTTTGATAAACCAGGGAGTAACTACATGCTGAGTGATACATTTCAAAATCCATGCTTAAATTATAAGTGATTTATTTTCTGAGTGCATTGTTTTACTGTGGAGTTTAGTCTTCCGTGCAATCTGTCTTTGTGTGTTTGAGAATTAATTCAGGCTGCAGAAATTCTGTTAGAATGTAAAATGACTTTTGAACTACACTGAAGGGCTCTCTGCTCTGCAGTATTCTCAACTTGATGACTCTGTTTATTCTTTTGTTCCTCGTACGCATAATGCATTAGCCTTCAAAGGTAATTCTGAAATTTTAGTCCTCAGACCATTTCAACTGTTCTTACCCAGTTCTTGAATAGGAAAACGATGTTCCAGGAATAGGAGGTTATTTTCGGTGTTTTATAACTTTCTCATAGTGTCTTTTAAAACTGAGTTCATATCTGTTTTTCTCTGCAGAAAGGGCTATTGCAAGGCATGAAGTCCGAGAAATTGAGCAGAGACACACGATGGATGGCCCTCGGCAAGATGCATCTTTAGATGAGGAAGAGGACATGGTGATCATTTATAACAGAGTCCCCAAAACAGCAAGCACCTCTTTTACCAATATTGCCTATGACCTGTGTGCAAAGAACAAATACCACGTTCTTCACATCAACACTACCAAAAATAATCCAGTAATGTCACTACAAGATCAGGTAAATACCACGGAGGGGATGTGTAATGTTTCCTGACACTTCCTCATTCGAATTTTGTATTCCAAGGAGATAAAGCATTTTAAGGGATGTGTGTGCTGATTCCAATGAGTTGTTAAGTCTCTTGGGGGAATTTTAAATCTCTTGAGGGGAACGGTAGGTCAACCAAACTCATCTATAATTTTACATTCTTCACAGTGTTTGGTACATTTCCTTGCATATAGTGTGTGTTCAAATATTTGTGAAATAAATGAATTAATTAATAGCTTGACTTTCTGAAGAGAAAACTGACACTCTTCAGTATGGTATCCTTTTAAAAATGTGAAATATTTTTTAACAGATACCCTACAATGTCATTACATTGTCTCAACTTATGACTGAGAAGTCTTTACTTGATGAATCCCTCTTGTCTGTATGGCTCAATTTTGCGACTACACTCCTGAATTTCATCTTATCTTCACCATAATTTGTATAAATATTAGCTATAAACTCGTGGGGAACAGGGATTGTGACATAATCTTGCCTTTTAAGTTGTCAAGACTTTTTAGATAAACAGGTGGCTAGATAATTGTATGAAATGGTTTTAAGAAAAGTGGAGGAAGTTATCCCATGAGATGAAATCTACTCCCCTCTTTGGCAGCAGTCGCAGACATTTTCTTCACACATGGAGATCTGACTGTAATTATAAACAAAGTTCTCTCTACCAATATTGAAGGGAATGAGAATCGGGCTCCATGAGAAGAAAAGGTAATATTTGAAAATATTAGATAGGCTCAAATACCATGTTGGGGGAGCTTATTAAAGGCATCTGTGATAGTCACATAGTTTGAATGTTATTTATCTGTTTGAAAATAGCTGGACTTGTTCTATTGTCACAGAACGGACTGTACCCCACTTTTTAGCTTACCTGGAGTCCTCACACTGCGGCAGGAGAGTGACATTGATACACAGGCTAGGTTCGCTTTCTTGCTGGAGAGCTGTCTGTGAAGGCTAATTGTTTATGGCATATCATCTGCTCATATAATTCTTGGCTGTCTGTAGTGTCCTCAATTCCTTTTTTTAATAGAACCAAAAATCTACATTCATCAGCCAAATCAAATAACTCTTCTGTAAATGAGAAGAAACATGAGCTTATTTAGCTAAGTGGGTCATAAAAACTATTCATTATGTAATATTGTATGTCTCAAGGGCAAGTATCCTAAATTATCCATTTTTATACAGTGTGTAGTAGATTTTAAATCTATTTGCATGATTGCTTTTCAGAATATATCTTGGTTTAAAAAGAACATTTCTTAGTACTCACGTAATAATTTGATTTCTTCAGTAGTATTGTTAAAAAAATAAAGTGAGCTTGTTTGTTCAGATTTTAGAGTTGTCTTGTGTTCAGCGTTGCAAAGTTGTCTGGCAGCTAAAAGATTTCAGATAATGACACTGACTATTTTTTTTCCCATGAAATATAAATCTACAGGAGTTCATCACAGAGGCATTTATAAGCATCTTGTAGTGGTATTTTTTCCCAGTTGCATTTGGATGAGATAAAACTTTTGTTTCAATAGCTTAACAGATACACACACACACACACACACACACACACACACACACAGCAGAAGAGAAGCATAAACACTATCTTAAAGGCAACTGACTTACATAATGTGCAGCACTTAAAATATGTGTGGGGCAGAGGGGAAGATGGTCTTTTTAAAAAGTATTTTATTTATTTATGATTGTACTATGTAACTATTTTATTTTGGCTGAGGTAACTAGATTCATTTATTTTTGGAGGAGGTACTGGGGATTGAACCCAGAACCTTCTGCATGCTAAGCGTGCGCTCTACCACTTGAGCTGTACCCTCCCCCTGGGAAAAACAGCCTTAATCATTAGTTGACATACTTCAAGATGTCAGCTGGTAGTTCAACGCCTGGTCTTAATTAGAAATGGCTTATATACCAAATGTTCTAATACATCACATCTAAATTGTTTACTGGTCTCTCCTATACAGAAGCAGTTCTTCAGATAAATCATAGGTACCACTTCCCTTTCCTTTGCATGACATGTTAACATTTTAATTTCACTTTCAACCTAGTAAGCTTCATCGAAATGTAAACTTTTAAATTATACTCGGTGCCTTGAAAATAATTTTTTAAATATTTCCTGAACCGCATCTTGTGTAACATTCTTTGATTTTAATACCATATTTTTGCTGTCCTTGTGTGCTGGTCTCAGCTGCCTTCTTACTTAAATAGGAATTAAATGGCCTACTTTACTCTTTTTTCTTCCCTGAGAAGTAGTTTCTAATCAGTATCTAACTCAAGTGAGACCTAAAAGATGAGATTTTTATTAAATCTGCTGTTGTCTCCATCTTCCATTTAAAGCCCAGTTTACTCATAAAAAAATACTTGGGATGTAGTATTTATTCCCTCGCCTTCCAGTCTCAGCAGTCCAGTCTGCTTAGAATCTGCCTCTGGCCCAAGCTCTTTCCTAGATGTACCTTGCACTAGACACTGCGCTAAATTGTTTACATGCTTAATTATTTCCCTCAAAATTTCTCTCAAAAACTGGTGTAAAAGTATTCAGTGTGTCACAGCTATCTGTATTCTGCTGTCCTCAGAAACTGTTCTCAACGCTGCTTTTAGGTTTTCATTTATTTATTGAGTATGTCATGTATACAGAGATTCTGCTTCATTCTTTGGGGAATTATCAAGGAAATAAAAAGCAAGTCTCCATCTTTCAAGGAGATTATTTATAATTTACCAGAAAACGTAAAACATAGTTGCAGGAGCTACGAAGACTTTTCAAAGAAAACATGACTTTATGGTATCCTCACCGAAATGTTTAACCTGGACCTCATCTTGAGGAAACAGACAAATCAGTGTTGTAGAACATTCTCTAAAACAGCTGTCCTGAACTCTTCTAAAGTGTCAATGTCATGACACCAACGAGAAGAAAGGTGGGGTCAGGACTGGGGTGGGACAGTCTCCTCTAGCCTAGAGGAGACTGAAGAGACATGGAAACCCTGTGTGCTTGGTGACCTGTGGTTGGATCCTTGATCAAAATTGTCTGCTACTTGCTTTCAGATGGTTCAGAAAAAATTAAGTGTGTGGTGTGTGTGCATAGAGAGAGGGAAAAAAGGGCGAACCAGAAGTGGCAACATGTCACCCGTGACTCTTGGTGAAAAGTGTGTAGATGTTGACTACTATTCTTTCAAGTTTTCTGTAGTTTAGGAATTTTTCAAAGTTAAGAAGTTGGGATAAAATAAGAGGAAAAGTTAGAACAAGGAGATCAAAAGATAAACCTTTGAGAACATAAGGCATGAGAAGGCGTAAGAATGAGGTGGACTCAGTCATGAAAGCTGTATTTTTGAGATGAGCTTTTACTCCATTAATAGACAGGAGGTGGCAGGAGACAGGAAGTCAGCTCTTCCAGTGGACAAGTGAAGTTTACCCTGCTATCATGAAGAGATCTCTATACTAGAAAACACCTTGTCTTTAAAGTAGCTACATCTATATGCTTTATAGTAACGTTAAAGTAAGGTAAGTGGAAGTATAGCATCTTTTTGATCTTTCTTAATTTTCTTCTGCTCTCACATATTTAGGTCTGATCATATTTAACCCGTTTTCTAAGAAATTGGTAACATCTAGAATTTGCATTCTCTGTAGGACAAGATGGTAATTTTTTTTCTTTTCTTTTTAATTTGCTGTTAAGCCCATTTCTGGTCCTTTGCACTTGATATCAGCTGCAGATACTGATTTTTCAGAGCAAGTCTTTAGATGAATGCTTCTCAACCTATAATGTGTACATGAATCATCATTTAAAACACGGATTCCGATTCAGAAGGACTAAGATACGGCCTGATATTCCGAATTTGTAAAAAGGCTTCTTGCCAATGCCAAAACTGATGCTTCTGGTCCTTGAACTGTACTTTGAATAGCAAAGATCTAGGATGTGATTCTCAGTGAGGTGATGGGAAGATGTATATTATGATCTTCCCCGGATGGTGAGTTTCTTATCTTTAAGTTCTTATTTCTACCTCCCCACCAAAATCCAACTTCCTTACCTAGGCCTGCAGGCCCTTCTTAATCAAGCCCTTGTCCACTGCGTCAACCTCGTGTACCAGCCACGCTGGCCCTTTGGTGTGCTGGACACACCAGGCCATTCCCACTTCATGGCCTCTGCACTTGACGTTTCCTCTTAGTAGTTTCTTCTTGCTGCTTCTGGCTTCTCACAGTTGGCTTCATTTAAGGTTTCAGCCTGGTGACACCCTCATAGCAAAACCTTACTTGGCCATCCTAGATATAAACTCCTGTTCCCAGTTACTGCGTGCCATCACCTTTTCAGTATCTTTCCTATTACTTATTGATTTATTTGCTGACTGTCTGTCTTTTCCTCTCTTATAACATAAACTCCTTAAGGGCAGGGACCTTGTCTTCTTGTTCACCACTGTATCCCTGTGCTTAGAACAGTACCTGAGACATAGTAGAGAGTCCGTAATTTTTTTGTTGAGTGAATGAATGACCAAATGAACCAACTTAGATTCTGAAAGTAGTCCTTAGCTGAACATAATACCGCGATGATAATTACTGGCAGAGTGAGCCCCTCTGTTGAAGGCAGTATGATTGACCCTTTCCTCAAGTGATTTGGGTCACACATCCTCTCCCGCCGAGAAAAAAAAAAAGGATTGAACAATGCAGTTCTGAATTTTAGTGACAAGATTGTGTTCTATTGCTGTTGAACCTTTCTTATATTTTATCCAACTATCACTCAGGTTTTCTCTTAGCACAGAAGACTTCCTCTCTAGTCTCATGAAACTACCCACAGCTGTACAATGGATGTTTCACTATATGCACGGGTAGGAGTTCGGTATCTGTAATCACCCAGCTAATGGTAGTGTTCACTCAGTAGGTAGTAATTACAGAGATGGAGTTCGGCCAGGATGTTCAGGGTGACATTTCTACTTTTAGATAGTGAAAATAAGTTCCCTTGTGATCACAGATAATCATAATGTTGAGATTAATCTTATTAAGAATGTAGGTCTAGATACAGTGTTAGCGAGATGGTGCTTTATTGACTTTTCCTACAAGTGCTGGTTCAGGTCTGGTTCAGCTGATAAATAAGTCACAACACCACTCCCTGTGTTTCTTGTATTTTCCCTAAAGGCCTCTTCTGATCGCTTGCTAGCCTGCCTGTGCCTGAGTTATAAAATCTGATGAAAATTGCCGCTGAGGAGCTGCTCCAGGCTACCCATAAAAACACTTCTTTTCATGTACTGTATCTAACGACTACCTCTGGAATGTCCTTCCTGATAGCCCACTGCATTCAGAGTATGGAAATTCTCTTTGAATAAAGTCACTGTGGTGGCAAGTGGTGCAGGAGAGGCGAGAGGGCAGAAAATGACAGAGCAGGAACTGATGAAAGGGGGAAAGTGAAGATGAGAGAAGAGGCAGGGAAAGTTGCGAAGAACTGAGAGGATAAATATTAAACATGGCTAAAAGGAAAAAAGGCTAAATTAATACTTTGAAAGGAAAGCTTTTTAAAAATACGGTTCTTCAAAGGGGATGAATTAGACCGTTATGTCCCTGGAGATCACTTTTGAAGAGGAGATTAGGATGGTGTAGGATTTCAGTCGTTTATAAATGACACTTCTAAACGCTCAGCCTATTCTCCAGATTAGTGTGAACCACCGCTTTAACCTTATTGACATTATTTGTTTGCTTAGCACTTTTTTCTTCCCCGGGAAGGGTAGGTAAATCTCAGCTCAGCATCTTTTGATTTATTGCAAATTGTAAATCAGCCACAGCTTTATTAATGAGACTTTAACAGATTGCCTTAGTTAAATGTTGATGAGATGAAAGAGAAAAAATACATATGCACATACGTTAAGTCTGTGGCCTTCAGTGTTCTCTTAGTTGGAGATTAGAGAAAGATTCTGTGTGTTTTAGAGACTTTCACAGAGTGTAGAGAATTTAAAAGCACTAATAACCCACCGGAATTTACCTCGGAATGAATTTAGGAAAATAAAATTCAAAGTCCTACAGGGACATTTAGACTGGGTTCCTTAGTTTTGACCGGCAGTGTTTAGGGACCCCCGAGGTTACTCAAGACAATAAAAAGACATGAATAAGTCTTGTTGAAAAAGGGTTATTCAACATGAGAGTTGTGAACAGGGTAGATTGGAAGCTGAGATTATAATGAATGTAATGAGGAAAATAAGCAACTGAGAGAGAGAGAGAGATGTCAACAGAGCTCTGAGATCTCAGAGGTTGAGGAGTCTTGAGTGACTGGATCTGAGGGCTTTCCTCCGCAGTGGATGAAACCTGGAATTCTCTGTGTTCAAGTCTGTTGACCAGAATCACGATATGAATGATGTCTGTCTGCTCTTCTTTCCTTTCATATCCTTCTGGTTTCCCCTCCTTGTTTAAATTGGACAATAATAGATGAAGGAAGTTAGCTAGTGGCACAGAGGGTGATGGACCAAAATCTGAGGTAGGTGGTTCTTGGGCTTCAGTTTCTTTATTGATAAAATTAAAGAGTACAGGATGTCCTCGGCCCCTTTCCCCTCGAAAATGCTGATTGTGTAATTAAGACAGATTCAGACTGGTGACTGCAGTGGAAGATTCATGCCTTGTTCTGTTCTGCCTTCACCAGACTCTTCCCTGAGCCCAAGTGGAGGCACAACCCTTTTTCTTCCTTCGTTAGTTTTTAAACTGTGTTTCCTGAAATGCTCTGGTTTCTGTGTGCTTCAGGGTGACAGGAGAAGACTGAGTGGGCAGGGTCCATTCCGCTCCTGCCCCCCAGTCTGTTCTATCTATTGTTTTATAAGATAATCCTTAAAAAATCATTCTATTTCAGTGTACTTATTCCCAAGTCACGAAAACAGTGACTGTGACAGCATGTCCTTGCTAAAAGCTTCTGCAGACCCCAGGCCTCCTTTGCAGGCACTATAGAAACAAGCTTCAAGTTCCTAAAACCAAGACCTAGCTCCTGAGCCCACACACACGTGCTGGAGGCGTGCTCCTCAGTGTGGCCCACTGACCTGGCCAGCAGGTGGAAACCCGTGAGAAGTGCAGAGTCTTGGGCCCTACGCCAGACCTGCTGACTCCGAACCTGCGTTTTAGCCAGAGTCCCAGGTGATTCATTCGCGCACCAAGTTTGGGAAGCCTGGCGGCAGTCCAGATCTTACCCGGCGTCCCAGGCTCTTCGCCGCACAGTGAAGGGCACACGTTGGGTGAAGAGTGCCCTTAGGAGGGTTTAGTTTGATCCTGACCGTCCTTTGGAAGGGAGGAGGGGAAAAGGGAACGAAGTTTGTCCCTGAGTCTTTCATCACAGCGTCCTGTGATCCTCTAACATTTGGCTTCTGTAGCCCAGTTTTCTCAGACTTCAATCCAGCATCTCCTGTTGTTTTCCCTCTAACACCATCACATCCATACTAAATCTCAGCTTCTGGAAGATAGAGTGGAGTTGTAAATATGTCTTAAGCAGCCTTGAACCTCCACCTCCCATTCCTGTTTCCTTTTGCCTTCGATTTCTCCCTCATTTGGGGCTGAAATACTGGAATTGATTTTCACAGGGTCAAAGGCTTATATAATTTACCATTAGGTGGAAATTATAAGGACTTTTCATATTCAACAGGTACAGTTTCTTGAGGGTTCAGTTTGTGGGTCATCTAATTTTTTAATTTTCTGTCTCTTTTTTATTTGCCATTTGGTATTTTTGTTCCATTTGGGGCCTTACTTGAAGAACAAATAGGAAGGAACCCGGGAATCTCAATTTTTTTTTTTGGCTCTTGGTTTTGGTGGGGAAAAAACTGTAAATATCTACTATAAATATCTGAATTTTCTAAAGTGATATAATTTTGTTTTCTAACTGAATTTTCATATTTTATTTTAAAGTGTGTGTATGTCGGTGTGTAAAATAATGAAATAAGGTTTATTTCATTTCCCTTCTAAAAACTCCATTATTTCTTTTAGTGAACGAATTAGTGACGCCTTCCCTAAAAAGTAAATTCTACTTCCAGACTCTCCCCTCTCCTCTTAGTCCACATCCTCTGACATAAGGCTGCTTCTGCCCCTTTTCCCTCCTCTGTCCTTCCAATGGGCCTTATCCAGAAGGCAGCCATCAACATTCACTGCTACTAATTTACTGCAAAGCTGATAAGAAGTGTTCCAGAATATCTCCTTGTGACTAACTGTATTCTAAAATGTAAATGAAAGATTGATAAACTGTCAGAAGTACACAGTTGACAGGGCTGTGCGTTAGAGGCCGAGGTCCCAGCCTGTGGATGCTTTCAGTGCAGCCGAGGGCGGTGGGCGCCCACCCCTCACCCATCCCCGCACACCGTCTCTAGTCTCCAGAAGGGATTCTCAACCACTTGCTGTTTATCACACAGAGATTTGCTTGTCAAAAATATGTACCATTTTTCTTGGAGAAATTATGTATCACTGCTTTGCAGCTGGTTGATTGAGTTCTATATTCACCAGTTCTTTAAATATACTTACACTTAAAGGATTTTTTATATTAGCTTATCTTTTGTATGTTTTTAATTCCAGTGAATTAATAGTAAATTAATTACAGTGAATTGATATTTAGATTTTTTTTAAATTTTACCTGTATTTACCTCTCTAATTTTATTCATCTTTCTCATCAACAAGCTAATGGAGTCTGCTCTTAGCTCTTCAAAGTCTTCTGATAGTTGTCTTTAATCATTTGGCTTAAGGATTAGCGATTTTTGTTTTATTTGTTGAGTCACTGATAAATAGGAATTCTGATGAATAACAAGTCTCTGAGAAGAAAACAGATTTGCATAGAACACCCCTGTGCTAAAGTGCGCCTGCTTCAGCATGTGTGTTGGTACCCACCTTCCCCTCACCCCATATAAATGTACTTACTGCACAGTATTGTAGTGCTTGCATTTTTGTTTCCAGGGTCCTCTTTCACTCCTTTCTGAGTGTGGTGACGGTAGCTCTCTCTATGATGAATTAGTAGTTACTAATTCCTTAGCTGAAGACTGTATTGTATGTCAAGCTCTGTAATTGTCAAAGTGGTGTGTGACTGGTTATAAATGCCTCAGTGGAAAATATTTTGCTATCACCAGATTTCCTCAAGTTGTACTTTAGTAATGAATATGTTCTCCCTTTTCAGATGCGCTTTGTAAAGAATATAACTTCCTGGAAAGAGATGAAACCAGGATTTTATCATGGGCACGTTTCTTATCTGGATTTTGCAAAGTAAGTTATACCTAAAATGACACACAAAAGAATGCTTTGTACTTTAACAGCCTAAAAAGGAATAAATTCATTAAATTGTTATGATTTTGACTTAAAAAAAGTTACAGTTTTTGACTTAAATTATTACGACTTTGGCTTGCCTTTGCCACTTTTAGCTAAGTAATTTAAGTATACCTTCTAGTATTTTACTGCCCTCTAGTGTTCATAAATTGATAATTATTATATCAGTTTCAGAAATTCAAGGTAGATTAAATTTAGGTAATACCCTTTAAAGTTATTCATCATTATTATTTTTCTGCTTCCTGTACAGCCAAATGACACTATTTCAGGAGAGCCCCAAGTTTTAACCTAGAGGCCAGTTGGATTATGACTTAACCATGTCGTTGACCGAGAACAGAGAAAGCAAAGAAGCCATCACTCAGTTACTGGTTCTCCGAAGCGTCTGCTTCGCAGCTGAGACGCTGTCAGGTCCCCTTGGGATTCCTTGTTTTAGCTTTAAAGTTGGGATATATTCTAAAGAGACTTTTTTTTTAAAAAAAATGATTTTCCTTTATAGTGATTTGCCTGAAGCTGGAGATAAATAACTCTCAATTTCCATAATTTTGGGGAGGAATGGGATCAGAGTATTCCTGTCATAATTCTCTCAAGAAAAGTTCGTAAAACTACAGTGCTGGGTACAGTATCCAGCATTGTGTGGCTCCCCCTAGAGTCTGTGCCACAGGAAAACAGACTCAACGGTTGATGGCAGGGGTGAGGGGTGGTAAACTGGGAGCTCAAGACTTGCAGATACTAACTACTATATATAAAATAGATAACAAGTTTATACTGTACAGCACAGGGAACTATATTTAATATCTTGTAGTAACCTATAATGATAAAGAATATGAAAAGGAATAAGTGTACGTCTATGTATGACTGAAACGTTACGCTGTACACCAGACATTGACCCAACATTGTAAACTGACTATGCTTCAATTTAAAAAAAAGAAGAAAAAAACTCAAAACATCCAAAACAAACACTAATAAGAAAACTGGTCAAAAGGAATATTCTAAATATACGTGACTTGGTGAATCCATTTGAACGTTTTTTGGTAGCACGTAGAATACCATTATAGTAAAACCTCAAATCCAAATCTTTTCCCTAAGATTCTGCAATAACTTGAAAAACATTTAAAGTGTTTTTTTTAATTATTTCAGCTTAGACATATTTGCTCAGTCATTTCATTAGCATCCATGACTTCAAAGTAATAACACCCTGATGTGTCTGTCAACTTTAAAAGGGCATTCTGCATAAAATCTGAAAAGTAAAGTGATATCCCACTGTTATTTTGACCTCTGAAATTTGGAAAGAAAGAGTTGAATGAAATATCACTGATTCACACTGATAATAACTCTTTCACTTTTGTGAAAAGCGTGTAATTAAAAGTAATCCCCCAAATGGTACATACGTATCACAGTATGTTCTTCTTTCTAGTTCCTCCTGCAGCCCTCAAGATCTTTCAGTAAAGTGGTAGCTTTAAAGTCAGATGTACATTTTTCTATAAATGATTCATATGGCAATATTGAGAACATTTTGTAGGCAGCTTTAAAGTAAGCTAATTATTTTTTCTTTGCAGAGGCATTGAACCGATTTTATAAACGTCATTCATTTGCATATTTTCCCTCCGGGCTGCATTATCCTTCAATTGAGTGTTTGTTACCCTTTCACCTAAATGATTTATTTTTTTTCCACACACTGCTTGGTTTCTCATACTTGAGGTTTTCATTATTAAAATAATATATTGAGTACTTTTGCTTTTGGCAAAAGTCTTAGACTTAGAATGAAGCTAGGGTTCTTGTAGTTGAAAAAGTATAGATTCTTGGGAAGATTAATCTCACTGATTAAATACTAACATGAACTTTTAAGGGTTTGAATATTTTCATAATGTGTTTCATGTTATTGGGAGCAAAATGTATTATGAAAAATTGTAATAGACTTCTGTAAGATTTCAAACAAATAGCTTAAAAAATCAACTAGAGGAAATATATTTTGATGTATGGAGTCATGAACTATTTTAGATGTAACTTGTATCTTTAAAATAATTTTTAGTTTGACTGTCATACCACGAATGTGTAAGAAAGAGGAAAGAAACAGCGTGCTACCAATTTTTAAAATACCTTAATTTTGAAAACATATTCTTGACTAGTGTCATACTATACTGAGTCCATTAAAATACTTGCTTTCAGGAGAAAACGGTCGAATTTGGTGAAACAAATACTTAATCACATAGCTTTTCAGGTGCCTTAGCAGAAACACTGAAAGGAGTGGAAACCCAGGCAGTGAGATAGAGAAATAAAAAGTGAAAAGTTCCCTCTAATTTAGACTAATCACTAGAAAGCACACATTTTATTTGGAAGCCTAAGTCTGCTCAAGCCATACTTTGGTTATCTTTATCTGGTTTTATTCAGAACTTTAGAATAATAACAAAAATATCTTCTCGTTACATATTTGCATTCCTGTCCTGTCTTGTTCCTTTTTGTCATAACCCTGTTCTTACTTTTTTAAGCACACTTCCTTTCATTTTTCCCTTTTTGTCTTAACCGTATTCTTACTTTTTAAGCACATTTCCTTCCATTTTTCCCTTTTTGTTTTAACCCTATTCTTGTTTTTTAAGCACATTTCCTTCAATTTTTCCCTTTAGAGTTTAATTAGTTTTTTTAGTTGATGGACAACACAATTTTAAAATAATGTCCATATGCTAACATCATAAATTTAGAAATTTCTAATTTAAAAAAATTCTATAGCTTGGACATTTTCAAAATGTCCTACGGTACAGCCAATATAAAGTTGAATAAGTTGCAGATCTTGTCATGAGTGAAACCCCTTTCTTCCCTATAATTGTACGTTTTTTATTGTTTCTTTATAAACAATGAAAATATTACAGATTACCTTCCCTTTTAAATCCATCCCACTCATTTACCCACTTCCAATTTCTTCAAGCTTGCAAAAGAAAAACATTTGAACATCTCTTTCAAAAATCCTTCTCAAAACATTTTCCTTTGTAAAGAAAAATGTGCAGCTGAAGGCAAACTATTTTCATGCTGGTTTCGCTCAGACTCTGCTGAGACTTTTTTGTGATTTAGCTACTGAGGGTCACATGTCAGCATCTGTCTTAGGAAGATGTTTGGAAATTATTTTCGATACAGCAGTCAGTTTTATTCAGACACACGTCAGGTGTGTACCTTTGTGGCATCCCCAGGAGTGAGTCTGGGTTTTCATCACTGTCACTTGGTTTCTCATATCATCCCCGTTGTCTTTTTCAGAATAACTGAGGCAAATCAGTAAAGAAGCAGCTTTGTCGGGACAAGAATAAATAACTGAATGCTTCCCTAGGTCTAAAATATGCAAGAGAACTAACAAAGTGATGACATTTTAGGCCTGAGGAGAGTGTGGTAGTATATAGATCCACGTGAGATTGTCCCTTTTACCTTGTACTTCTCTGCTGAACTGGTTGAAACTGGCAGCATTTCAGCAAGCATATCACCACACTGTAGAAAACGTTTTTAAAAATGATTGTCACCGTCATAGGCGGTATGTGGAGGTTGCCTCGTTGTTCACCTTGTGTTGCTGGCTCTTTCTGCAGCCTCGGTCCTGCCGGCTGCCAAGGAGCAGCCCTTAAGTCAGACAGCTCCGCGTTAGCCCCTCAGTCCCCCACCAGCTCGGCAGCCTCAGCCCCACGCCTTCTGAGCTTCAGCTTCCCCGTTTGCAAAATGAGGATCATTCAAGTAACTACGGCACAGGTGGCTGTGAGGAGTGAACACAGTCACGTGTGGGGAGCTCTGAGTCTGGGTCTCACACAGAGCTGTCAGGGTCTTTTAAAACGCCGTCTTCTTTCGGTTACCACGCTGTCTTACGGGTGTTCTCTCCCGGCCTGAGTCTCTGCTGGCCCTCCTCATCCCCAGCTCCTAGGAAGGCACTGCTCAGGGCTCTGCTTTTGCCAACATTGTTCTCTTTTGGGGGGGTTACCCATTTTTATTTATCAAGACATCCAAGCAAGAAACCTTAGTGTTGTCTTGAACAACGCTTTTCTTCACCACATCTGTCTAGTCAGTCACCAAGTCTTTTGAACCTGGCTTTTTTCACTTAGTGTAATGCTTTTGACGGGCATCCAATTTGATGCCTGAATCAGTAGTTAGTTCCTGACCGAGCAGGATGGATGCGTACTGAGTAGTAAGGATGGAAGCGCCACAGTTGTATCCATTTACCAGTCTGGTTACCTCAGCTGTTTCTGGCTTTTGCGGATTGTGAGTAAAGCTGCCAAAATCATTTGCAGTCAGGTGTTGTGTGGACACAAGGCCTTCATTTCTCTTGGGTAAAACCTAGAAGTGGGATGCCTGGATTATGTGGTGACTCTCTAAGACCCTGCTAAGCTGTCTTCCTGAGTGGCTAAATTATTTTACAATCTCACCAAAAGTGCACAAGAGTTCCAGTTGCTGTGTATCCTTGCCAGCATTTGCTACTGTCATATATATATATATATATATATATATATATATATATATATATATATATATATATATATATATATATATTAGTTTGGGCCATTCTAACAGACATACACCCTTTTTAGGAGATAAATACTTTTAAAATCTTTCCTTCTTAACGTTAGTATCAGTGGGACCAACACATTTCAGCAGGTCATTCACTGTTTTTGAAACAAGACAGTGGGAACTTACCACTAGAAGGATTTGAAAAAGTTTCTGTGAACCCTTTAGGGATGAGAGAGTCCAGAAGAAATGTGCACAGTCCTCCCTTGGTATTTGAAGCTTCCACATCCCCAGATTCACCTGACCGTGGATCAGCGTCCCCAGTGAGAGACTGCCACGTGACTAAAAAGGCTCAATCTAGCAGGAAGCAGAGATCTCAAAGCATAATGCTTCCCAAAGGCGGTCCAGCCCTCTTTCAGCTTCACGACTGTCCATTTAGGCTTGGCCCAGCCAGCTGACAAGGTTCCTTTCACGTGTTCTGGGTGCGTGCTTGTTCTTTTAACCATCCTCTCGTCGGTCCATCTCTCAAAGCCGTATGGGGCGGTTGTGAGGAAAGGAGGCTCGCTGGTGCTCCTGGCTGTGTCGTGCTGTGCATGCTGACATGGCTGGAGTAAGGTTTCTGAGATGTCTTCTTAACCACCCTGCTGCTCAGATTATATTTTTTCCCTCCTGCTCATCATATAACTTTTCAGATTCCTACCAAATATGTTATTTACCTAACAAATCAGTAGTAGTTTTATTTCCTGGAGTGAAGATGGATTTTCTGCTCCTCCTCCCGAGCCTTCCTGAGGAGCAGCTGAAATGCCTGGCCAGGGTTAAAGGTCGAGCGTGCAACTACCCAACGTTTTATCCCTCCTGCACAAAACCACCTGGTTAGCAAAAGAATTAAACCTACAAACCTAAAGGACATTTGTTTCCTAACTAACTGAGCTGGATGGCCTGCTACTATTTTATCATGCCTATTTCCAGTTCTAATTCCTTGTCTCTTTGTCTGCACAGCCATACCCTAACCTACAAATAATAGTTCTGATCCATTTTCAGAAGAAGTTGACCTAGGTTATCGCATTAAAATTATGTTTCATACATAGAAGTGTTACCCAAAGTGGCGCCCCAGGAAGTCATTTCCCAGACAGCAAGAAGAGTTTTGTCAAGTCCCAGGTCCCCTTTTCACTTCTCCTTGGTAAACTGCTGTCTGTTCCACGTGTCGGGGACTGAGGGAAAGGAGGAAAGAGGACGGAAGCATTGGTGGGAGAGGTTCTGGGAGGATGTAGTTCCCAAGGGAATAGTTCCGGTGGATCGGTGGCTAATAATGGAGGTGACCAGTTGGATTCCAGGGAATCCCATAGTCTTAATGGAGTTGTTGCCCGGCTGTCCTGTGCTTTCCCCTTCTTTTACATCCCTGTTACAGGACTCTCAGCTCTCTCAGTTAAGGGAGCGACTGTGTATCCCTTCTGCCTGCCCTCCCTCCCTTCTTCTCACTAGTGAGTGCACCCTCCCACAGAAAGGCTTCTGTAAGTGGTTAGTTCCCAACAGTCTGTTCAGCCTGGTTCTACTATCCAACACCTATGTGCCTGACGTTGAGCACTAGTGACAGCCATGAACGAGACAGAAACAGTCCCCTGCCCTCCTGGAGCATCTACTCTAATGCATTTGCAACAATACTCCCTTGCATATACTTGTAGCAATACTGTTTCCTCTTTTAAAAATCTGTAAAACATTTTTTACTGCATTGTTGTTGGTTTTATAGGTTTATGGTTTGTTCAGTGAAAAAATACATCCTAAGTTCTGATCAGCCAACAACATCATTAATGTAATGATGTTTTGCAAAAAGAAAATTCTCTGTAGTTTCCAGTTTTTCCATATGTATCAAGTTTAATGACCTAGACTTACTTAATAGAAAAAGGCTAGAATTCAAGAGAGCTGACCCCTTTTTTTGCGCACCAAACAGTTCTTATCGAAGATAACCCGTTTGTAAGTTAGGAACTTCCTGTTCAGTTAATTTTCAGTAATTCAGAGGCTGAAAGTAACGAGTTATGCAGATACCTTGTTTTTTCTCTTCCGTGGCCTCTTTTCACTACTCATTTGCTTAAGAGTTTCATATAAAACATTTATAGGATGCCTGCTGTGTGTAAGACATGCATTGTAATAAGCAGAAGGAAGAGGAAAATGTAAAACTGGTTAGGTTAGCTGAATGCTTTTTAGTGCCTTTGAAAAAAGATTTTGGTAAAAAAAGGAAATTTAAATTGTAAGCAGTTAGCTAAATTCAGGGTTTCTGTGGACAGACGAGTGAAATAGCAAGACTGGTCAAAACAGGAAGCAGTTTCACTGTCTTTTACTCAGAGTCATACAGCTTAGATTTACTTCATCTCACACAGTGATTCCCATTTTAAGAGAGATTGCTATTTTTTTTTAGTCTTCCAAATAGTGCTAATCAGTGGGCAAGTATTGTATACTGGGCCCTGTGAAATATATAAAGGTAGAGTGAAGCACTGTGCCTACCCTCAGGTGGCTTATAATGCTCCTGGGGAGAAAGGGCTTAAAAGAGAAGCGTTAGTAGGCAAAGGTATAGAGTGAAATAGCAGGACAGCAGTAGCTCCTGGGTGCAGGTGTTAAAGGAAAGCAGACAGCATTACATGCGAGCCTCAGGAAGGCTTCCTAGACCTCACAAGATGTTGTTGCCCCCATAGTTGACTCCAAAACACCAGCCAGTGGCCTCCCCCACCAGCTTTACTGAGACGTAATTGATACATTGTTGATATACAATCTTGCACATTTGAGGTGTACAGTGTGACGATTTGATGCACATATATGTTGTGAAATGTTTACCACAGTAAGGTTAGTTAACACATCCTCACCTCGCATGACTGCCGATCTGTGGTTTTGGTGAGGACATTTAAAATCTATTCCCATAGCAACTTTCAAGTACACAGTACAGTGCTGTTAGCTGTAGTCACCGTGCCGCCGTACGTCAGATTCCGCACTGTGACCTTGTCGGCTGACTCAGGCCCTCTCCTGGTGCTCACGGCCTGCAGGGCCCACGTGACCTGCTCTCCCTCCACCCCCATCTCTCCGCTCCCATTCTCCGTTATTCTCCCCTTTCTGACTCTGCGGCAGCCAGACTGACCTCCTTGCTATTCCTCCAAAACGCCTGGCACTTAGCTGCTTCAGGGCCTTCAGACTTGGCAGTCTGAGCTTCCTGGAACCCCTTCTCCCCGGCATCTACATGGCTCTCTTCTCATCACACAATGATGGTGATGCCCTGTTTTGCACTGTGCTCTCCCCATGTCTCCGTATCCTCTTCCGCTGCACTGCTTTTCCCTGTAGTGTGTTTACTGTCTAACATTGGTATTAGTGTTTTTACCTTGTAACTTATTTAATGGTTTATATTCTCTCTCTCCCAAGTAGAATGCTAATTTCAGAAGGACAAGGAATTTTGTCTTTTTTTTTTTCTTATTCACTGCTCTATTCCTAGTATTAGAATAGTTCCTGGCATATATTGGTTACACACACACACACACAAAAATAGTATTTTTTGGATGAATTGATATAATAGAAGGAAAGAATAGAAAACAAGAATGGCATTCCAGTTAAGGAAGATACAATGAGCAAAGGCATGGAAAGAGAAACAGGAATACGTATGGTACATTGGTGAAGGTGGACGGGGTGGGCCTAACCATCATGCGTAGATGGTTTCTTGTTTGAGGATAGTTGAAAATAAAGTTAGGTCAGTAAAGTGGTACCCAAGGCGTAAGGCAAACAGACATTAGCAACCAGGCAAAGGAGTTTGGGTGTGATGTCAGCGTAAGCAGCAGAGTTATTTCAGGTTCCTAAGACGAGTGAGCCCATTAACAGTGTTTTAGGAATAGCAGTTGAGAATTGTTATGAAGATGGGTTGAAAGGGGAGAGACTGAATGCAAGAAAACCAGCTAGTTTCAGTCATCCAAGCAAGGGGCCTGCGAAGAGGGCAGTTGTGAAGAGAAAGGTCATGATGAAGACCGGTCAAGTCTGTGAGAAGGCCCACAAAAGAGAAAAACAAAAGGGCTTGTAACTGTGCTAAAGGAAGAATGAAGGAATGCGGAGCGTCGAGATAACACTAAGGTTCAAGACTGGGACGAGGGAGGATAGGAACAGGGACCAGCTAGGTAGGTCTGGGGTCTGCAAGGGTTGCTGAAGTAAAAGGCTTTTGTTTTCCCTCAACTCTCTATCATTCCTTAAGGAAATAATGCTGAAAACTTAAAGGCTTTTACTTCTATCTCATCTTTAAAATTAGCAGCAAGATCTTGTATATATTTCCCTGTGCTATACAGTATAATCTTGTTTATCTGTTCTACAATTTTGAAATCCCGGTCTATCCCTTCCCACCCCCTTGGCAACCACAAGTTTGTATTCTATGTCAATGAGTCTGTTTTTGTTAATATATACAAGATCTTGTGGTAGCTCACAGCGAAAAAAAAGTGACAATGAATATATGTATGTTTGACACATACATTGTAAAATGACTATAACTCAATAAAAAATGTTTAAAAAAATATATAAAATTAGCAGCCACAGAAGGTAGGCTCAGATGGTCGCATGTGTGTGGGCCTCTGCTGTATCCATTGATAGTGTTTGTCTAGCTTGATGGGCCAGAAATGAGGACTCATTGCTCCGTGGAATTGAAATGTTTTATGTAATTCTTGCCTGTAAAATTTTAAACTATTTTTCATTCAATTTTCCCTTCTCTCCTTTATCTTCAGTTGTAAATTTAAAATTCTTATTTTTTGCTGGATTGTAACATAAATAATCACAAAATAGTTCCCAAATCTCCACATACTCTATTTTATTTACATTAATTCGTGTTCTTTCAATATAGAATTAACACCTCAAACGTATAATTTCAGGACGCCCCACAGGGAATGAAAATGTCGATTTCATCTTTTACACTTTGTCCCGTTTCAGGTTTGGTGTGAAGAAGAAGCCAATTTACATCAATGTCATAAGGGACCCTATTGAGAGGCTAGTTTCTTACTATTACTTTCTGCGATTTGGAGATGATTATAGACCAGGGTTAAGAAGACGAAAACAAGGAGACAAAAAGGTAATATTTTAGTCTTAACATTTTTTGTAAAGATAATTGTTTATGAAATGCAGTGAACAGCGTGCTTTTAAAATTTATTAGTGGTTATAAGTGTGTTGCTTGCTTATTGAGGAAATTTTGAAAAGAACCCAAAAGTACAAAGAAGCAAAAGTCAAACTACTTTGTAGTTGATATTTTGACGTATATGTAATGTTTTGTCCTTTTAAAAACCATTTTACTTTTGTTCCAGAGCTGAATATTTGTTTTTTTATAGTCCTGTTAAGAATTTTCTACAAGGTCATTATAATTACTTATCATTTGAGATGTTTGTGTACATGCTTTGGTTCTCATAGTGTTGATGATAGCAGTTTATATTGATTTGTGATCATCTCTTTAGGGACATTCTTCTGTTAAAGAAGCTACTTGTTTCCAGGCAAGACGAGAACAGTAGCTCAAAAGAGTTCTTATTAGCAGGTTCAGATAGAGTTGTCTTCTATTTAAGTGCATCCTCCAGAGTTGCCCCAGAGTTGTTTTTCTAAGAAACCAAACTGTGTCACTTTTCTGGTAGAACGCCCTTACTGGGACCTCATTGCTCACAGGATTGCCCAGGGCACAGGAGAGAGAGTCTGATGTGACCTGAGACCACCCTCTCCACCTCATTTTCCCTGAGGCGCCCAGCGCCCCAGCCACGTGAGATGTCACCATCCTCCAAACTTACTGCTTTATACCTTTTGCACGTGTGTTGTTCCCTGTATTTAGAATGTTTCTGCTTCATTCTGGAAAACTCTTTGTCCACCTTCAAGATCCAACTCAAATGTTACCTCTTGTCCTTTCAAGGCTTCCAGACCACTGCACTCCATTCAAATCTCTATTTTTTAAGCATTTATTTTGTGGTACGAGAATTATTTGTTCACATGTGTGTCTTCTTCAGGAGGCTGTGAAGTTCCTGAAGCAAGGGCTATATTTCATTCACTTTTGTCTGCCCCGTATCTAGCGTGGTGCCGAGTTCATCTGTAAGTGCTGAGCAGATGGCTCAGCGAGGGAATTCTACACCTTCTCAACCCAAACTGATGTGTGGTAGTGATGCTAGATTCTTGATGTACTATAATAACTAACATCCAACAAAGAATTTTTTTCTAAGTTAGATGTGCCCTTTGTGTCACATGCGGAGGCAATTTTTTTGTTGTTTTACTTTTTTATGTTTTCTAGAAATTGTTGTTGCTTTCCTTTGTCTCAAAGCTTTAGACAGAAGGTTCTGAGCCAAACAGTACCTTTCGTTTCCCCCACTGTCCACTCATCTCTTAGTATCATTTAATCTTCTGAAAAAAATGTGTAATTATATTACTGTGGAGATTGGGCAAAATTTTATGAAATCTAATAATATAACTCTGTTGTGACCTAGTGCTTTAGAATTTATTGTTAGTTATTTCTGAATTCACTTCCGTGCTAACTGCTTGCTTTCTATTTTAATTTTAGCCCCATCATTTACACTAGCTCTCATCTGGTTTAATTGTTAGTATCCACCTCCCTCCTTCAACTAAAGGAGAATTAATGTTAGTAAGGAACGGATTCATAGTGACGTAGGTTCCTGCGTCCACCATTTGTCACATCACACCTGGATACCCTGGTTCTGTGGCTGCTGTCCTGTGTGGTTTGGGGAATTTGGTCATAATAATACTTAATAGAATAACAATAATAGCTCACATCTCTTGAGTGCTTATTGTGTATCCAGCTCTGTTTTAAGTCATATTGTGCAGTTGTTCAAGCGGGCTACACAAGCGTTCCATGGGATAGTTGCTGTCATTGTCTCCGTTAACAGAGAAGGAAGCCGGGGCACGGAAAGGTTAAGTGTCGCACCCGGCGTTACACTGCCAGTGAGGGGGGAGCTGGAACTTAAACCCCAGCACCCTGACTCCAGAGCTCACAGCTGTAACCTCTCTATATCCTTTAAAAAGGAGGGGGAGAATGCAGCATGTTACTCGATATTTTTATGAGAGATGTTCCAGAGAAAAATGTTCTACGGGGAAATTTTTCCACAGAAAAATCCAGGCAGATATTTTAACTTAATTTCCCTTTCATCTTTGAATGTTTTGGGTAAATATGCCCTCTCCAGCCTGGAAATGTAACCATTTTTCACCCTAATGATGATAGGGCTTGGATTGGCTGTTTATGTCATTATAAAATACATGTCAATGCACCTGTTTATTTATTTATTTTTGAGTGGATTTTTTTAACCAAGATTTTTTAACACCATGCATTGGTCATTTGGAACATACTAGTCCAGTTATGTGGACTTCCCAAGTGTTGACACATTTTATTATGCAGTGTCAAAAATTCACATTCATTAATATCACCTCTGACCTCATCAGAAAAGTCTTGAAGTATTGGGACACTGCCAGGCTTATGGTGACAGATGAAGTTTTCCAAAAATAAATTTAAAGTTTTTTATTTTTTTGCTTGAAAGCTTAACTTTTATCACTGGCTCCCACAGGATTTCTCAGTCTTGGCATCACTGTTGCTCTGGGCCAGACAGTGCTTTGTTGTGGGGCTGGCCATCGTAAGGTATTTACCAGCATCTCTGGCCTCTGCCTCGTAGCATCCCCCCGACACCCTCCGGGTGTGAGAACCCAAAATATCTCCGAACATTGCCAGATGTCACCCTGGGGTCAGAACGCTCCAGCTGAGAACCACTGTCTGTTGTTTTCTTTCAAGTGACGGGCACACTTTGTTTTTATATTATATTTATTTATTCATAAATAGTTATTTATATATATTTATATAAAAATATATTTGTTCATATAACCAAATACCCAAGTCTGAATAGTTTGTTTCTCAATCCTTTCAGCATGAGCCTTCTTATGGCTTCCAAAGAACTACGCATGGAAACCTCATCACTCACATTTTCTAAATATGTAAATATCTTTTATAAATATTTCGGGTTTGTATTGCCCTATAGATTATTAAACATTTTTATTAATTATTGTTTTGTCAGCAGAACAGCAAGGGAGTCACAGCACATAACTATATGCTCTTTTCCTAAGTGTAAGTAACAATCTAAGGGGCCAATCTGGTTATGTTTAAGAAGTCCCCACTGGTCCCAGAGACCCCAGTTCCTTCTCCAATTTGCTTTTTGTATTTCTTGCTCTAAAATAACTAGACTTCTTGAATTATAATGAATTTAGAATATTCTACCTAAAATATGTATTAATTTATAAAAGATATTAATGAGGTTAGAAGAAATCCATACTTAGCCACTACATGGTCCCACCACTGGCTTACAAAGTGTTGCCTCCCTAGTCCTTAGCAGTTCATTACCCCTGACCACGGTTTTTACTTGTGGAGCATGAATTTTACTATCCTGTCTCACAAAGGCATTTGAGAGCTTACTACTGTTTGCTTAGAAAGTATTTTATATGTAAAAAGTGCCACAGGAAAGCAAGGTAATATCTCTGCAGTTTATATTTAAAGGTTTGGTAACTTTTTGTTGTAGACCAGTCTCCTCTGTCTCAGTCATCAACATAAGGTGGGAGTTGAAACAAGGGACTGAATGAAATTTCCCTTGGGAGACACAGAGAGCATGAAGAGAGGACTAAATGAAAAATGGATGAAGAAGAAGAGGGTGTGCAAATCTGTAGCTCTGGGGAGTACCGACATTTAAGGAGTAGACAGAGGAAGGAGGGGAGCACACCGAGGAGACCGAGGTCAGAGAATCAGAAGACAAACCTGACAAGTCCTTGAAATGCATGGGAAAATAATTTCAGTTGCAAAGAGGCTAGTGAATTGAGGCTGTAAGATTTGTCAGCACAGAGGTCATTAGGGATGTCAGAGAAAGAAGTTTAAGTGGAATCAAAAAGATGGAGGAGTAAATGAGAGACGAAATTAAGACCGAGAGGAAAGACTGCTCTTGAATACAAGTTTGGCTTTGAAAGGAACAAAAGAAATCAGGAAGTATTTCTTTAAGATGACAGACACTTGGGCATATTAATATAGCCGAAGAGAGCAAGGGGTGATGATAGAAGAAACTGGAAAAAAATGGATGGAGCAGGATTTCAGAGAGGAGTGAGAATGGTAATCAAAGATAGGAGGAAATACTTCTTTAAATATGAGAGCAGTGGGGGCTGCAGATGCAGATAAGCTTAAATCTAAGCAGGAAATCACAGGAGCTCACTCTTAGCATCAGTTTTCTATATAAAATAAGAAGCAAGATCATTTGCAGAAAAGGGTTTGAATGTAAATATAATTTCCATCACTATCAAGCATCAAATTTTGTTTAATGATTTTAACCTTCAATTTTAGGAATTAAGTATCTAAGCTAATAATCTAAATAGTGTAAAGAATATTTTGATATTTTGTACCTGTAAAAACATCTGTATCTAGTTCACAAAGAATTGCTTTTTCTAAGCATTGACGGTTTTTAAGTGGAAAAGCTGACCATCACTTTTTGTTTCTCTGGTATACTGAACTAGGTTTTGTGGGAGAGGACGAGATCTGGAGTGTTTTTATGTCATTTGTTTTTGCTTTTTATTTTAAGAACTTGAAGTTTTGTAAGAGAGAAATATTTTTTCATAGAAAATTCTATTTCTGAAATGTGACCAAAATGTTTAGGAGAAGACTAGTAGAAGTTAGCAGCTAAGCGGGACAGTTCTGGTGACCAGCGTTTGAGTGACAGTCTTCTTCTGTGACATGAGAAGCCCAGGGCTCATGTCACTGTTGGAGTGAGGGCAGCAGTTCATCCTGAATAAGACCTTAGCGGACTGGTTCATCAAGTTATATGTAGTAAAGATGGTATGGAGTTGCGTTAACTTGGCTTCTCTCACTCGGAAATTTTATTCATCACATATTTGTAAAGAAACAGGAATTTCCGTTATATGCTAAGACCTAGCACATTCATATATGCTCACCAATTTTTGATTATTCATAGTTCTTATTTTTCTTTCCTTCTCCCTTGCTACTAGCCATCTCTGGCTTGTTTCTTTAAGTTGTTGGGAGTGAAACACCTCTGCCAAATGGTAAAAAGGAGCCATAAAGGAGGCAAAACTCAAACTGTTTTTCTACTTTTTATATTGTCTAATAAAATGTTTAATAGGTGGATTAGTTAGTGTAGATATTAAGCTTCTGAAACAAAGAAACCCAAATGTTTAAATAAGTTTTTTTTCTATCATACATTAAAAGTCTAAAGGTGAAGGGCCAGCTATAGAGCTGCTTTACTCCACATTGTCATTCAGGGAGCTGGGTTCCTGCCTTATTGTTGCTCTGCTGTCCTTTAGGGACTTGCCTTATGCACTTGGTTGAATTTGAGTCACCACCACATCTGCCTTCCAGCTCATGGGAAGGAGGGAAGTGAAGGACCACCAATTTCCTTTTAACCAAGTGACTCGGAACTTGCTCACATCACTTCTGCCCCTAGGCCACTGGCAAGAACTTAGTCATATGGCCATACCTAACTACACAAGAGGCTAAACTCTAGGACTGTGGAGGAAAGGAAGAATGGATTTTAATGGTAACTCTTAACACTGCTAGAGGAGGCCAGTACATTTTAAACTGCTGGTCAAAAATAGGCTTGAAGATTAGCTACAAATTGTCTTTGTTTGAAATATTAAAATACTTTTAACAACCCAGGATTAGGAGTTGGCTAACTAGAGAATTTGGGTTAAAATAGCCATTTTATGTGCATATTCATTTAAACAGTTTTAATTCCAATAGTGGATGTTTACATTCCCAAATTTGTCCCCATAGTGACTCTATGGAAACAGACAAATGCTATACAGGTCAAGGAGAATAAGGACCAACAAAACATTATATTTGACTATTAGGGAGGAGAGGTGGGGACAGAGACACACTCAGACATAGACACATCCCATTTATCGAATGCCTGCAGTGAACCAGTCTTTGAGGTGAATTCTTTTACATCCATGATTTTATTTCCTCCTCAGAGGAAGATTATGCCCTCCTTTTTGGATAAGGAAGCTAACATAAAACTTAGGTTTTCTGGGCTTCAGGATTCAAACCCAAGTTGTAGATCTTCTTCCTAAATCATGGCGAAGGTCATTTGTAAAAGAAATGGGCAGATCAGTTGTGGGCTGCAGTTTGCCGATGCCTCTTAAATGTTGGCCCAAGTGGAGATAATTATTCCACTATAGCTTCACCCATAGCCAGGTCTAAGGATTTGGGGCCCTATTCTCAGTAGATTTTTGGTTGAAAGGGACCTTTGAATTTGTCTAATTTTATAGATTAGAAAGTGAGGTCTGAAGGCTGTAAAGACTTACTTAAAACAGAGTTAAACATGGTTCTAGAAACTCGGCGGTCTGGACTCTGGGTGTGTTCCATTTCTACTCTCTCATCCTCCCTCTTCTCAAATAACAGGTGGTGTTTATAGATGTCTAATGCAAGACTGAGCTTCTCAGTTTGTTCTGTGGTATCTTGATGTCATTTCACATAGATAATGCCTCCTGTTAAAATGCCTGTGACAGACAGTAGGTACTCAAGAAAGTGGAGTTGATTTAATTGTAGATCCATAATCTGTGAGTCTCCCTTCTAATTAATTTAGTGAGATGCATTTGGAGAGGAGGGCATGCAAGTCATGAGAATCTGAGGTCATTTCTGCTTTGTACGATGATTTTCTTGTTTGTTTTAATAAGAAAGGGGGAAAAGACTTGTGTAGTCCTACTTCATATTCTTTACAAATAATTATTTCACTAAGAGTATCTTTATCCTTGTTTTTATTTAATTTCCTTTGGTAAGGGGATAGAAAATGTAAATACACAAATTCAACATAAACCACTACTTATTTTCAAGGACAAGTTATTATCTGGGGGAGTGTTCCATTCGTATAGTAAAAGAATCCTTGTAAACATTGGTATAAAATGAAGATGTGAGAGAGATCCGTGCTTAACTTTCTTCAGCATCTCAAGTATGTTTTTGTAACCTATCGCTTTAATTCACTGTCTCATCCCACCCACTGCTGCCATTAATTTAATAACTTACCACATTAAGATATTTGATAGGTGAGACTTGGGTTCCTGGCTCACATGTGCTGCTTTGTCTTTATTCCAGACCTTTGATGAATGTGTAGCTGAGGGCGGCTCAGACTGTGCTCCCGAGAAGCTCTGGCTTCAAATCCCGTTCTTCTGCGGCCACAGCTCGGAATGCTGGTAGGGAAATACAGTTAGCCTCCGTCAGTAATCTGTTCTCTCTAGAATCTGTTTCTCAAGGGGGAATGTGTTAGTCAGGGGCTAGGCGTAAGGAATGAGTGAGAGACTAGACTGAAAATAGCACGTAATTAAGTAGTGCCTAGTTTTGTGGTTACCTTTAAGTGCATGAAAAGGATTCTTATGTATAACATGCCTGCAGTGGTTTCTCAGATGCTGGTTTTTTCTCTTTTTTTGTTTTGTTTTTGTTTTTGGTATTATGTGCTTTGCTGTGTTCTAGTGGACCTCTTAATTAGGAGGCAGGGGTCATTTCATAAACCTCATTTTCTCCTGAGCTTAATGTTTCAGCTATCCATTTTAGATCAAAAAAGACTCACTGGGTAAATTATTCACCTGGTTAGACTGATCTGACTTTGAGAAATGCCAAGGTAAAATAAAGAGATTTTATTTTTTAATGGTTTATTTCCTCAGAATGTGCTGAGTTTTCAATTTAAAATAATGGTACATAGTGAATAGATGGAGCACAGGGGATGTTTAGGGCAATGAAATTATTCCATATGATACTGTAGTGGTGGCTGCATGTCATTATGCATTTGTCAAAACCCACAGAACGTACAACATCAAGAGTAAACCCTAATGTAAACTATGGACTCTGGTTGATAATAATGTGCCCATGTAGGTTCATCGATTGTACCAAATATGCCGCACTAATGAGGGATGCTGAGGGTAGGGGAGTACATGTGTGTGGGTGGGGAGGGCTGTGTACAAACTCTATATTTTCTGCTCAATTCTGTTGTGAACCTGAAACTGTTCTAAAAAAACAGTCTATTAAAAACAAACAAAAATAATGTACATATATATTTGTTCTAATCAATCATTTTAAAAGGAAAAGTAGAAAAAAAACAGGAACACATTCAAAGTTAGTATCTTCCTTAAAACCATGATAAAAGTTGAAAGGAATGCCTTCTGTTCTTTCCTTCATTATTTGGGACATATCATTGGGCTACTGGGAACTGTAAGGTCCTGGTCAGTCGATTACATCAAAGCACAATACACTTGATCCTTGATCAAAAGATTTGAACTTTGTGAGTTCACTTATATGTAGATTTTTTTTCAATAAATACATATTACAGTACTCCACAATCCACAGGTGGAACCTGTGGTTGTGGAGCTGGGGATCTGGAAGGCTGGCTGTAAAGTTACCCGCAGATTTTTGACTGGCTGAGTGGGGGGTTGGATCAGACTGGTGCCCATAAACTCCCATGTTGTTCAAGGGCCAACTCTAGGAGCATAAGAAAATTGTAAGCATAGAAAGGATGTCTTCTCAATTTTTAATCATTTTCTTATGACAGGAATTGGCAAATTGCAGTTTGGACACGTTTTTATAAAGTTTTATTGGAAGACAACCACATCCATTTGTTTGCTTGCTGTCTGCGGCTGTTTTCACAGTGCAAGGGCAGAGTTAAGAGATTGTGACCAAGACCGTGTGGTCTGCAGAGTCCATAGGGAGAGTCTGCCAACCCCCCATCTTAGAACAATAAAGAGTATTTCTCTATTGGGCATTATCTCTTTAGAAGTTCATTTTCATAGATTCATAGAACTGGGAGGGACCTTAGAAATCAACTATTTTACTTCCCCATCCCAGCCTTTTAATGGCTGAGAAGGCAAACTTAGAAAGGCGAGGTCGCCAGCAGTATCACACTGCTTAAAGGCAGAGCTTAGAGTTAGGATCAGCGAATGCCATTGCTGAAAAGAACTCAAAGGCATAGTTTCTTTAGGGCCAAATCTCCATTACCAGCCACTAGCTGACAATGTGAAAAATAAAAATAAAGGATTCTTAGCAGAACCATTTGCTTACCCTATTTCTATTTTTAGGAAATTTCAGAAAAACCTAACCTCATAAATTAAGATAGGCAGTAAACAGAATTGCTTCGACCTTACTAGAGAGCTCTCAAAGTGAATAAAGTTTCGTTTACAGTTGACCTTTGAATAAGGTGGGGGTTAATCCAAGTATAATTTATAGTTGGCCCCTTTGTATCTGAGGTTCCTTGGCATCTGCAGATTTAACCAACCACGGACCATGTAGTATTGCAGTATTTACTGTTGAAAAATCTTTGCATAGAAGTGGATGTGCACAGGTCAAATCCATGTTTTTCAAGGGTCAGTTGTAGTTGAAAAAAAATTAAATGCACTTACACTAAATCAGATGGGAGGATATATATGCACATTTTTATACTGCCCTCAGCTTTGTTCATATTAAGTATCCCCTAATAAAGTCTGAATTAGCACTGCATAGTTGAGCAGAAATTGTGGACAGGAGCAAAGGAAATTAGGAACAGGAGTGCCTCCCAAAGGACATTAATAAAAGGGCATTAAGGCTTCGGGTGAACATGTGTTTATCTGTTTTTTTCCATAACATACGTTATCAAAAGCATCAAAAATACTTAACAGATTTCACAACCAGGTTTTTTTTTTTTATTCCTTTCCTTTGGTTTTAGGAATGTGGGAAGCAGGTGGGCTATGGATCAAGCCAAGTACAACCTGGTTAATGAATACTTTCTGGTGGGAGTTACAGAAGAGCTTGAAGATTTTATCATGTTATTGGAGGCAGCTTTGCCCCGGTTCTTCAGGGGCGCCACAGAACTCTACCGTACAGGTACACAAAGGATGGGTTTCTTTTTAAAGTTGTCCTTTACTTTGTTTGTTGGCAACATGAAATCATATGTGTGATTTGAAGTTTCTTGAGTAAAGCACCAGAAGTAACTCTGGAAAGGCAGGCATATTGTCTGTTCCTCCTCACCATTTTCAATACAGAACAATATTTGGCACACAGATGGTGTCCATTAAATATTTTTCGAAGGAATAAACATGCATGAGATGATGATTCAAAGGCATTGTGGAACAGTGGAAAGGCAGCCTGGAGAGCCAGCCGCAGAAACGTGTGGTGGTCAGTGGTGCCGCCATGCCTTCCTCCCTTCAGAGTTCCGAGGAGGGCTCACGTTAGTCACGGTCCTGTGCTGTGTGTGTCACAGGACTCCTGAGGGTGCCCCGGCAGCCTCGACCGGATTCCACGTCTGCATGTGACTGCGCTCGTCTGGCTCCTTCTGATTTTTTTGTTGTTCTTTGATAAGATACACTCATGGATATTGATGGTTTGGGTACATGTGAGGGAGCTTGCTCCACCTGTCCCCTCACCTTTGAAGAGCGCATGTTAGAGAAATGAGAAGCAGTCGCTGATAAGGAGAGCGGCATGCTTGATCTGGTACATGGGCTAACAGATCGCTGTCGGGCCACCAAATCCGTTTGACAAAGTCTGTGAATGGAAAACTTGGTGTATGACTGAGGACCTGATGCTGTGGCTGATGGTCCATTGTTGGGGGCACAACTCCTCTAAGCTAGAATAAACAGGGATATTTTCACAAAATTTTACCTGTTTTTATAATTATTTTAATGTAATTAAATGAGAATGTGGATAAATGGTTTTATCACTATGACTAGATTTACTACTATAATTCACCTCATGTAATAACTACTGAACTTTGTAGTTCTGAAAGTTTGCAATCTTTATTTTGATTAAATTATAAAAGCAAAAGAAGACAAACATACAAAAACAAAAAACTTCTTTGCCGAGGGTGTGCATATGCCCTAGCTTCTAGCACATAGTTCTAGAGACTACAGGTTATGAGAAACTAGCACTAAGTTTGAAAATGGATACTTCATCATACTTTAAAAAAATAAACTAGTTAGAGCAGCTAGCCTTTGAGGATGCAGTGTTGTAAGGACAGCCTGTATGCTTTACGGAGCGGCGATTCTAAGTTTTGTTATTTGCCATCTCATTCCTTAGCAAGGGTAAGGATTTACATTATAAACGAATAAATCACAGTTCTAGTATGATTAGGGCACCATTCTTGCCTGAATGATATCAACACAAGATAGTTACGTTACCTGCCCTTCCATGTGCCGTATTAACCTAAACCAACTCTTCAAATAAAGGGGCGCTGGTCTTTTGTGTGTTCTCGGAATTCATTTACCTTGTCTTTTTTCCCTTTGTAAGTAGGAAAGAAATCCCATCTTAGGAAAACCACAGAGAAGAAGCTCCCTACCAAACAAACCATCGCGAAGCTACAGCAGTCTGACGTTTGGAAAATGGAGAATGAGTTCTACGAGTTTGCACTGGAGCAGTTCCAGTTCATCCGAGCCCACGCCGTGCGGGAAAAAGACGGAGACCTCTACATCCTCGCCCAAAACTTCTTCTATGAAAAGATTTACCCTAAATCGAACTGAGTCCAAGGTGTGGCAGTTAGAGTCTCCAGCTAAAACTTTGAGCCCGTCTTCACCTTAGTTCTCAGCTCCACAACTTGGACTGCTGATCGGTGTACAAGACAGTGTGTACTGAGCTGAGTTAGGATACAGTGACCTCAAGGAAGTAGATTCTGCCTGATATGTCAGTGGCCTAGGAACTTTAAGTTTCAGCTTTTTTTTTTTTTTTCCTGGTTAAATTTTGGTGGGAGTCATAACCTCCTGCCTGGACAAAACCTACACATCAGCTAACAAAAACACATAGCAGGTTTATACAAATTCAGAAAAGGTAAATACAGTTTCAGAAAAGTTCTGATACTCTGTTTTTGATAAAGCCTTTTTTTTTCAACTAACCATGAGTGAAGATGAATCCATTTGCTATTTCCACCTTCACCTGGAGGTTTGGGTCATACACCTCTACTGAATAGTGTATTAACTGGCAGTGCGTGCTTTGTTTCTGTTTTTGTGAATCACGTCTCATGACATTTGTTGGGATGTTTGGTCGTGTTTGCTGAGGATGTTTCTGCTGCAGTTGGAATTGCCCATATTTATGTGGATCATTTTATTTTCTTAAAAAAAAGATTATTAGTGTTAAAAATCAATTTAAACCATTACTAATACTGTAAAAAGAATCAAAGCAGTATTTCTCCTTCCTGTCTCCCCCGTATCTAGGATTGGGGAAACACTTCAAAGAATGTTGACATTGCCTGAAGTTTTAGCTAAGGCTTCCACACATTCATATCAAAAAAGTAAGTTTAGCATTTGTTTCTCCATGGGTTATTTATCAGCTGTAAACTGAGATACCGGTGACTCCATATTATAACTCCATCAGTGAGCTGTCGTATGGGTAGGGTTTTCCTACTTCTTCTGTACTTTTTCTTGTAGACTATTTTTACTAAGGTGCTTTATAATGTGTTTTAAAGCATTGCATTTACAAAAAAGAAAAAAAAGGAAAATGCTGTAAATATTGCATATTTTATGTATTTGGACCAAAAGGTTATAAGTAATTAGACAGAAGTGGTTTTGCACCAGTTTTATTATGTCGAGTAAGACCATCAGACCTACTGTCCTTGTATTTCTCATTTAACTTTACTGTTAAGACATCACTGAAATGAACTTCAGTAACCTTTCCATTTGGATAGACAGTACATTATTCATGATCGGAGGCGGTAGTTCAAGTGGAAAGAGTGCGGGACAAGGAGTCAGAAAACTTGGTTTCTTCTCCTGGCTCTGCCACTTACCATCTGTGTGACCTTGGGCAAGTCACTTAACCTCTCTTTGCCTCAGTTTCCTCATCTTGAGATGAGGATGATAATACCTGCTGTACCTACCTCACAGGGGTGTTGTGAGGATTAAACGAGATGGCATGTGAAAGCACTTTGAAACCTGTAGCGCGCGCTATAAATGTAAGGTGTTATGGAAACATCTTTAACGTATAGTTTACACCATTCATTTTTTAACAAAGAAGGAAAAAAGTCCACTTAAGCTGGTTGAAAAAAAAAAAGTTAACCCTCATATAAATTTGTGTTTGATAAATAGCTTCTCGGTGTTTTATCTTCCCTGTTTCAACAACTATTGAAATATTGAAACACCTGTGAACTCTTACAGATTCGTGAGCAGCTGCTTGAGTTCAGGAGGTTACCTATTTGGGGGGAAAAAAAAGACTTCATTAGCTGACTCAGGACAGGGGAAAATTTGCTCTTCAAATTTGGAAGATTTTTCTGTTTTGACTTTACGTTAACCATTCAGAAATGGTAGCTATTTTATACCTCTGGTTTTTAAGGTATATTCTATTTTGCAGAGTTTAATTTCCCTGTGCATTCTGTATCTTCTTCCACTTCTTGGAGTCACAGAGATAAAGAATTTTTAGAAACATTTTCTAAAAGGAGAATCTTTAATATGTTTCGTTTAAATACATGTTCCTGAACAAGGCCTCACCAAACGATGAAAGCATTTTAGGCAGGTTGCTTTAAAGGTTATCAGTTACATGGGAGGAAAAAGGAGGGAACAATGCTTATTAAAAGACACGTATAAACAAAATTAAAGTTCAAGGACGTTGACAGAAAGAATCACTTTAGCACCCCTTGCCCCCCAAAATAGGAACATATTAAGAGGACACCAGCAGGCATACTTTTCTTATTTGGCTTTCTTTCTTTTTTTGTGTACTTAATACTTTTTTCAGATATTTATTGAAAATACATATGAGTGATTTCCTTGCGTGAAAGTGAAGCACCAGCTCAGGACAGGGCACCCGACACTCATCTGCTGAGGAGCCCCAGGAAGCAGGTTGTTCTTGGAGCACATGCTGACCTCCTCTTGAGGAGCATCACTTCCTTTAGGTTCCTGGAGTAGCACATAGCGCACTAGGTCTGGGGTCAGTAAACTTCGTCTATAAAGGTCCAGAGAATGAAGAGTGTTTCAGATCTTGCAGGCCATCGGTCGCCTTCATGACGACTCAGCTCCGCCATCTCAGCACGTAAACGAATGAGCATGGCTGGGTCCCAATAAAACTTTATTACTAACACAGGCAACATGCCAGATAGGGACCATGGGTTGTACTTCACCAACCCCTGTAACATGATTATGGAGAAATCACTTTTGAACCTGTACTCTAGGGGCCTCAAAGAGTTTATATACTTCCCCAAAAGCTCCTAACATATATCCAAAGAATAGCTTTCTGATTCAGGCGGCCTCTCCCACAGATTCATAAACTTTTACGACATAGATTGCTTCCAGGTGGGCATGTTTTTCTTTCCCAGTGTAGCAGTTCAGAATAGGGGCATTTACTCCGTCACCTTTTAGGGTGGGTTAGAAGCATCCTTCCGAGAGACTGGGGAAGGGCTCCATCTAACTCCGTGTGGTCCAGTGTCGTCCTAGGAGTCTGACAAGCGCAGAGTCCTTATGATGCCTAACTTTATAATCAAATCAATAGAACCACTGAGACAATAATGTATTTTTTTAAAGTGGCAAATGTGGTTTTCTTTTTTTAGCCTTTGCGCTTTTTCAGTCTTTTGATCATAGGGGAAAAAAAATTTTTTTTTATATAATACAAAAGCAAATTAACCACTTTGAATTTTAAAAGATGATGTTCGTGTGTATGTGTATATATCTATATATCTATATGTTTATTTCCTGAAAGAAGAAAAAGTATGTTTTTGTTCAACTTGTATCAACTCCTGTTTTCTAATTGCTGTGAAATGGCAACTGTTGATAAATTATTGTGACTGTTTTAAAACGTACTGGGGAGGATATATTTTGATTTTACCCAGCTTTAATCTGTAAAGTATCACTTAAATATATCTGATAGCAACACTTAAAATATTGCATGGGGGTTACTTTTCTATCATCCATACGCATTTGTGCAACTTGGAACATATTGGGTGCTTCCGAATCCCTGATGATTGGGTTTAAATGACTGAAAATCAGAGAAAACCTTAACTGACTTTTAAACTTTGCATTTTACTTTCTACTCTTAAAAATTCAGTTAATGCCTATAATTTGAAATCTACTGTTGCTCTTTCTCAATATATGTCCTATTGGAAATTCCTAAACTTGTCAGTGCCATCAGTGATTTACAAACGTATTTTGATATTGCAAATGATTTGCTCATTGTATTTGCATAGCTAGAAAGAAAATAGTTTGTAGACAATGATTCTCTTTTTCTAATAAAATGAAATAAAAATTCTAAAAGCACTAGAGAATTTAACTAAAGGCTGGTTCCCAAATGCATAGCTGGTACTTTAATTTATATTCAGATTCTACATAGAGAACATGTGTGTAAACCATCAATCCAGGTTTTCCCATTGATCATTCTCCAACACACCTATGGTCCCAGAATCCTTTACTACGAGAAGCACCCAGTACTGTAACCTTTTTACAAAGTCTGGCTGTAAGAGGCCCAGGTGCTTCTACTTCATGATCTGAAAATCCGCCTCTTCATAAATGAGTGCCATTTGCTTTTGAGAGGAAGCAAGGCAATTGCTGTTGAATTTTTGCATCCATTTACCCTCCGCAAAGCTGCCGGCGGATGCCAGCTAAACTGCTGTTCAGGCAGCCTTTTGAGGGGATACGCCGCTCTGCTCCAGATGCACTGCCAATTCAGCTCCTCTGGAGTGGAGCTTCCTTTCTGATTTCCTGGGGTGGGAATTGTGAAGACTGAACTGGGCAATCAGCCAGTCAGATTTATCCTGTAACTTAAGTTCGCGCAGCTTTGTGACCTTTGCAGTACTATTTATAGAAGGATCCTGATGGGCATCTCTTTAAAACGCATGGCAGGTGACCCTGTGAGGAAGACAGACTGGTCCTGTCCACTTGATTTTTTCAGACAGCTTCTGTAGCTTTCCTTTGGGAGTCAGGTGTGTGGGCATCTCTAAAGCAGTGTCGAATGTAATTTTGACGAACGTGGATTGTATATTTTGACTTTGGTTTTATGAATACACAGACAGCTAAACAGTGCCTTTTTAGCCCTCACAATCCATGTTGGAAGATGCTGGCTCCTTCCTCTGTCTGCTTTCTCTCTCTCTTCTCTCCCTCCCCTGTTCAGCTGATTCATTTATGCAATACTGTTTCCAACTTGAAACCATTTTGTCACATCTGTTGGAGAGATAATCACTCCTTTTCCTTACCATTCTGCCAGCTTTCTGTTGTCGAAGTGTTTCAGTTGACTACCTGATGCAAAAGCTATAAAATAAACACTCAGTGGGAAGGGGAAAAATGGTTTGGTGTCCTGTTTTTGTATCTTCTTCCGTAGCCTTGACACTGACAGACCTCAGTGTTCAGCGTCATCACCTTAGCCCTCAGGCATCACTGTCCCCGAGAGGGGTGTGCGTCCCCTCTGGTCTGTCGCGGTTTTCTGGCCGATTTGTGACATGCACACTGACAGGCCTCTGCTGCTTTCTGCTTTGGACTTCATCATGGGAACTGAAATTTCAGAGAGAAAGTTTCCAAAGTAGACTTCGGATGGATATACTTAATTAGAAAAAAAGAGGAAATAAGGAAAGAGCTATCAACTTAGAATCAAAAGGGAATTTGAAAGAAAAAAAGTTAATCTGATTAACATTATTGCACAGTTGAGACACGTCTGTAACGTTTCTTTGAGAAATACACATTTCTGATCCTTAAAGGAGAAACTCTCAAGTGCACAGATTCCCAGCTCTCAGCCACTGGCTCATTGTTCCCAGCAAGTATTAGATGATACTGGGTTGAAATAAAATGCCAGTTCAGTGACACATTTTCTCAACAGGGAATTTGTCTGTATCCACAGAGGCAGAACAGAGCACGGATTTGAGAGTCAAATGGACCCGCGTTTAGCAATGTGACTAGTCAGCGGGGAGAACAATATTGGTGTAAAGGTTGGACAAGACAAATACCAAGTGCTGGCCCAGGACAGACTAATAACTGGTAGCTTTTCTGTGCTGCGTGAGAGTTTTGTCAGGAAGCCGGCCTGCCCTTCGGGCTCTGGGGAAGACCAGCTGTGTCACTTTAGAGAAGGTATTTTTATAAATATTTTTGAATACCACTGAGTTTTACTTTTTACTGACCACCTGTGAATGTCTTTTACTTTTTATTTGCCTATAGCATAGATACTCTTGGTTCTGATCCCTACTGTTGTTTCTACCTGCAAGTTTTCTATGAGAAAGGGGACGGGGGCTGCTGATGATTCTAAAGGAGACGGGACTTACTCGTTCCAGCAGGGGCCGTGTTCACATATTACTGTGTCTGAACGGTGCAGACTGCGAGGTTGTTCGTGTGTAAAACTGAGGAGGCCTGGAGTGTGTTCTGCAGTCTTTCAACAGCAAGGAAGGTACTATCCATATTCTAAGCAAGGAGGACATTTGCCTTAGTCAGAAGTTAGCTGGTCATGCCAGAATCCCAGGCTTTTAAGATATCTGGAAAATAAACTCAGGATGGAGCAGTCATTGCCTTCAGCGTATTTTCACTGCACTCCAAGCATCACCAGCTCTTTTTTTTTAAAGCAGCAGTTGAACTTCCTGGACTTTCTTCCAGGGGTAACAGGTGCAAAAATGCAAATTCCACGTCTCTGTCCACTTGTCTTCTCTCTCGGAAGGCGTCGGCTCACCCGTTCTGTTTCCCCGCCTCCATCACGCCCTGGCTCACCTGTGTCAGCCTGGCAACTTGCAACCAAACAAAAAAATAAGAGCAGCGTCCACAGCAAAACTGACGTCACAGTGCGAGTTTCCCCCACTGTGTATTTCAGGAAGAAGCAGATGAACAAACAAGGGAGAACTACACAGTCACTGTTCACTTTGAGGTTTGCTTTGTTCTAGTAACATTAGACTAAAATACACTTTAAAAATATTTCAAGGCCCGATTTAAGGTATGATGGACTTCTAGGTACTCTATTTAATTCTTAAGACCTGTGAGGGGAAACAACAGGAAATATGTAAAAGGATTTTTTTTCCTTTCACTTGTTTTATTCTGTGAGGGAGAATACTTAGTCCCTTGAACAGATTATTTTTGGACTGAAAACAGGGACAGTGGGAAACCATGAAAAGATAATCCCTAAGAGCTGGCTAGCCGGTACTCCTTTCTTCCCGCCTTTCGGTCCTGTGTTTATTCAAACCAGATGACCGGCTTGGTAAGAACACCATATCCTTTTTTTGTGAGACTTGATAGCTTTGCTTCCCTTTTCCTTGAAAACGGAGCTCTCATCTGATTTCATCTGATTTCTAAGGTTGAGTACTTGCCTCCTTCTCTCCTTCACCCCCCACCAGTCCTTCACCACATACATGCTGCTTCTGGAGATGCTCATGAGGCTGGACAACTGGAGGGCACTTTTGAAGGATGCATTCTCATGGTACAGAGCTCTGAGGGGCTGGGGAAAGGGCAGTTTGCAAGGATGTGAGGACACGGGCTCTCCAGCACCAGCACTGAGCAGCTGTCTGACCGTGAGCAAATTAACATCCCCACATCTAAATTTCCTCACCTGTAAAATGGGAATAACACTAATAGCAAGACTGAGTTTGAGGATTAAGTGAGATAATATATGTATAAACTTCTTAGCACTTACTTGGCCCCTGCTATGTAGTAAACACTACGGAAGTACCAACATTACCATCTATGATAAATAAGAAAGTAAAAGATGAGAGACCACCTACTTGGACATGCTGTGTTGAAGCGTGTACCCACCCAGTCACCCACTGACATGTGCCGGGCAGGAGGGAGATAAACGATGAGCAAAAGAGACATGGCCTCTGTTTGTTGAGGATAGAGGAGGTAAAGAAGAAACACAAAGCAAAAAATCATGCAAGAATCTCTTCCTCCCAGACAAACCACCTCTTTTGTTGTTGATGTTGTTATTAAGGATTCATAACCCACTGCCCTGGACCTTTTAATACGCTTAGCAGCTTCCTCTCTTAGTTTCACCCTTGAGCTAGCAGAAGCGCCAACCTCACCCAGGTAATCAAGTTCTAGACACCTAGTCCCTGTTGTTTTGCGCTAACGAGTAAACTCGATCTTTATCTATATGCCAGGCTTAATTGCACGACAGGTGAATGTGTCCTCCCACTAATCTAGACACCGAATTGGGTTCATAAGTTAAAAGGATAAGGTTTTACTGCCAGAGCCATTGATGACATTCAGATGTAATTTTTAATTCCAGTGCATTTTAATTCCAAAGTCACTGAAACAATGAGTAACACGAACAAAGCAATGTACCTAGTCCCAATCTACAAAGGGGCTGTATTCTCAGAATTCAGTATAAACTGGCTGTTTGAAATCCATGTAGAACCAATATTATGCATGTGGGCCTAACCACACGTTCATCTAAACGCTCGTGGATTTATCCCTTCATCAGAGCACAGCAACCTGAGGGCCATGTCCTTCCAGGAGCTCGCTGTCTTTGTCTGCTGTTTTCCCCCAGTGATGGCTGTTTTCCAGATGAAAGTTTATGAAACAGACTAGTGTCTGCCCAAGAACCCAGGATCATAGAGACAGGACTCACTGTCTTGCTTTCAAATATTTGATTCCCCTGTCTCTTCTTGCTCATTAAGATTTTACCTGGGTTAGGCGAGCAAAGAACCTCCCGCAAAATTCCCTACTGCCCCGTGGTTTGATGACAGAGGCATCTTGTGAAACCAGCCAACTTCAGCCCCGACCTTATCTCTGTGACTGCCTGAAAGCTGACGCTCCAAAGCTGAAGTCATGCCTGGAAACGCTTCCCATCCTTAGCCCTGAGAGACCTCACAGGGAAATAGTGGGATTGATTTTCATCGCAGTGTTTCAAAGGTTTGGGCAACTAGATTACCAGATTTGTCAGCCTCTCAGTGATGCTGGAGAAGAAACAGGATGAGCCTTGAGTTCAGTAAAACACCTCCTGCTCAGGTCTTGTTGCTCAGTACTACCCCCCCACCCTCCATCCCCAGTGAAGAGGCGACATGATGCCAAGTATTTTGAATTGTAAGAATGTTAAGAAATTCCTCTCCCTAAGCAGTCCACTGAGAGGCTGGAACCAGAGTTGAGTTCTTTCTTTCCCTCTCTCTCTCCTTCTCCTTCTTCCTTCTTTCCAATTTAAATGTTTCAGTCTCTTAGGAGAAAACTTGACATCAAAGATACTCTGACACTTAAACACCTAATTAATGATTTTTTAAAAGATGGTGCCTTCTTAAAGTACCAAATTAAAGCCTTCGTCTGCATCTAATTGAATACTGGAATTTGGCAAAGGATAGACCTACAGTCCCCAAGTGATCTGGTGTCTGAACTTTGGTTTCCTTTCACAAATATGAACCAATTTGACCTAAATCAGGGTATTTCACATCGCATCCCTAGAGATGTCATTTGCTGCAGTAACATTTAGTTTATATCTGTTTTTACTGATTCTGGGTGTTTCCTTAATAACACAGCCAGGTTAAGATATAGAAGGAAAAAAAAACAATGTAGAGAGTCATGCATGAAAAACTGACGTTTTTAAGCATCGCTCAAAACTGACTGGCTGAGGTATACCTTTTCTGGGTAACAGCTCACCAGTAATTCCATCTGAAGTTGGCAGAATGTTTCTGAAAATGACGGAGTGGAAATAAGTGACATTTTATTCAACCAAGAGTAACCAGAGACTTATTTTTTTCCTTGAAGAGTAATTTACATTCTCCAGAGGCTTGGTAATTAGGTCTCCCGGCATAGCACAGTTATCTGACCAGACCGTCCTGCCCATCAACAGTGGAAATGCGGGATGCTGATGCATTCGTGTATTTTTAAAGGAGGCGATGGACTTGAAACTCCCTTCTCGCTCTTTCTCACTCTGTTTCTCTCTCTGCCTCTCATCTGGGGGCTGTTCAAATAAAACTTTAGACAAGAACGAAGTTTAAAAAAGTGGGCCAGTTACATGCTAATGGCTCCCCACTTGATCATTTAAACTCTGGTCCAAATCCAGATGGGATCAGATGCCCCTGGCTGCAGTCAGACAGTCTGCAATGCTTGATACGGATCTTCTGAGTGGACAAGATGAGATTAGATTTGTCTCTCTGGGATCCAACACCATTCATTTTGTGAGGAAGTTATACTGGAGGCCCGAGGACTGCCAAGAGCAAAGTGGAAACAGAGCCCAGTCTTTCCCTCTTATCAAGATCCACAGTTGGTTCCACATTAAGCAGTGGAGGGAGCTTGCTGGTAAAGGATTGAATAATGAATTGGATTGGAAGCCAAGGAGGTCTCCGCCACCCACGCCTGGAATGTGAATTTCATGTGTTGTAACTTTATTACCATTTTTTGTTTAATGGATGACAGAGACTGAAACCTCTGGCACGGAGTCGGTGGCTATTTTGAGTTACTGCGTTTTTAGATTTAATTAATATTCACTGAGCCCCACTGTGTGCCAGTCCCTGCACCACAGACCTCTTCGTGCCCTGTGGACTTTAACCCTCAGAACAGTCCTCGCATTTAACCCTTCACAGCTGTCCAGAGCATTGTGCTTCACAAGGCTCCTTCATACGGATCTCACTACCCTCTCACTTGAAAGGTGGGCGTCCTCTTCACTTCACGACTGAGGATGCTGACACAGCTAGTCAGAGGAAGTTGGACGCACCCAGACGTCATGAGTCTCCCTCCACCAGACTCTGATGTCCTTCTTGTCTCTGCCTCTTTGCGTGAACAAGGACTCTGAGCCAGGGTAACAGCTGCAGTGGCTCTCGACGTGGAATCCTGTCTCTGGACCGGTAGTGTGACCCGGGAGCTTGTTAAAGGCTAATGAGCCCAGGCCTCCTGCGCAGGGTCAGCAGTCTGCGTGTTCACAAGCCCTCGGGCTGGTCCTGACTCAGACCAAGGTTCAAGGCCCACTAGCCTAGAGCACCAGCGCTAGGCCGACAGATGAGGTGACAGGCTCACCGAGGCTGTGACCCGTGCAAGGCCTCTCCTAATGAGGAAGCTGTGAGCGAGGATGTGGCCCAGGTCTGTCTGGCTCCAGCGTCACCTGTTTTCTGTCTTGGCTTCCGTATTCTAGCCTAGCTTAGATTTTCCATTTTAGACAATTCTTTTCTGAAATATCCTCTGGGAGGGAGGAGAGAAGGTCAACAGAAGAAAAGTGTCTCTGCATGTATCCTTCTGGAGTAAGGCGCCCATTCTGCCCCATCTAATGGGTTTCTAGGTGAGACGAACAGGAGGGATGGTCCTCAGAAAGGCTACTGGATGTCCGAGGCCAGGGAATCCAGGAGGACAGCTGAGGGTCCGAAGCAGCCATCCAGAATAAGCACATTTCACCCGGATCCTCCCTGGCCCAAGTTCCTGTTCCACTCCTAGTAGTTCCCTGTGAAGGCGTTAATGGCAGGAGGGCTCGCTGCTCCTCGCCTTGCGACACCTGTGTAGCTATGGCTTGAGGTGCTGTGGGAGTCCCTGCAGCTACTTGAAAATCCCTGGTGCTCTCCCCACTGGCTGAGGTCCGCTGTGCGGCATAAACAAAAGCACCCACGTGCCTCCCATAAGTTTCTTCTGCAGTTTTCTTTTTTCTCCTTGAAATGAAGCAAGGGGCCAAACCAAGGCTTAGTCCCCAGCTCAAAGGTCTTCCAGAGAAATCTGGACTGGTCCCCATCCTGCACAGCAAAGCCTCCCTTCCCCAGGCTCTGGAGATGAGCCAAGCAGCGGCCGAGGCCTCGGGCGCAATGCATTCTCTTCAAAACATTCTTTTTGAAACTGCTGTCGGTGTAGAGAGCATGTCCTGTCTGCGGGCACCGTGCTAAGCACTTTCCCTGTGTTATTTCGTCCTCTTAAAGCTCCAAGGAAGAGGCTACTATCAGCTCCATTTTACAGATGAGGAAAATGAGGCTCACATAGGTCCAGACGCTTTCCCACAATCACACAGCTGGGGAGTGGTGGAGGCAGGATTCAAATCCAGGTCTGACTACAAATTTCTAGCTCTTAACCATCATGCGACACAGGCTCTGACAGCTGTGACAGGCTGGGGAGAGGGTCTGTTTTGAAAGTCTTGCCACATGTCTGTTCCAGCCTCTTTTCTACAGCCCCACAGGGCTTGGCAACAGGGGAAGTGAGACCCCGGGGCGACGGCCTCCTCCATGTGGGCCACAGCTGCGGCTGCAGCTCAGCAAAGGCCTCCAGCAGGAAGGCTTGCAAGGGTTGGGAGGGGCACGTTTGGGCCATTTTGGGTTTTGGAAAGGTGTCTTTCTAACTTCTGACTTCATACTTCATACCCCGTCCATAAACGGGCATTTGCTGTTGTTGCTGTCTAAAGGGCAACCAGATTCCCAGAGTCACTGAAAAATCGTTGTAGGCGCTTCGGGTCTGCCCCTCCACGCGCGGGCCAGGCCGAGTTCTGGGTCCCGGGCCCGCCAGGGCGTCTCAGGAATTCTCCTGGGGCTCTCCGGTGCTGGGAGCGACCCCGGGTGCAAACCTTGCCTTCGCACAGCAGCCGCCGCGGCAGGAGGTTGTCCAGGCTGCTCTGGGGAGGGAGAAGGTGCGGAGCCTCCGCCCAAGTGCTGCGTGGGGCAGCCTTGGCCCGGATCCAACATGGGGACCCAGCAAAATCTGGTCTGCCCCCTGCCGGTTGGCCCTCGCTGCTCTCTGCCAGGGCTTACGGTTCACACACTCTCTCCCAACATGTACCCAGGCCCTTTCTGCAAAGGAGGGTTTGGAGAGATCTCTGCCTGGTGAGTCTCACCCTTCCAGGGTGGGAGGGCAGAGCTGGAAACTTACAGTGTATACAAGGCCTGCAGCCAAAGGAATAAAAACCTCTGCTTCGTGGGAGCCCGGCACCCTGGAGCCGGGAGGGGTGGCACATTGGCAAGTGAGTAGGAGGGCCTTCTGCCCACAGAAGGGTCACTTCATAGGTGGTATCTGCTCTGGACTACCCAGAGACCCGTGAGTCTGGTTCCACCCCTGCTACTGCCTCTCCCCATCCCCCTGTGCAGCCACCTCCCCGGCCCCCCAGCTCCCCTTTGTGTTCAGGGGCGGTTTCCCGGCACCTCCCTGGCTGACAGCACGGGCCCATCTGAGTCAGACGGAGCCTCCCATTGAGTCACTCAGGCCTCTGGAGTCCGGGTGGCCCAGGCCTCCTGCCAAACCCACGACTGCTAATAGCAATACGCTCATAATGGCTTTTCTACTTGAATTTCCTTTCTTCCAGGAGCCCCAAGGTCTTTAACAAATGCAAGATGTATGCTGCAGGCCAAAAAAATAGAAACCGAGGGCAAATGTACACCTTATTCCAATTCCCCTCCTCCTTCACGGCCTGGCAAAGTTGCTCTGAAGGGTGGATATTAAAGATTTATAAACTTTGGTGGGTGGGTATGACTTGGGGAAGGAGACCCGAGGCTTCTGGTGGCCTCAGACCCCACCAGCTCTCCCATCTTCTCTTTCTCTGGTTTGGCAGCTCAGAGTCCTTGGAATTCCATTTGGATAGTCTAATGGACTTGTGTCTGAGAAGAAGAGATGAAGTTCAGATGATTCCGTTTGCCTCTCATGCCCCAGAGCTGTGCTTTCTAAGCCCAGCTTCTCTGTGTGTGGCTTAGGAGACAGCGGGGAGTGAGGCAACATGGCTTCCAGTTCTGCCTGCCCTTTTTCTCACCAGGGGTTCGAGCAGTGCTACAAGATTTTGTTGAAATACTATCTAACGATCAAGATTCAATCTTCTGGTTCAGATTTATTCTCCACACTGATGACAGAATGTCTTCCAGAAAGAATTTGCTCCCACCCACCAAAAAGTCTCAGTGGCTTCCCACCACTGTGGGAAGGAGTTTCACCTCCTTTAAAGAAGAATTTAAGACCTTCTATGATATGTCCCTAACTCTCAGCCTTGTTTAGCACTATAGCTCTCTTGTAACCTGGGTGCACCAGACCACTCACATATACTTTCATGCCTTTATCCAGTTTCTTTTCCCAGTTCTCTATGGAAATCCTTCTCACCATTCAAGGCCTGGATCAAAGAGCATTTCTCTGTGACAGTTTCTTTCATCCTGACGGTCAGAATCTATTATTCCTGCCACGATAACCACAAAGCTCATTGCTTGTGCTTATGTTCAATAACAGTGACGTGTGAAGCACATGCTTTGGATGAGACAGGCTTGAATTCAGATCCTGGCTCACTCACTTACCTGCCATGTGCCTTTTGGAAAATCACCAATCTCTAAGTTTCTTTGTGCTGAAAAAAGTAAAACCAAAGCCAACCTTACCTTACAGAGTTTTGAAGATTGAATGAGGTCACATCTATAGAGTCCTTGGGAGAAGAAAACCGTGGGCAAGTTGAAGGCTTCAGTGTTTCCTAATGTTGGGTTCTTGGTGCCGTCACCTGCCAGCCTCCCCTACTAGGCAGCCAGCTCAAGGTGACGGTGGTCAGGCCATCATGACATTGGTACCCTACTCAACTTCAGCATCGTGTCTGTGCATAGTGGGTGTTCAGTAAACATTTAAGACTTTTGTAAAGCACTTAATTTCTTTGCTCCTCAGTTTCTCTGTCTCAGAACAGCAGTGACGAAGAGGAGCCAAAAGAACATTCCGGGCTCTAGAGAAAACCTGCCCAAGCACCCCTCCTGGCACAGGGCTGGCTGTGAACTGGAGAATAATGGCTCTCAGCTGAGCAGCCTCGGCCTCTCACGGGGCCCCCGCCACGCGGTGGCTGTCGGGGACAGAGTTACACCTCCTTCGAGGATAATGAACACCGCCCCCCACTCCTCTGGGAGAATGTTGGAAGATAAATGAGATAGTCCACCTGACAGCTTTCCGAGCTCTCATGAAAAAGATAGCCTTGAAATACAGGATACAGGTGTGCCTCGCTTTGCTTTGTCAATTGGTGGGGTTTGATGAAAATCTGCAACTATGAAACAGACAAATTAAGGGGTGAAAATTAACATCACCAACAGCCTCTTGGCTTGACAAAAAGATTCACAGGAGGATCCCTTTAAATAGCCAGCTCCCCTAGTGCATTTAAAATATGACTCAATTTATAAAGAATTTGATTTACATATACCCAGTCAGGAACTCGTCTACTACAGAAGGGGAGGCACATATGTTTTTTATAATAAAGATTGATAACTGTGGGGTTTAAAAAATATAAAATAGTTCTTTTCTTCTCGTGATCTTTAATCATGCAGTTAACACTTCCACTGCTAGGAAGCTGCTCTGAAAACTACAGACGTGGTTGTGGAGGTTGGGACAGACCCTCTGGAGCATACCTCCGGGAGAGGGCCGGCCGGCCGGGGCTCTGCTCGGCTGACACTGGTGGAAATAAAGAGCCGGCTTGAGCTCACATCTGAAGGCAGCATGCTGTTCCCAATTGGGTTAAAGCCTTTCCAACTTAATATAAGATTAAAACCCACCAAGTGAATCTCTAACGTCTGGAAAAGTAACACATCAGCCTTACTTGGAAGAGGGACCGTATAGAACGGAGGCAGAAGCTGGTAGACCTGAGTGAGCTCATTGTTCAAATTGCCTCTTTAGGAGTATTTAGGCATGTTGTGTGTGTGCGTGTGTGTGTGTGTGTGCACACCAGTCGAAGCTTGGCAGGGTTGAGGGGAGGGTGCTAGTTGGAATAATGACCTCCCAAAAGTGTCCCCGTCCTAAGTCCTAACCCCTGCAGCCTGGGAACGTGTTCTGCTCCACAACAAGGGGGAATTAAGGTTACAGAAGGAATTCAGTTTGCTAATCAGCTGACCTTAAAATCAGGAAATTAGCCAGGATTTTCCAGGTGAGCCCAGTGTCATCACAAAGATGGAGGAGGAAGAAAAATCCGTGTCAGGTGATGCAATGTGAAAAAGACTCGACGTGCTGTCTCTGGCTTTGAAGTCGGAAGGGAGACCCTGAGCCAAGGAGTATAGGCAGCTTCTAAAATCTGAAAAAGTTAAGAACGTGGATTCCAGAAAGGAACGGAGCTCTCATGCCACCTTGAGTTTAGTCTTGTGAGACCCATTTTGGCCTTCTGACCTCGAGAACTTATAGATGATAAATCTATAAGTCACTGAGTCTTCAATAACAGGCTTCAGCTATGAAATACTGGGGGTGCAGGTAAGTGGGGTGGTTCTCCAGCTCACTGGGCCCCTCCTGCCGAGGAGGAGGCAGGAGATGTGTAAAACCTCTGGGTACTTTCCTGGACGTGGGTGCCACCTCACAGTCAATGGCTGCAATTTCCCGTGCCTCGCACCACGTTCTAACCAAGAGGAGAGAGGCAGGGAAGATCCCCACTATGGGCCACGCTCAATCATCCGATGTGCCACACAAGCAGGCAGACGATGTAGACCTTCTCAAGTCCCCGCTGACTCCTCTCTTCCACTTAACTTCCCTTTTGTAGGCCAGCCCCTTAAAGCAAATATGGCGCATACACGAACAATTCCAAGTTTCCCCCTTCCTCAAAGTTCTTATGTTTCTAGGCCCCTGCTGACTCCAGAATCAAGCAAAGCCCTGTTTTTTATGCACCATCCCTCTTGGAACTCCACCTCTCCGCTCCTCCCTGGCCTTCCCAGAGCAGGCAGGGGTGGCTGGCTGGCCTGACAGCCTGGAAAGCCTGGAACATGATTTCTGCTGGAGGGGCAATGGGACACGGGTCTGCCTTTGAGATCTGCTGACCCCTCCGAGGGGCCTGCATGCCCCCCCACCCCCCAGCCCCCATGACAAGTGCACTTGGGTGGGCTCCCTCAGGGAGCATCTGACCAGTGGGCAGAGGGGGAGTAAGGTCCACCCAGAGGAGAAGGAGCAGGAAGTCTTGTTTGGTTATGAGTACAGCTGCATTCCCCAACCCAGCTTTCTCCAGTGATAGAGCTGATGTTTTGATTCCCTCAGCCAGTTCCAAATCTACCCTGCAGTGGGGAGCAATTAACTAGTCCCGAAGAGTTCTCTCTCCTTAAGAGAATCAGGGTTCCAGATTCCAAAATCCTCTCTGGTGAAAGAAATACGAGTGTGAGTCTCTGCTCTCTGTGTGAAGTGCAGCCAACTAACTTCTCATTTTCTTCATCTCTAAACTACGGCTAGTAATTAGTACCTGCCTCATGGGGTTGCTGTAAGCATTAAATGCAATGATCCCGTAAGCCCTTAGCATAGTCGCTATTTTATAGTAACAGGAGGCGAGGGGAACTATTATTATTGTTGTTATAAAAGGATGGTGTACATGGACCCTTTCTGTTGTAGTCAGTGTAAGACAGGTGCCAATTTCTTCCATTTTTTGTAGTGAGACGCTGACCACAAAAGCACAGTGTGCAAAGGAGGCGGCCAGAACCGGTGTTCCAACCACTGGCTGACTGACCATCAGAAGATTTAGAGGCCAAAAAAGTGGCAGAGATTGGAGAGAAAATTTCTTTCAAAAGAATTATTTTGTGTTCTGTGGCACCCCTCCCTCACCAGCTCAGCAGTGAGCATGTTTCCTGCGGACCTGACGGGCCCCATGGAGGGTGGCCCGCAGTGGTCTTCCAGGTCTAAGAGGACCTTCTGCAGGGGCAGTGGGACCCCCACAAGAGAATGGGTGGGGAATGGGCTGCAGAACTCGGAGGCGGGCGGCGGGGGTAAGAAGCCAGTGGAGGAGGATACATGGCCTGGGTTAGAAGAACTTCAGATGGGAGCGCCCCCTGGGGGACCGGGGCTCCCCCTCCAGTCTCAGAGGTGGCTGGGCTTGGACAAGAGATTACAGAACTGCCCTCCTCCGTGGGCAAGGACAACCACGCCCAGCCCAGGGGTGGTCCCTCGCTCCCCTCTGCTCCGCGCCCCTCTTCACTCTCAGAGAGCCCTTGACCTCTCACTCGCCCTCCATCCCTGGCAGGATGGGCACCGCAGGATGGGAGAAGTCCTTTTCTAATGTTACACGGAACTGGACACGTTGGTCCCTGAACTGTCTGTTCCTGTGATCGGAAGTGGCCAGAGACTTAATGATCTCAACTGAAAGGATATGATCTAGGGCGCCTGAGATTTCACAGGGGTGCAGGGGCCAGGTCGGCCTAGACGGGCTGCGGGGCAGGAGCGAATACAAGGGTTTTCCAATGACACCCTTTATTTCCTACCTGTTAAAGATACCGATTATGTCGTCCTCACTGTTTCTATTTCTGATTCCATGGACACCCAGGCAAGCGAACACTCTTTTCCGCCAGAGTGTCAGCCTCCAACCATCGTTCAAGCTCCTCCTCGGTGATCGGCCGTGGACCTCGTGCAAACGCCTGGGAATTATTATGAATTGCCAATTTAAGGCCTTGACTAGAGGCTGCACCTGCTGGATGTCTGACTCAAAAAGGCCAAGAGGAGGAAGGAGCATGGAAAGGGAAGAGTTTATAACCAAACCACACCAAACCACAAAACAGCAACTCTTCCTGTAGAGAAGTACTGCTTCTCCCCTTATTTTAATGAACAATGAACAGAATTACAGAGGTTATCCAGAGATTCATTATTGGAGTCCCTGTAGTTACAAGGTTGTGCAGGGAAATGAAAGTCATGAAAACGCAGAAATATTTGCTCACGAACACCCACCATGGCCCCTCTCCTGCCCACCTCATGAAGCCCTTTTTGGCTTAGTTACCTGATGACTGTGGGGATTACACACATCTGACAGGATGGTGATGCAAATCTATTTCAAAGGCAAATTTCAAGTCTTGCAAAAGATCAAGAGGGATGAAGTTGGAACATTGTTCAAATCACAGCAAGCCCTTAAAAACAGGGGAGTGATGGAGGTGTGCCACTTAGCAACAGGAAAACTCACGGATCGGCAGAGAGGGTGACCCCCAGAGGCACTTCAAAGGGAAAAGTGTGTCCATCGATCACTATGAGAAGCCTTTGGGAGAACTCATAAAGCCCTTGTATGCTTTTGTGAAAATGTCCCTTCATGTGAGATTGGCCAGAGAAGTAAAATGCAAGGCAGAGGATGCAGCGCTGTTGCACAAATATTTCTAAATTTTGAAGATTTTTCTAAAATTAATGGTTCATCTTTTTTTAGTCTAAGAATGTGCATTTGAAACTATACGTGAAATTGTGTTAAATATTAGATTTTCAAAAACTTAATTTCATAACTGAGTTTTATTTTTCAAGTTCAAGCCCCAATCAAACCTTTTTCCCCCTCCTAATTGTTATAAAACTCTCTCTCAAGTCCTCGCCTATGAAGTGCCTATCCCAGAGTTACTTGGTAACAAAAACTTTCTGCTCCTAATGCCACAGTCTGAAGCATGTTCTTTGCACGTGGAGAACTTGGCCAAGGTCAGAACCAGATGAGACACTTCACTGACATCTACATGACCCAGAGAGTCACGAGAGGGAACCTCCAGAAGAGGGAAAACCTCTGTCCAAACTCCAGCTTCTGCCTTAAGGACAAAGGAGGCCAATTTTCTGTTCATTTCTGAATGGCCAGTTTGTCCCTCCAGCTACCAACACGCAGAATTCCCCAAACCCTGTCCCAGGTCCCCACTACGGGATTTTAATAACCAAACACACAACATTACACCCCCTGTGTTTTCATCGGTGTAATTTGCATTTTCTCACCCTGTTCAGCGAAATACCAGGGGCGGGTCTTCCCTGCTCGGGGCGTCTGCCTGGCCCCCGGCCCCCAGCCCCCGGCCCGCGCCCGGCCCGGCCTAGCGCGGAGGGCCTCCAAAGGCCGAAGGGAGCCTCCAGTCCCAGTGACGTGACAAAGCAAGCGAGGCTGAGCTTCCCAGGTTGGCTCCCAGCCCCCCGGGCCCCCACCTCGCCCCGCTTTACTCCGCAGTGTCCCCGGGCCCTCGGCCTTCTTGTGCGGGGTTGGGGGGTGGAGGGTGGCACGAGGCTCTCTCCTGTCTGTGGGCCCCACCTCCCTCCAGCAGCTGCTCACAGGTCTGGGATTCCATGAGGAGAGAAACAACAAAAGGGGGTTTTAAAATTCTGTTCCGTGACAACCCCTTCTTCAGTGGAAACCTGCAGCCTCTCCAAGCCCCCGTGGCCCCTCAGCTCCTCCCTGAGGACCCAAAGGAGTTTGTTTCCTTTCCTCCCTGGGATGGAGTGAGGTTGTGGAAGCTTTGACTGCCTCCTAGAGGTCAGGGTGTGTCCTGCACAGTATAAAGGGACCTGCCTCTGACCCGCTCTGTCACCTCATCCATGTGATGCAAGGGCACGAATCTAGGACCACTGCTCAGGTGTGCAAGAAACGTGACTTCGTGTTTAAATCAATGTCATTTCCATTTCAAATCCCATTCTTCTCGGTGGCTGACAATTTTGGTTACTGCCGGATAGTTTTCTATCCCTCGGGATTGTGTCCCCATTCTGGATGGCTTGTTATTGCCACAGTGGTATGGGGGGTGGGGGCAGGGAGTTGGGGGGGGGCTTGGACCAGGGCCTCTGTCCCTCTGTCCACGCCAGCCTCCCAGGTCTGTACCATCCCCTCCCATTCTCGGGCACTGACCCACACAGCCCATGCCCCGCCTCTTTTCTACTACTTCCCCCACCTCTTTGGAAGCCCTGGAGAAATTCTGCCTCCCCCCACACTGCCGCTGAGCTGTGGGGACTCCTTGGGGCTGTCACAGGACTCGATCTGGGGGCTTGGGAATCACTCTCATTCCGTTGCTCCCGCCCACGTTGGGAGTGGGGAGGGGCAGCTCCCCTGCAACACTGCTGTCCCTTGGATGCAGGGAGAAGGGCAGAGGGGACCTTTGTTCTTCTGCGCCCCAAGCTCCCTCATTCCCCTCCATCCCCCGAGGGGCAGGGCCATTTTCAGAGTCTTCTTATTTTCCATTTGCTCTCCTTGGCCCCATCCAGCCTGAGGACTTGATCTCATCTCAGGATGGGGTCCACCAAGATCTTTTATATCTCCATTTTTGAGTCTCAAAACCCAAACATTTGGATCTTGGGTTCCCTGGTTCCACTGGGACAGCCTTCCTTCGAGACAGGAATGCCTCATGGCCCTGCCACATGTGGGAATGTCAGCACGCAATGGAGGAACGAGTGTTTTCATCCACACATTGTCCGCATACACAGCCAATGGACACATACCATTAGTCGTGCAAAGACAGACCCGTGCTGGGGCAGAGCCAAGCCTCTGCTCCACAAATGTGCAATTATAGGCTGTAAAGCTTAGAATACTCCACTTTGTTGCTAGTTTAAACACGGATGTAGGTCTCCTTGGCCCAACTCAGAAGGTGGGTATTTTCCCCTTTTGTGAGCGGGTCTCTTGGCAGTTTCAGCTTTCTGTGAACATTCATTTGGAAAAGAATCTCAGCTTGTTGTGAGTAGTTAAGTTTATTCAACATATAAATCTCTTAAAACCCATGCACTTAAATGCTTGTGGTTGTGTGGGATATTATCAGTGTCAGGGATGAGCAGAGTTGAAGGCATCTGGGGTCAGCCTACTTTCTTTAAATCTTCTCCAAACATTTTAGGTTTGGCAAAACCTGAATTGCATTTTGCCAAACCCCTGCGCCTGTAATTTGTAAACCCCTGTGTATTTTCAGGGAAATGTGGTCCATATGTTTTTGACTGATCTACACTTAACTCATCTAAATGTTGTTTTGCTAGTGTTATTTGATGTCCAAAGGGCCTCGGGGCCTGTTTATGGTCTGTCTAAGCTGCTTTTTCCCCCCCGAGACTCAGGAAGATCTGTTTTGCCAAGAGTTAACTGAGTGGAAGGCGGCCGCGCCGCTCCCCGCCCCCATCCTCCACATTTGGATGACACTTGGGTTGCGTCTGAAATGCAGATCTGAGGCAGCTGCATGGGGCTTTGAAGTTGACCAAACACTACACCGCACTTCCCTAAGAAGAATCAAAGCCCCCCCACCACACACACACTGGGGACCACGACCAATCACACCAGCACAGATACCAGTGCCCAGGCCAACTTTCCAGGCTGGCCTGTCCCTAAGGGCACCGGCACTCAGCTGCCACCAGCCAACCACCCCATCTCAATAGCCCCTTCCATTAGGACACGTTCATCGCAGCTTTATCTGGAAGAGTAGAATACAGCGAAAAGAAGCTATCAGCCATCTTGCTGGCTCTGTGATAATTTTGTAGAGCAAGACTGTGGTTTTCAAACAAAACAAACCAAAGAAGTCCTCAGCCAGCGCCCCACTTCACTGAACCTTAATTTGAGATGGTCTGCATTTGCTTTGCAAATGAGTCCTAAAATCACTGAGCCACAAGCATTTAAAGCCATCCTACCCACGGCCGGAAGGAGTCCAGTGGGCAGAAGGAACGAGGTTGGCCCCCATCCTCTCCACGGCAATGGGAGTGGGTGGAGGGTGTGGCTGGAGCTTAGATGGCGCCCCCTCCACTTTTGGAAACATGATAACTAGAAACGGGGACAAACTGCAGGTTCATGATTCATCATGGAGGGAAATGGCGCTTTATCTTGGAGGAAGCGCTTTAATGGGCACTCGGTCATGTTCGAGCAAAGCCTATGTGGAATGAAGATGTTTGAGACAAAGAGGAACTAGGTGCCTCCGTAAACTCACGTGACGGGGTGTCTCCTCTGCGCGCAGAGCTGCGTCTCTGAGATGATTATTGCATTGCCTTGGAGGCCAGCTGAGATGTTTCTATATCTTGCTGGACTGTGAAAGGCACCGAGGAACCTAGATTCTCGGGAGCAGGGACAGAGACACAGCATTTCACTGGGGGAAGTAGGTGACTCTGAAATGTGGGGTCAAGCGAGGGGCTACGGACTATGACAGCTCAGACTCCCTGCCTCCAGGGTGTAAGCCTTTTGTTTGTATTTTGTAATTCCCTTCTGCTGTCTTTAAGCTTTCAGAAAATCTTGATCAAGGTTATATAGGCTGGTCGTGATTATGTTCTGGTCTAGTGGAGGGGTCAGTGTTTATGCAGTGGAGGATCCAGAGGGACTGAGAGGGAGTGGAACACAGTCTGGGGCAATATGACAAGTGACAAACAGGCCTGAGCTCCAGGATGTGGACATATTCTGGGGGGATTCTCAGAAACACCTGGGGCAGGAAGGACGCACTGAAGACCGGCTTTCCCTGCAGTCTTCTAGCTTGGATGCTGGGTTCAGGACAGAGTTCAGCCTTGGAGGCTGGAAAACCTGGAGACACTAGTCTCACACTGGTGTTGACTGAAGTGGGTGGTCAGGTGACACTATTTGCAAGTCTCCTGTAGCCTGGGTAACAGTGGTGCTGCCACAGGGTCCCTCCCGCTGGCGCTGACGGCCAGGCAGGTTGCCAAGCGGTCCCACAGCCACGTGGGCCACGGCTCCTCCGGCCTCCTTGAGCCACAGTGTGCTTGTCTGAACGCCTGACGTCGCCCCGGCCCCCTGCGTAGCTTCACTGAACTGCATTTTAGTGTCAAGTCATCAGCATACACTGAGGGTTGGGAGACGCGTCTCCCGCGGTCCTGCTGTGAGGCCATCTCCCGCAGCCTCACCAAGTCTCCCCTGTTGGCTCTCTAAGGAGAAACTCTGTCCTTGTCTCAGTACCAGAAGTGGTTTGTCCTCTCCTGAGGGCCTGGCTGTATTTCGTTTGTTTGTTTACTTTTTTTTGTTTTCCATTTTTTACGTTATGCATCTTAAAAATACGCAGAACGTAGGAGTTACCGTCTTAACCATGTTTAGGTTTACAGCTCAGTGGCATTAAATGCACTCGCCAGGTTCTGCAACCATCACCCCCGTCCATCTCCTGAACTCTTTCCTCTTCCCAAATCGAAACTCTGTACCCAGTAAACACTAACTCCCCGTTCCTGCCCATCCCGCCCTGGGAACCCGCCATTCTGCTTTGTCCTGATGAATGTGCCGACCCCAGGTTCCTCATAAGTGGAATGGTACAGTGTTTGTCCTCTTGTGACTGGCTCATTTCACGAGCCAGGTTTGTTTTTCTCTTGTTCTGGTCACTGAATTCTCTGACAAACCAGACCCCACATCCCCACCCCCAGCGTTTTGTTCGGCCATGATTCCACATGAGAAATGTGTTGGTGGCTATTAGCCCCTGAAGAGTTCATTTCTTTCCACTCATCCTGGTCTGTCCTCATAAGCCTGGACCAGAGCTGGCTGGGGTCTGCAGGGCTTCTCCTTTTAACTTTTAACACCTACAAACCCCCTTGTTATAGGTCGTCTAACTTCAAGCAGGCCATACGCAGGACCGGTCCACAGAGGGTATATGGGGTTGAGGAAGGCACCTGCGATCAGGAGACCCCAAACCTGGCACCCCCTGCCACTCACTAGCAGTGGCTTTGGGCCAGTCACCCCACCTCTCTGAGACTCCATCTCTGCCTCTGTAAACTGGGGCCAGGGATCCCCTTCTCTCTGGATTGCTGTCAGATTAAGTGGTGGTAACCACACACTTAATACGGTGTCATTACTCTAATGATTCTTCTGGAGAACCACTGACCACCGTGTGTGAGTGCCTGAATCCGCAGACGGTGTCCAGCTCTTCTGCACCAACTCTGTCCTTCCTCTCTTGACTTAATTTTTTAAAAATCCCAGAGTTAGTGCTGGTCCTTGAAAGGTCATCTGGACCACTGGCTCCCAAACCTGGCCGCACATCAGAGTCACCTGCAGAGCTTCAAAAGGCATTTACAGTGGACGCTGAGCACTCTGCACCTTTAAGTTGCTTTCCTAGTGATTTGGCTTTGAGGCTGCAAAGCCTCCGCGGGTGGGGGCTTGAGCCCCCCTTGCCTAGACCCTCTGTCTGTCACTTGTCAAGAACTCCGTTCTGCGATTCCAGGCGGGTGGAAACCTGTCCTGTGTTAGAGACTTTGACAAACAGGCCTCCATCCCCTGGGGCCTCCCAGTGTCTGACAGCCCCTTCAGTCCCCCATTTTCCATCAAGTTCTCTGCTTATGTCTCCAAAGGGCTTGTGCTGAGCGGGCACCGACTGCCCGTCTCCCACTCTGGTTACCCTCCCATCCTCTCCTTTGGGACGTGAGCCTTTGTCTCTCCTCTGATTCTCCGAGGCTCAGTTCTAGCGCTGGCCCCCCCTCCCCTCCCCACACTCTCTCCCAGCTGGAGTTTGGGTTCCCTTTCCTTCCTGCCTAACTACTTCTAATATACTAAGTCAATAAACAGGTTCTCTGTGGTTACATATGGCAAACAGCTGAAATTTACAGTTGAGAGTAAAAGTTCCTCATCTTGGGGGAAAAAATCATTTCACAGATTTAGAAAGTGGTCATTCTGATCTCCAGGGCAAATAAAAGTGTTTTACAAACTTCCACAAAAGCTAGTGCCTTGATTAAATCTTCATCATGAATTATTAATTAGACCAAGGAAACGCAGAGGCCTAAACTGTGGCTTAAATTTGCTCCAGATTGAGACACAAACCAAAGGTGGCAAGAAACCCTGAAGGGGAGGTTTAATGATGACCAACACGTATCAACTATCTGAGCACTTCCGTCTGCCAAAGGCTCGCAACCAGCCCACGTGTAAACGGGCCCACGTGGCCAGGCCCAGACAGTGGCTGGAAAAAGTAGGACCTCTTCAGCCTCCCTCCTGGGGTCTGTGTTTGGGTTTCACGGGGTGTTGTGACTTCAGACACACACACACCGTTCCCTTCATGAGGGGCGGTGGTGAGGTGGGGTGTGGTGGGAAGCAAAGTAGAAAGGCAGCCTGGAGTCTTGGAGCCCGAGCCGGAGGTCAGGAGAAATGGTCACGGTGCTCATGACTGGGTGGCTGACCGGCAGGTGGCCTGCAGGCTGCAGGGGTGCAGGGTGCAGAAGTCCGGCTCACGTGCTGCTCGCCAAGCCTCGCTCCTTGCCCTGGGCTGCGTCTGCGAGGAGGAAGGAGTGTCTTTTTCTGATTTGGACAAGGGAGTCACATGCTGGTCAAGCCTTGGGTGGGGTCTACGCAGCAGACAGAGGGTCTACTACGGGGTGGGTGGGAACGACGCGTCTGCCTTCCTCCCGAAAACGCATCTTTTCCTTAGAATACAGAGGGGTGGTGGTGGGGCCTAGAATTCAACCAATAGGTGCTAAGGATGCAAACAAGAACAAGACCCTGTGTTCAAAGAGCCCCGGGTAGCCTGGGGAAGAGGAGATCCAGCAGAGCATGACAACGCCCTGGTGACCAGTGTGGCACAAGACGTCTGTGCACAGCAGTGCCCAGCCCGATGGCGTCAATCAGACAAGGGAGGATTAAGGAAGCTTTCTCGAGGTTTACGTCTGCATAAGTCTTGAAAAGTAGAAGGGGGTTGAGCATGAGGACGTGGAGGGGGGAAGACACTGCAGAAAGGGAATGCACGATCAGAGGACGAGAAACGCAGGGCGGGCTCCCTGCCCAGAAGAAAGGGGTGCTCTGGGAGAAGACGTGGGGGTCGTGTGGAGGCGCCCCACTGTCTGTGGTTGTGGTTCAAGCCGTTTTCAAATATGAGCATTTATTCAAATACGGAAGAAGAGGTGATGCCTGCCCCCTCTCCCTGCCGGCCAAGGTCGGAGGGCTTGGGCAGGGGACCAAGCTCCCCGCGTGGTGCTAGGCACCGATGTGCCCCAAGGCTGGCTCCTTCCCCATCTCCTCCCGCCCCTTCATTTCCGATATGAAAACAAGGATCAAAGACGTATCTGTGTGTCCTTCCCACCCCTCAAAGAGAAGCTAACAAAACGTGAGGCAAAGGGTAATGACTTGGCTCTTTGGCAATAAACAGCCCCCCATGATTCTGTGCCCCCAGTTCTGAGTCGGCTTCTGAGAGCATATGGAGGTTGTGCTCCAGTAAGAAGCGGGCCTCCCTGGATTCATCGCTCCGGAGGAGGAGGGGGAAGGAGAGCTCTTCAACTATCCAGGAAGCAAAAGTGACCATTATCTGATCATCTCCAGGGGTCCCCCCCTCTCCCTGTGGATAGCCAGCCTTCCAGTCACGCACAGACAAGATTCTGCATGGAGACAATGTGGCATTTATTTGGCTTTTATTTATACTGAACTCAGTGCTCATGGCAAGTGGCATGTTGACAACGGGGCTGCCTATCATGACATCACATAAATAAGTCTGTAGATAGTGCTTAATAAGAACCCTGAAAAGATAAGAGAAATGGTAGAAAGAATTGAAGGATGCTGTTTCCTCCCTAATATTATTGCTCATGAATCACTGAAGAAAACAGAGGGCCCCCAGGGACAGCATACTGGCCCGGAGGTCGGGGAGCAGCTGCCTTGGGGGTACATCCTCACTTCCTCCCCTCGCTTTGCTGTGAGGCTGGGCAGGGAGGGAGGTGGGGCTGCGGGCAGGTTGGAGGCTGGGGAGGCGTGCTTAGCCTCTGCTGGCGTCTAGCTCTGTAATCTGCTATACTGAGGAGATCCACCAGGACGTTGCATCTGCTCAATTAACCAGCACCTAATAAATGCTCGTTGTGCAGCCAGCACAGTGGGGGAGCTCTGAAAGGAGAGCATTCTCTCACCACAAAGGAATTATCTCAACCCTCTGGGACGTCTCTTTCCCTAAAAAGGCAGTACAGTCGTCCCTCAGCATCCTGAAAGGCTGGCTCCAGGGCCCCTGCTGATACCAAATCCGTGGATACCAAAGTGCAGGGATGAAGTCTCTATATAAAATGTCATAGTATTTGCATTTAACCTACACACACCCTCCTGTGTACTCTGTCATCTCTAGATTACTCATGACACCGAATACAACATAACACTATATAAAGAGCTGCTGGAGTGGGGCAAATTCAAGTTCTGCTTTTCAGAACTTTTTGGAATTTGTTTTTCCCAAATATTTTCAATCCAAGTTGGTTGAACCCGTGGCTGCAGAGGACAGACCGTACCTACCCCTTGCCCTCTCCTACGACCGCTGGGGAAGAAAAGGTGCAAGATGAGGGAGAAAAGACTCTCAGAAAAACGCTTTATGGCTTTCTCATTAAGGTTCTTTCCTGGAATATAGCCCAATTATGGGTCCCCAAAAGAGACGGTGTCAGGCCAGTGCTTTAGAGCAGGTGAAAAAGACTGTTGGCTACTGCTCGGCTGAGCCCAGCGGAGCCTGCTTCAGGGCTGGGGGCAAGGGCGGGCGGTGCGCCAGGCTGGGGCTGGCCCAGTAACCGGAGCCAAGTGACCTGGTCTGAGGAAGACTCCGGCCACCCCCAGCAGAGCGCTGGAAAAGCTCCAGAGTCTGCTGGCCGGGAGGCAGAAGGGTGCGAGGAGGGAACGGGAGCCGGGACCTTGCTTCCTGATGACAGGTGGAAAATGAAAGGTGCGTCCACCACCCACGGGAAGCGCTCAACTGTCCTCCCGGCGGGGCTGCGACATGAGGCGACGCTCTCCCGGGGAGCCAGGCAGGAGGGGCTTGAGGGTGCAGGGGTGTGACCAGGGGACGAGAGGAGGATGCTGGGAAACGAGAGGACGCCTTTGGGAAGGGAGCTGAGGGAGAATGTAAGTGAGGGAGACGGTACTTCAGGGAAGCCTGTGGCCTCTAAAACCCTGAGGGATATGTGCCGTTTTGATTCTGGTCCATGAAATGGCTCAGCAGGGTCTTAGAGACCACACAACTTTAAGCCCTGAGTTTAGAGTTGAGGAAACAGATCCAGAGAAGTTGGAGCTTGACGTTGGTAACACGGTTCATTCGTGGCCCAGTTAGGGCCAAGATCTCAGCCGCCGTTCCTGTCTTATCTTCGCTGGGGACGTCTGAAGTTCCTTCAGCTTGTCCCTCTGAGGTAGAGGGAGAGCCCATGAGGAAAACATTGGCCTTGGAGGCAGGTGACCTTGGCTTTGGGGTCACCACTTGGCCAACATATTTCCCCAGGCTTTCCAGGCAAGGGCAGAGTCCCACCCCCTTGCTCTGGAGCTGGTGACCTGTGCAGGTCAGCAGGAAGAGAGGGTTCGAGGCCGATTGGCAGCCCTTTGGTGTGTCTCTCCCTTCCTTCTTTCTGACGGGACAGTTACTGGCTGGTATCACCCTTGAGGAGATAAACTGTCTCTGATAGGAAGGGTTTATTTTTGAGGTTATTGCAAATGTGCCTGACTCTTTAATCTAGTTCTGTCCAGATCTGAACTGGTAGCCTGATAAACTGTTCACTGCTTGGTTTCACGTATTTATCAAGTCTACACAATTATCAGAAGGCAATTATCCCCTGGGAGGCCAGTGGCTCAAGAGATAAGCTGTGCCCAGCATGTCTGGTTTCTGCCACAGACCCATAAGTTGTCACTCTGGCCCCTGCAGATTTACTCTTTCCCCTCCATCCTAAATTTCAAAGGAGGTTTGATGTTCCGACACATGTTTCGGTGTTCTCTTGCCCATAGCTGAAAATAAAATCCGATGGTTTTTAGAGGTGGGACTTCAGGTTTTTAAAGGCCCTTTTGTTATCACCATGGAGTTTGTGAGCACTAAAAGTGAGTTTTGAGGGACGAGTAGACCTTAGGTCAGGGTTTGCTGATTGTGGAAGGGACCAAGGGACCACTTGGCACGGCCCCGTCATGCTGTGGACGGGGAAGCCAAGCACACAGGGAGTCAATGTCTTGTGTGAAAGGAATGTGCTCTTTAGAGTTGGGCAGCCCTGGTTTTGAAGCTTGGCTTTGACACTGACCTGCTCTCTGACCGCAAGTAACCTCCTGAAGCCCCTCTTTTTCCGTCCATCACTTAGTGATAACAATCTAGATCTTTCATTGTTGTGAGAGGTAAAAACTCGGTGCCCTGGTCCAGGTCTCACAGATAACTGGGGGCAGAGCCAATGTCGGAACCTTAGAATCCTGGCTCCCTGATCCCTGTTCTTTCCATTGCACTGCGGGATCTCTCCCTGGAGGTCTTCCATCTACCATTAAATAAAAAGTAAAAATCTTCTTTGTCCCACCCAAAGTTCTAATTCAGTGTTTCTCAGAGGCAGCCCCTCCAGATGGTCTAAGGCTCAGTTCTGCTCGGGACTCATGTTTGTACGATGACAGCATCAGTATTTTTTTTCAAGATGAATTAATTATGGACTTGCCATTGTATTTAGGAAAAACCAGACATCACCTCATGGATGTCTCATCGAAAGGGAGCCTCATTTATTCCACTCATTCTGGCAAATTTTCTGTTTCGCTTTGATGGCAACAGGAACAGGGGTCTTGGGAGACTTCTTGCTCAGCCGAAGGGTGTTACTGGTCCACAAGATGACAGGCCTATTCCAAGGTCGGGGGCCTGAGTCTGAGGTCCCAGGACGGGAGTCAGCCTGTCCTTGCAGCCCTGGCCAGGGCGTTGTCCCCGCCACAGACACTAGGTGGCGCCAAAGGAACATCCTCGCGGCCCGAGGCGCGGTCGCAGCCGGGGAGGACTCTCCGCGGCGCCGCGGCGTTCTCGGGGTTTCCACGCAGGGTCAGGGTTCCTTCCGGCTGCGGCCGCCTCTCGCCACGCTGTCCTCCCAGCCGAAGGACGGCTCCTCTCTAGGGGAGAGCCCGGTGCCGTCCTGCCCGGCGATGGGAGTGATGCCCCATTTGGTGCTGGGATCACCCAGCGCTGGAAACGCCGAAGGGCCGAGGGTGTCTGTTCCTCCTCCGTCGCCCCCCGCCCCCGCCCCCGCCGGCGCCCCCCGTGTCATTAACGGTTCATTTGCTTTGAGTGGCACCGCTCCAAGGGTTTGGGGTCGCTAAATGGACCTCCTCATCTCTCTAGTGTTAAAAGGCTGCAGACGTGATACCAATCATGCTTGCCTGATGGGCGCCGCCGAAAGGCATAGAGAGGCTGCCGCGGGGGCTTCCGTGCCTGGAGAAGGTGTCGCGAGGCTCTTCCGCCAGGCGCGTCCCGGACCCGCGTGCCCTTCGGCCCTGCCGCCGCGAGCGCCCCCTGGAGGCGGGCGGGGCTCCCTTCCCCCGGATCCCGCCCAGGTTCTCAGGTGCCTCTCAAACCGCAATAAAGCTTCCCCGTTTCAGTCAACCGCCGTCCTCTCACGTCCCGGTCTGCATCGCCCTCGACACCGCGCCCGTTTCTTCTGCCCCGTCCGCACAAATGGCTTCTGGGCGCCGCTGGTTCTCAGGCCTCAGATCTCCGCTCCTTCCTTCGAGGACCGCCCGCTGAGCTGGACCCGGCAGATCAGGGAGGGACCCCCTCCCCACACTAAGACATCCCTCCACTCCCCGACCCTGCAGAATCAGAAATTAAGCCAAGTGTGGCCCCTTTCCTTCCTTCTCTGGGCGGAAAGCACACCTCAGGTATTCTTTTCCTGTTCACCGTGACTGTCAGATCTGGACGTGATTTGAGGGTAAGGGCAGTTTCTTTCTCCTCTCTCTCTCTCTTTTATGCCCCTGAAGTTGCCTTTTACCGGTGAGTACAACGTCCTAGGAGTGCAGGCCTGGCAAGTGGATGGAAACTTCAACTACATTAAGCCTCAGCTGTGAAGCCAAAGAGACGCCAGACAGAGCGTGAAGAGTTGGCGGAAGAAAAAGGGAAACGGAGGACCAGGAAGGGTTACAAGAACCAGGCTCCGTGGCTGCGGACCTGGCAGTGTCTGAAAGCTGCCTCTGCGGCCGAGAGCTCTGGGACTGGGGGCGAGCCGCTTCGCTTCTTGAGCCTCAGTTTCCTGTTCTGTACAATGGGAATACTGCCGCCGACGTCATAGGGCAGTGGTGGAGGTTACGAACTAGCACGCCTGTGAGGTGCCCTCCTGGCAGGTAAGGAGGGCTCAAGTGTGATGGCTGCTAGCACGATCAGATCAAAGCCGTTGCTCTGGCCTCGCAGACTGATTTCGCAGGCTTCCGGAAGTGCCTGCCCCTCCCACCCCCCAGTCTGAGGTTAGGAGTCACTTTCCCTGAATTAGGAGTGTTTTCCTTTGTTGTATGTGCCACGATGTCACCTCCTTTCCTTGGTAGAAAGGAAGAGAGGGTTAACTGGCGTACTCTTTTCCCCCTCTCTCCTCCCGGGACTCTTGAAGAGGGATTCCTGATGTAGCCGTGCCGCCGGAGGTAAGTGGTGCAACCCTGTGGCACATCGGTTTCCTCGTGTGGACGGTGGGGGATTTCACACAGGCCCCTTCCTTTCAAAAAATATTTTGGGACACCCAGTATTGCTGTACCATCTCATTGGAATGCAGCTGCATGTGGCAAGTCCATTGCTCAGCTTTTGTGAGTTTGTAAAGATTTCTCAGTGTGAGACTGTGTAAACCATCCCTTTGACTAAAAATGAAACCAAGCATTTCTTTGCCTCTAAATACCTTTTGCCGCCAAAGATATAAAGAAAAGCCTTATTTAAATTTTTGTCCTGCAGAGATCATGTATGTCCTGTTGGAGAATGGCTGCCCTGGTTTTATCCCTTCCAGGTTTACTGAGATGTAATTGACTTGTAACACTGTGTTCGTTTAAGGTGTACGACCCTCCTTGCAGGAGTTTAAAATAGTAACACTGTCCACACCTCACATCTGAGTAAACCTCTCTGTGTTTTTATCTTGCTGATATTATGGGATAGACAAGCAGTTATCTTCTTTGACTCCGTAGATGAGGAGACTTGGATACAGAAGGGGGACCTCCCGCCACTCATCCAGCTTTCCCCGGCCTGGTCTGGCGCGCCCATCGGTACTCCAGGCAGCTCCGAAGGCTCACCAGCCTGGCGTTGGTCACCTCGTCATTCTATGGGCAGAACAGATGGGCCTGGGTTCTTGCTGTGATCCTGTCTGACAAGAGGCAAACCCTTCTTCCGGTCCTTCGCAGATCATAAACCCCTCACACAGATCCGACGACCCTCCGTGACAGTCAGCGGGAGACCCGGACTTGCTGCCAGGGTTTCAGTGTTCCTGACCCTGTGGTCCTCGGCCCTGGGCAGAGAACTAGGCTTGTTAATGAATAAATAACTACAAACGCGACTGATCCAGACAGCCAGCCTCTAGTGCGAGACACTCACTTTATTTCTTCTCTGCAAAAGATGGCCAACAGCCATCAACAGTATCGTATTAAAACTGGCTTAATTACTGTGAAAAGATGACCCAATCAAAAGCTGTACATCCCTTCTATGTGTGTGTGTGTATATGTAGAGCTGGTATATACAACATTCATTTCTAAGTGTCTGTGTGTATACGCTTGTGTGTATGTGTAGATACTATGTGTATGTATTTAATTACATGATATAAAAAATATGCCCAGGAGCTGGCCTCCCTTCTTTTGGTAGATCAGCATAGGGGATACATCCTGGAGGTGTGGCGTTGGTGGCTTCTCCACGGTGCAAGTCCCATCTGCTCGGAGCCCTGCCCCAGTGTCGGGAGCCGGTAGCCTGGGGAGAGGCGGGTTCTGACCTCTGCTCTTCGACCAGGATGTCCCTTCCCTTCCCAACAGTACTGAGATGCTTGAGCTGGGATGTGTCGGGGCAAAGTGTCCTTGCAAAAAAGAGATATGGTCTTGGGGCTTTTGTTTCCGGAGCTGACTGTCTAGCTTTCCTAATGAGCAAGTATGTTCTCTTTAAGGAAACAAACAAACAAAGCAAAAACATCAACTCATCTGGATTTTATTCATTTGTCTTAAATGAAAACAAACGAAAGGAGAGAGAAGAAGCGGTTTTTTCTGCACCAACTATTTCAAATGCAAGTTACTCCATCGCTCGGGGTGTTTGGATGGTGCCTGTCACCATAGGACCCACAGGGCTAGTTCCGACCGTCATTCGGTAAGGCTTTTTTTTTCTTTCCAAAATTCCCAGTGTTCCTTTAAGGCCCATTTAGCTGTCGGTTTTGTTTATTCTCCCGGCAATCAGCATTTAAAATAAGACAAACAAGCATTTTTTTTTTCCTGGTCCGTGAATCCCCACCGGCCAGCCTCCACCTGCACACCTGAAGCTGAAGTGTCCGATTGAATTTCTCTGTAACCCATATCCCCTTCAGAGACCTGCCCCCTCCATAGGCCAAGCTGGAAATAGAGAACTTAAGCAGGGCAAATGTAATTTTAAGAATTGCTAATGATGCTAGAAATCTGCAATGCAATTAGCATCATTGGATTTGGTGCTCCTCCGAAGGCACAGACCTCCTCGTCATCCTGCAGTGGTGGCAGCAGCATGTGCCTCCTTGCCTGCCTGGGCGGCCGGGGTGCTGGCAGCCGCTTCGCACCGAAATAGGAGCATTTGGTTAGGCTTCCTGTCTTTCTCTGTCTCAGCTACTGACTCCTTTGTCTCTTCTCTGAGCTGTTTGCCTTGCTTACGTCTTTAGCACCGAATCCCGCCAGTGGAGTCACTCTATTTTCTTGGTAACTGGGGCCCCCGCTTTGTGAACTCATTTTGCTCCCTTGGATTTCAGTGCTCTGGGTTACCCAGTGTTCCGCCTGTCCTGGAACCCCAGTCATTCCAGAGCTGTTAATTGGCACCTCACACCCTGGCAACTGTGGCGCCCCCTCCTGCACCCCAACATCACCCACCGTAAGATATGCGTTCCTTTCTCTCTCTCTCTCTCCTTCTCTAACTTCCCTTTCTTTGCCACCCTTCCTGGTTCAGAGGTCATATGAAGAGTTAAAAATACGGATATGAAGGAGCCAGAGGGAAACAGGGAACGCAAAAAATGGAAAATGAATGATTGGATTGAAAATAAACCTTTACTTTTTCATAAGCAAATTATTTTTGCTCTCTGGAAAAATAACATGGGCCAGGCGGGGAAGCCATGTCAGCTGGCTAAGAGGTTGCCAGATCCAGAATTTGATCTCGATGGGTCGGGTCAATGTAGCAAATGTTTCTACTCTGGGGATCCTCTTTCAGATACAGAGACCCAATCAGAAGCTTGTAGAGGGGAGCTGTTCTTCCAAGGTTCCAGATGTGTCTGTGAGACGACACGTTCTGGGGCAAATTGATTTCACCCTCAGGAAACTGAAGATTTTTCAAAGTTATGTCTGCAGAGCCGGCTAATGCAATCCCCCATTAGTGCATTAAAGTGTGCCCTTATTAATTCAAACATAAAGGCAACAAAATAAGCTGTTAAATTTAAAATATAATACATATATAATGAGGAGAATGTGTGAAAGCCTCATTCAAATGAAAATACAGGAGTGTTTGAACTATGGAGGTATCCTTTGTATTGAATTATGAGCATATGTAATAGATTTAATTATTAATTTCCCCATTGTTCAATGCACACAGACAGGGTTCAAGGCATAGTCATTCTCTGGCTTTCATAGATCTAATTTGTATAATTATTGCCTGAATAAAGAATTGCTCCAATTCCTAGCTCTCCCCCCCCCTTCTAAATACTATTTCAATGCTGCATTCCAAAAGGGGAACACCTGCCACTTCTTCAAAGTCAGCTGATCATTTGGAATGATGGACGGCCCGGCTGTCGATGACGTCCCCTTTCAAGTCTCTTTGTCTAAGTGAATTATCGTGCATCCTTTTAATTTTATTGAACAAATTACATTTGTCAAGGTCTATCTTTGTAAATAAATGATAACTAGAGACACATGGATGTGTATTTCTGCTGTTCAAGGGCTCTTGTTCCATTTCTGGAAGCCAGATGAACATGGAACAAAGGAGAAACTTTCCTCTAAAAGCAATTATCTTTCTGCATTCCCATCAGTATAATTATATTGCAGGGAATTTTAAGAAGCTGTAGAAGTAGAATTGAATGCTTAAAACTCTGTTTGCCGAATTTGCTATGCAAAAGTTGAGCAGGCCATATCACATCACACGAAACGGCCTAACTCTCTCCTGGCCACATTGCTCTGAGTGTGGAATGTGCCTGGGGGATGCAGACAGTGGGGAGGGGGGTGGTGAGGAGGGAGGTCAGATTTAGGGGCTCCTGTTTTTCTTGAAAAGAATATTTACTGACATTTCTGACACCTGAGGGCTGTAAGAAAGGTGACTGGGGATGTGTACGATAAAACTACCCATTTCCAGTCTCTTTGGAAAGCTTCAGATTTGCAGATTGCTCTCTGCCTGGAACAGAAACCTACAGGCTTAGCTCATCCATTAATGGGGGTGGGATAAGAAGGGGATTCCTCATGAAATCATGGTAGAAGTAATTACTTTGCCCCCAAAAGCCAGTGAGCAGCTGGCTTAGAGAGAGACTGCATGTGGCTTGTGTGGACACTGTCAGTGCTGCCTGTCAGTGAGCATCACTTCTTCACCACTGCCCCCACCCCCCGCCGTACTTTAGTGAAGTCGGCTGTATTGTCTCATCGCTGATAGCTATCAACGGTCTCACCCCTCCTCTTCCCAATTCTTACTACACCACCCGATGGGCATGCAGGGGCTGGGGGAAGCACCGGTGGGAAGTGACAGGGGAGAATGCCAGAATCGTGGATCACCTTAGTACAGGCTTGTAGGTTCTGAGTCACTAGGTAATTCAATAGATAACATTCTAGAGATCTGAGAAAAAGAAACCCAGAGGCATGACCTTGATCTTCAAAGAGAGATGGGTAAGAGGGTGAATTAAAAGCTAGGAAATAATATTCCCAGTTCACAAGAGACTGTATGGAGCCGTGGAGGGAGCATGGGCCCAGGGGTCGGCAGCCACTTGGCCTCCTGAAACTGTAAGGTGATGGGTGTGGACCAGACGATGGACCAGCTTATGCTGAGGTTCCAGGTGTAAGACCGTGAATCCCATGATAGGGGGCGCTGATCTCCATGGGACGTGATGGGGGGAAGATCCGGGTCCTGGGCTTGAGATGCTAGACCTTTAAGAATATGCTGAAAAGTAAAGATGAGTTGTTTGTTTACCAACAGGAGCCTTAGGTCTCCTACCCCCGACTTCTGTGGCTGGGGTTGGCTCAGCAAGGGCTGAAACCCATGGGCACACTGAAGGTGACGTGGTCAGAAAGTGGGAGGTCTATAAAACAGGCTTAAAATGGTGTCTTGGGCACCTCTGGTATTAAGACTCCTCTCTCAGGGGACAGTGGCTGCTGTGAAAGTGACTTGTGTGATTCTGATCATCTTGCTAAGCAGGCAGAGGAGGGAACGAGCAGACAGAGCCAGCATGTCTGGCTTCATATTGAATACAGTTCCCTCTAAAGTGCCAGACACTCTGCCTGGTGCTAGGAATAGACGATCACAGGAGACACGGTCCCTGTTCTCAGGACCACATGGCATGAGTCTGATGAGAGGTCTGGTAGGAACATCCATGATTATAGGACAGAGTGATAAGGGCCGTGATAAGGTTCCTCCGGTGGGGAGAGAGGCTCGCTGTCAGGGCACAGTGGAGGAGCACCCAGCTCAGCCCGGGGGGCTGGGGGTGGTCCGTGAGGGTCATGGAAGGAAGCGGAGCTTGAGTGATCACAGTCAGATGAAGGTCGGGGGAGGGGAATGGCAACAGAGGGAAGGATATGTGAGGACCGGTGACAGAAGGCAGCAGGGCACGTTCGGGCAGCTGCTAATATTTCACGATGGCCAAGAAGGAGGGAGAGGGGGTGAGAGGAAGGGGATGAGGCTAAGGAAGTCAGCACGGGCCAGACGAGGAAGAGTACGGGGTTCTGGCCAGGAAGCTTCAGCTTTATGCTGCGTGTGATGGGAAGGTGCTGAAGGAGACTCCAGGTGAGTGAGATGCTCAGGTGCAGGCTCTGGAAGCATCATACCAGGAGCCGGGCCCAGCCACCGGTGCCCCGGGCAAAACAAAAAAACCAAGAAAAAATAGTGCTGACAAAGGTACTACAATATAGAGTTTTCCCTTTATTCTGCAGTCCCTCAGTCTGTCACGGTATTTTTTTAATTTGCCAAGATGAGCCGAGGCCCTAAGCCCCCAGTGTGTGGTCTGTTGACCCGTGGACTTCACTTCCAAAACACGAAATTATGAAGAATTTCAAGATGGCAATCACAGAGCATTAAACCTCAAATGGGGAGGCCCTTTTGTGCAATTGTAGGGGTTCCTTACCCATGAAGCTTTTGGCAGAGGGGGCTGTAGAAGAGCCGGGCTCAAGGCAGGAAACCCATTAGGAAGGGACCAGCTGTCTGGGTGATGAGTCATGAGAACCACAGCCAAGGCAGCGGTGGCGGGGCTGGGGAGGAAGCGGAGATGGGAAATATTAGGAGCGTGGGGGTGGGCGAGTCAGCGGGATCCAGGGTAACTTCCAGATTACAAGTGTGGGCAACTGGTACTTTATGAAATACACTCACACAACCTTTATCATTTAATCCATAAAGTAGCCCTGTGGAATATCTATTTCTGTTACTTCCATTTTATGGTGGAGAAATAGCTCAGAGAAATCAGGTAATTTACTCAAGTGCGTGCAGTCAGAAGACTCGGGGGTGGGAAGGGATAAATTGGGAGTCTGAGATTTGCAGATACTATCTACTACATATAAAACAGAAAAACAACAGGTTTCTCCTGTACAGCACAGGGAACTATATTCAGCACCTTGTAGTAACCTATAATGAAAAGGACTATGGAAAGGAATACGTACATGTATACGTATGACTGAAACATTATGCTGTGCACCAGACGTTGACACACTGTAAACTGACTATGTGTCAGTTAAAAAAAGAAGACAACTTGGGACTCAGCCTAAGGCGTTTTATTTCAATTGCAGATTCTGTCCGCTATGACACTGGGCCCCTCTGCTGCTGTGGATGACCCTGGCCTGGTTTGTCCATTCGTTCATTCACGGCTTCATTGAGCAAATACTTTTTAAGTGACCACAGTGCATCAGGAGCTCATCTAGGCGGTGCAGACACGTTAGTAAACAAGCCGGACGAGGCCTGTGCGCTCGCGGAGGGCACGTTGCAGCGCGGCCCTGGCGCCAGGTTTAATCAGGGATTCCCACAGGGCTAGGACAGCCGGCAGAAGCCATTGCACCTTCTTCTCTTCTGTTTCTTGTCTGGGCTTCTAACGGATTAGAGGGTGATTAGCTTCAGCAGAGCAATCATGACAACAAGGAGGGGAACAAAGTGTCCTTTCGACCAGCCCGATCCGAAAGCTCTGTGTAATCGGGAAAATCACACCCCAGGGCCCAGCGTCTTCACCTGGGCTGGCAGAGGTCTGTCCTCTTCTCTAGGTAAATAATCATGTTGTTTTTGTCCTTTCATTAAAAAGATACATTATCTGTTTCAGTGAACATTATAAATCTCGGGCTAGGAGACTGGGTAATCCTGCTGAAGGATGCATTTCACGGCGTTAAATTGTTGCTGAGCCAGCCGCAACGGCTGTGAATGCTGTTCGGATGACTCGGCAGTGTGGGTCCGGGAGGCATCCAACTGGCCGATGACTCAGCCCTGCATCACGCACCGCAGAAGAGCGTGGGAGGGCGTGTGTTGGGCGGTGTGAGGTAGAGCCGGTTTTCGGCCTCGGTGCCCAGCCCCTGACCCAGGATGGCTGCCAGATGGCACAGGTGCTAGCACGTGGCGTTCAGGGTGTGATGCAATCACAGGAAGTTCGGCGGCTGAAGTCCTTTTAAGGGCAACGCTTTGATAGGAAACGACGTTACAAGAAGAACAATCACCAAGTGGTAGTGATGGAGAACTGATGTCATGTTCTGGCAGGAGAGCTTCCTGAGCCGGAGGATGTCTCTGTGGCTTGTGAGAGGCTCTAGGGAGATGTCATACAAAACCTAGGGAACCAGTGGAGGCAAACAGTCCATATACCCCGGATGTCTTGGCATGCTCCTCGGCTTTCGAGCAAATGGCCAAGAAGGGGCTGGAGGCGTAAGTGTAGGGGTTGGTCCTAGAAGGTCTGGTGGATAGTAAGCCCAGGGAGAGTCCTGAATCAAGAAGCCTGACTCGAACCCAGAGGCATCGAGGAGTCTGAAGACAATCTGGGTACCAGCCGGACCTCTCTTGGGCACGCCATCATCATTCTGGGCCCGACTGGGCGCCTACCCCGTCGAGGGGGCCTTCTTGTGTGCCTGCGGCGTGGGGCAGGGCTCTTTCCGCCCCACAACATCACTCCATTCCCACATAGTCCCTCTTCACAGGAGCAGAAGCTTCCGCTGAGTTACCACCACAACATATGATGTCTAAGTGCTTTTCCAAACATTTGATTATATAACGGCTGAGTGTTTGTGAAGCAGCTCACCTTGGACTCCAGCTGGCTTCAAGAGACCTGCACCTGTCTGGTATCCCAGAAGAGTGGTGCCATGAGCCCAGCACACTCCAGCACACGTATCCCCAGCCTTCCCCTGCCTCTCTCTCCAGAGAGTGTGATGCCGCTCATGGGAAGGCCATGAGGAATTTTCATTTCAGCCTTTATACCACTGCATGGCCAATTTAAAGAGGGCCATTATCCATCTTAAAAATTTTTTAAAAATTGTATGGTATATAGACGGAATGGGCCCACCAGGGTCAGGCAATGAGGAGCGAAGTTTCCATGCTGCTCTATCAAGTGAGAAACTGCATGGACCACATTCTGGGTCCCTCCCGAGACCCTTCCTGTAACTTCTGTTGGCAGCCAGGCGTCCGCGTCAGCATTCGTGTTGTCTCATGATGCGATAGTTTGGCCATCCCAAGGAAATGAGATTCACTGATTAACATCTTGTAACATAAGATGATTAAAATAGGTGTACTAGTATTTAATAGTATTATGTAAAATCCGTGGATCTTGAGTGAATTTGACCCATTTACGATGTATCGTCAGAGACCCATGTTAGTGTGTGTGTAAGTGTAAGGGGGAGGCTGGGTATTAAATGGCAAAAGGTCCTGATATACAACGGATGCAACAAGTAAGGTACTGATTGTAATAGAACCACGACAGGTTCCCCTGCGATTTTCTTCCCAAACCTAACATAGGACTTGCGATAGAAAAATGAATGCATGTAACAAACTAGATAGGCAGGTTAAGCAAATGCTAGAATAGAGAACTCTACGATAATAAACCACAGCACCTGGTCACAACTAGAGAGATTAAATTCACCCATGAAGAGATTTTGATTTTAGCCTCTTATAAGAGGATGGTAAGATAGGGACAGCATCTAATCTTGAGGTAGGTAGATAGTGGTGAGCTGGCGAATCACGAATACTTTTAAAGTCAGTCTGTGACTACATGCGGTGAGCTTCACATCACCTTACTGCTTTGGGCTGCAGGGGAAGCCTTTGTGCGGAAACGGAATGAAAACCACATATAGGCCACAGGGATGTAATACATAACATAAAGCATATGGTCAATAATATTGTAGTAACTGCATGGGGACATGGTTGCTAGACTTACCATGGCGATCATCTCACAACGTGTGTAAATGTCAGATCACTGTGTTGTACACCTGAAACTGACATCTTATTGTATGTCAACTGTATCTAATTAAAACAGAAAGCAGAACATGTAAAGCTCTCGCATTCCTTCCTCCGACCCCATTTCTGCTCTTCAGCTGCTCTGAGACCTAAGATTCCTTCCCTAAGATTCCTGAGGTTTCTTGGAGTGTCAGAGTCCCCCATTGTCCCAGAGCTGAGTCCTGCCGCCCGCCCTCCTCAGTCAGAGGGTGAAGTCGCACCCCCACCTCCTGCTGAAAGTGGGGTAGGGGGATGCTGGAGAGGCCCGGCGGCAGTGCTCTGGGACATCCCTGGGGACCTGTGGTCCAGCGATGGGGAGGCCCAGTGGGGAGGCGGCTGTCGTCTGGGCAGCTGGGCTTCTCTGAGGCCCTGTGCCTTTGGAGGCACAGCAGCCAAGAAGCAAACAGCCGCCCTAGGTTCCTGAAGGGCCCTTGAACTGCGGTGATGACAACACCCACGTCAGGAGGAGCTGGCGAGGAGGGAAGGGTGGTCCCGGTCACATCAGGTCTCAAGGAGAGTTGCTGGGCTGTAGATATATTTCCACCTAATTGGAGAGCAGGGTTTGTGGAGAAAGCGGGTGGGCAAGGCAATGGTGGCACATTGCAAAGCAGACACTCTTCTGAAACCCTCCTCCCATAACCCCCTACCGCAAGCGTGGCCTTGACTGTGTGAACCTAAAATATTGTGACAGTATATTAATGGCACAGCACTGTGTTTATTTGGAACATTGCCTTTCAGCCATCCCACGAATTCTCTGTATTTGCTGCAAAATGCTTTCCTTTAAGTGCAAAGCTGCATACGTTTTTTTCCTTTCTCAGGTCTTCTTTGGGTCACGTTCTTACAAGTGATGATGATGATGGTCATGAGAGCAGCTAAGGACTTTCAAACATTAACTCATCGAATCTTTATAAAACCCCTCTGAGGTTGGTACTATTATTAGTATTATTGTTCCCAGTTTACAGATGAGGAAATAGAGGCTCACAAGTTAAGTGATACAAAGTTGCATTCTGGTAAGTGGCGAAGCTGGGATTCAGATCCATTCTCTCTGGCTTTGCTGTCTGTGGCTCTTAACCACTTTGCAATAGGGTCCCCCGCCTGCTTCTTAAATGGTGTAGGAGCACAAGTTAAAACTATTATTTAAAATGTCCAAAGGTTGGGGAAATCTGTGTCAGCTGTAAAGTATTCCCCTCCTTGCATGGCTGCACTTAGACATTTATTGGCCCCCAGACCACCTGCCAGACCACCATGCTGAGCATAAGACCAGGACAGACGTGAGGTTACAATCTTTCTGGAAAGTCAGCAAATTAAACAAGAATCACAGTGATGTGTGACAAAGGTTATGCTCGATGAAGGATAAAATGACAATAGCTAATATTTAGTGAGCATTTTGCCATGTATTGCTAGGCAATGTTCCCAGTGCTTTTAATGGATTCTCCCATTTAATCTTGATAGTAACCTAGGAGGTAAGTACTATTTTATCCCCATTTTACAGATGAGGAAATGGAGGTGCAGCAAGACTGTGTAACTGCTGAGTGATGCAGCTATTTAGTGGTGGAACCAAAACCGTAGGAGAACACGTCTGGAGGGAAACCTAGCCTGGGATTTAGGGAGTCTGGCTCCAGTCACCTGGTGAGCAGTACCATTGATATAACCCAAAATGGGAGGTTCTCCATTCATTCATTCATCCAGATGCATTTATCAGGCATCATCATAAGCAAAGCACGAAGGCCGGGGGGTGATGGGTGGAACAAGAGATGGATGCTGAGTGCCTGCAATTAAGAAGACACAGTCCAGTAGCCAATACTGTATTAAGTCCTTAAGGATATAAAAGACAAGAATTGCTCCTTGGTCTCCAATCGGTTAGCATTCTCAGAGAGGGGTGGAGGCAGGCAGGTTGGCTTCTGCGGGTACCTGCACACACGGTTGATGGAGGCGAGGGTGGAAGCTGTCCCTCTGGCTCAGATTTTAGTCCCCTCTTGCTGTGTGACTGTAAGCAAGCTGCAGACTTCTAGAACATTAGAAATGAAGGCCTGGAACCTGCATTTTACAGATGAAAGTTGTTATAAGCTAGAGAAGTGTTTGAAAACTGGCAAATTCCATGATTCTGGTGTCCCTTCCAGCCACTAAGATTGTATGAATCTTAACCTGTAAATGACTGATGAATTTTTCAATATGTAAATAACATACCCGTCAGGGGCTTTGGTGACCTGCCAGTTGGGAAATGCAGTGCAGTCACTCAGTTTCCAGAAGGCCGACGGCACGGCACCGCTTTATATCAGGCACTTGAGCAGCCGCGTTTTGTCACCGCAGAGGGGCGGGCGGTCTTGGAACCAGTCCTCCGCAGGTGCAGAAGGACAACTGCACACGAAGTCTTCTTAGAGTCAGCGAGAGGAATCTTCAAAGGAAGACAGGGAGGCGGCACAGAAGACACAAAGGAGATGCTCCCAGTTCTCGCAGGAAGCTTCGGCAGCAGCTTGGAGGGGACATGGAGGAGGGTGGTGGGACTGCCAGAGGCCGTCGCTGGCTGGAACGAAGGAGGGCTGCAAGGCATAGCGAGGGGCCGAGCGGTAGCACTGGGGAGGTTTGGGAAGGAAGCGGAGGAACAGGAGGGATGTTTTCCTGAGCTTAAACCTTTTTCTTATTCACTGACACAAGTCTCGTGCCTTATGTCAATTATCTGCACAGGGGTGCCTTGGGCCTTCTCTACTACGCTTGGCTGCTTCCAGTAAATGGATAAGGAGTGCACAGTACAGGCAGACCTCAGAGATACAGTGGGTCCAGTTCCGGACCTCCATAAAGCGAATATTGCAATAAAGTCAGTCACATGAATCTTCTGGTTTCCCAGTACATATAAAAGTTATGTTTACACTATACTGTAGTCTATTAAGTGTGCAATAGCATTATGCCTAAAAATCCAATGTGCCTACCTTAATTAGAAAACAGTTTAGTGCTTAAAAAATGCTAACCATCATCTGACAAGGCAGGGTTTCCACAAACCTTCAATCTGTCAAAACCGCAGTATCTGCGAAGTGCAGTAAAGCGAAGCACCGTAAAGCACGGTCTGCCTGCACTGCGCTCAGGAAACCGCGGTGGACACGAGGCCGCTGCAGCCTCCTCCGTGGAGCGGAATTTTTATAATCTGCTTGCACAATCAACCTTTCATTCTTCCAGAGCATTTCTTTCTTCAGCCAGAACCCTCTTTATACTGGGTCCTGGTCACCCATTAGAGCTGGGGGCAAGAATGCAGAGACGAGGGAGCTTTCTACTTCCCTTCAGATGGTGACGACACTCTGAGCATCCCTGGCGGTGGAGCTGGAATAAAGAGGAAGGACTGGGGAAGCGGGGCCCAGGTGTGCACAGAGGGCACCACCTGGCGGCTCCAGGCCCCGTGGGCCAGCTGCCCATCCCCAGCTGATGCTGCTTAAAAGCCATGCAAGTCTGGATGTGATTTTGCTTCCCCTCATGATCTTCTTTCGCCACAAAAGCAACTATGGCTCTGATTCCAAGCAGTCAATGAGCAGCTACCGAGAGGGGTCCTCAGAGTCATCTGTCCTGAGAATGTTTTCTTGGCAACACTGCTCTGTCTGTCCCCATCAGGGAGGAAATAAAGGCAGAAGGCTCGTCACATACACTTTAGATATAGGCTGATTCTGAGGGAGATAAGGAGAGGATGGTTTCTTCTGGAGAACTTTGCCTCAAGCCTTGAGTATGTCCTCTCAAGAGTGGAACCTACATATTTCCTCAGGCTGCCAGAGCACTTAAGTGTTGTCTGAATGGTCCATGAAAACGATTCGCTATAACGAAAACTCCACCAGGCTTGGGATCTGCAGACTGAGGTCTGAGACCCGGCTTTTTTGCTTCCTAGCTACGGCTAAGTTGCCGTCTTCACAGCGTAGTAACGAAAGGCAAACGAGAAACCTTATGACAACACTCTGCAAACTGTAAAGCTGTGCAAATATGAGTTGGCTTGTCACTGTTATCTGGCAATCCTCAGGGACTGTCCCTGTCTGGGTTCCAGTCAAGTAGCCAGGACCGTGCAGCTGAAGGTGGGCGGGTTCAGCTACGACCGATGGGTGAGGTTAGATGACAGAGGTTCCAGCACGGGCTTCACCTAGTGCAGTTTTCCAGTTGCTTGGGTGCTAACTACAAACCCCTCCCCACCGGGGGCTGGGTTGTGTTTTATACCAGGGATGGCATTTAATTTGCAGCCCCTCAACCTCCCACCGTTTTGTCTCGGGCGTTCCTGAAGGCTCGGCACCCTAAACGGCTCTTCCCACAGGTTCAGCCACAGGTGCTTCTTAAGAGTCTCCCCTTCTGGGTGTCTGAGCCTGGTCCCAGTGGCAAATTCTTTGCTCAGTTTTGGTTGCTGTCTCCAGCTCCTCCTTGGACTCCATGCTTCAGAGGCCCCCTGGCTGCCCAGAGCCCGCTGCCCTCAGCTCTTCATGCCCTGACAGGGGAGGCAGGCGACTCAGGTTCCACCTTCCCGCTCCGGCAGGCTGCCTCCTGCTGGGGCGCCCTATTGAGGTGTCTGGACCCCAGACCTTCTCGTGCTCGGGAGCGTTTACTCCCTGCACCTGCCGGTGTGCAGGGCGCCCCGCTCTCCGTGGCTGCCCTTCTGCTCCTGGGACTCCTGCACGGTTCACTGGGTCGTCACCCTGAAGCTCCCCCGAGTGACGTTACTTTGTGCTAAGAACAGGGAGTCGCTTCTTTCTGTCTGGGAGGCGACCTCCGAGTCTCAGCTCTGGGTGATTTTCTAGGCTGCTGCTCACTGCTGCGCCACTGACCCTACCTTCTTAATGCGGTCGGTCTTTTGCATCTTCCTAGGACAGAATTCCCTACAACCCCTTGTGCCGAGGGGCCAGCTTCAAGCCACCAGATCCTCCCAGGAGACAATCCTTGACTTCAGGGATAACTTTTTACCTGCTAGGCTGTATCAGATCTTCCAGCCTTGCCTCTGTCGGTGCTCCCCTGGTCTCTGCTGAGCCTGAGGCTCCCATCTCAGGGCTCACCTCCCCACTTCCAGGGACCCCTCTGCTTCCAGTTCTGGGGACTGGTCTGCCTAGCCTGTCTTCAGTCCCCATGATGGGAGCTGTGAAGAAAGAGCTTCTGGGCAAGATGCCACTAGCAAGCCTGTGTCCCTAAGAACAACAGACCCCTTTTCTCTCCAGTCGTTGCGAAACCTACCACTTCTCTCACAGCTGCATGAAAAGAAGCCAAATGCCCATTCTTAATGTGTAACGACTGAGGCTCACATGCAAACTGCTGTTATCTCGGCAGGAGAGCAATTTGCAACCATTTAAAATCCTTTCATTCTTCCCTTCTCCTCAGTGTATGGTTATCCACACACCAGTCCATATTTACTAGTGCAGATGGTGAGAGGCTCATCATTGAAAGGGCTTAGAGCACAGAGGGAAATGGATTTTTGGCCTCACTCTGGCCTTATAAACAAGGAGGCTTGAATGATTTTAGGTTCCTGATTCTCGCCTCAAAAGAGCACAGTTTGCTTCTCTCCAAACACAAGAGGTTGTAAATTGGTAATTCATCTCCACCAAAGGCCACATGATGAGCAATTGTAGAAGGATTTTTTTCCTTGTTGTGCAAAACAGGAACCCGACATCTGAGTGTGGATTCCAGCTGGTATTTGCCTTTGACCGTTTGCAGCCCAAAGGCACTGTCTTGGCCAGCCCTGGGCTCCGGGCACCTCCTGCCCTTTGCCCGTTTCACTGCCAGGGCTATCATGAGGGGAGGTCAGCTCAGCATCTCCATGTGACTTCTTCTGTTTCTTTCCTTTTTTTTTTTTTTTGCAGCTAAAAAATAAATCAGTTCTAATAAAAACATTTATACTCTATCCTTCACTGTCAGCTAATCCTGCCCGAACTCATTAAATGGCAGTGTGTGTGTTATTTGCTGTCAGTGAAATTATCAAAGGCATTTTTCAGCTGGGGCACCAGGAAAACATATGCTTCAATGCCAACTAAAACAATAATGAGGAAATGTTATGATCAGTCTTGACCAGATGACCCTGCCCCTTTTAGATTAGTTCTTAATTTCAGCACAAGGGTCATCCTGTGAATTCTTACAATAAGTCACTGCTCACCACTCACATGAAAAAGATGTGACTTATTAGAAAACTCACTGTACTCATTGCAGTTAATGAGATGTGGAAAGCTTTGTAATTTGATTTGCTGGGCCATATGCTGTAAAGGGACACTGCTGATTTCATTCCTCCGTATTTAATTTAAGCAGTATGCAATACCTTCTTCTTAGGGCTACTTATATAATAAAAATTAACTTGGGGTATAAAAAGTACACCATTGTGGAGTTTATTACTTGGTGTGGTTCAGTTTCAAGTTTTTTCATGGAAACATCTGTAAGTAATGTGTGCGGGTCTAATTTTAAATCCCGCCAAATATTTTCCATTTAACATTTGGTTTAACTGACAAGCCTGCAGAGGTGGTTTTCAGAGTTGTCGGTCACAGATAAGTACCGAATTCCCAAGGTGACAGACTCTTTTTTTTAATGGGAGATAACAGTAATGCAAAACTTGGGTGTTTTCAAAGCTGTTTTACATTTCAGAAGACATAAACAGCACTTCAGAAAGTCATGGCTCCTACCCCTTCAAGACCCAGCCGCAATTTGATTTATGACCCCCTAAAAGTAGTTGCCTTGGTTGTGACTTTTGTTTTAACATCTGTGGGCAAGAACACTGGGGATGTCAGATGAGGCTGGCTGTGTAAAAGGGACCTCAGGACAGGGGCGGGCCTGTGCCCTGGAGAGCCAGGAAGGGGGAGAGGAGGAACAGGACTGAAGTCTGAGAAACGGGCCAATGCCTGCCGAGAGGACACTGGAAAATATTTTCTTTCTATTTTTCCTACTGAGAAACAAAATAATCCTCACCTAACCCTTAGGGGGCACCCAGGCCCCCTGGACCATCCAAGGGTCTGGTCAGAAGCTGATCTGTAAAACTACAGAACAGAACCTCTGCGTTCTTCACAAGGTGGGCTTTGGAGATTAAAAAAAAAGAGAGAGAGAGAGAACCCCAAACTTTAGATGAACAGCAATGATTTCAGTATAACTGGGTCCCACGGAGTCCTGCACTTTTGCTTGCTAAATCCAGCAACGCTACCACCGGGGTCGGATGGGTTTGCTGACTCCATCCTTTTCAGGACTGCGGATGCTTTATTTCAGGTGGTTTGATTTGGGTGGCTGACGAAATGAAACAGCTTGAACGGGCAGGCGGGACAGCAGAAGCCGTAAATGCCAGGGCAGGGCTGGGCCGGGGGCTGTGCGGAGATGCCGACTCAGAGCCAGGGCAGGAACCAGGCTGGGGGACCCCCCAGACGCGTAATGAGACCATTTCCATGACTGACTCTAAAATAAAGTGCGATGTGGGAAGAGAAACTTGAGGGGGAAGTTCAACAACAAGCGGAGAGGTGTGGAGTGAAACCTCAGGGAAACTGGTGGTTTGGCTTCAAGGGAATTGAATTGTGAAACTTGAAGTTGCGAAATTTCACCCGGTTGATTCTTGTGAGAACCGAAGTTCATTTTAATTGTCAATTAAAGAGAATGGTGCCTGGGTCCCTGGGATCTAGAGAACCTTCCGGGCGGTTCAAGTGGGAGCTGGTGCGGGTCTGATGACAGGGCCGGCCACTGGGGGTCAGGATAAGCTTGTAGAGTGTCCCTGCCACCGGCTGAACTTTCTCAGGAAGAAAGAACCTGCCTGCCCCAAGAAACCCAAGGCCGGCTGGAGAACTCAGAGAACTGGGTGAGGGGTGCCCCCTAGGTGCCCCTGGGGCCGGCGCAGCCTTCCTGCAGGTCCCCTTGGCATCCCTGTTCATGAGGCAAACCTAGGCCCGCACAGGGCTGCTCCAGTGTCAGACACTAAACTGCCTCCATGAGAGGCAGGCGGGCTTGCTGATGGCGACAACATTCTGATAACAGAAGAAGTGCCGCCTTCCTGAAGATTTCATGGAAAAGGAAACGATTCGTTTGGATTCAGAAGGAATATTAGAACAGGGCAGAGAGATCCAAGCCCTGGCTTTTCTGCCTTATGACTTGAGATTTTTAGAACTTGTTTAAGAAAAAAGAGGGAAGAGAAAAAATAAAATAAAAAGGGAAAACCGTCCCAAAAGTCCCGCCGAGGTTTAATTTTTGTTTGTTGCTGCTGCCTTCTCGTTAACCCTAGATTCCATTCCCCTCCCCGAGGGATTAGCTGCCGGGAGGAGTGAGGGGCTGGGGAGGCCTTGAGAGGCTGGAGATCAACGCGTTTGAGATGTTTGAAAGAAAAGATCTTCAGTGGTTTAAGAGCTTCACTAAGAACTCTTTTGAAAAAAAGAATCAAAATTGCTCTTATTTAAGAGCTTTGGAAACCCCAGTACAAGTCCCTTTTCTTTAGCCAATAAGGTGTCTGATTCATTCTGTGTCTTTAATGCTTAACAGAAATAATGGGCCTCCTATTCAGTCCCCAGACAAGAATCTTATAGCCAACTCCATGATTTTTTGCAAAGACCAATTTTTTGTCATTGTTGTTGAAGCCTCACGTTTCTGTTCCCTTTGGTGCTGGCACACTGAAGGGAAAATCCAGCACCTGAGTGAGGCTGAGAAAGGCTGCATGTGTCTGGACTGAGCCAAGGGTTTGGATGGGGAGTGATGTTAAGGGGCTCCTTTGACAAACTGCTACTCACTCATTCATTCACTCATTCAGCCAGCACTTATTAAGCACTCACTGTATGTGCTGCGGGGCTCGGTGTGAGGGCTACGAAGTCTGGTAACACACAGTGCTGGTCCCACCTTCCAGTAGCTTGCAGCCTGGCGGGGAAGCACACAGTGTGCACACAGGCAGAGGCTGGTCTACGGTGCTGGAAAAGGCCCTCCTCTTGTCCTTTCTTGTTCATCTAGGAGATGAGAAAACACCAGGATGGTCCACGTGTTTTAAGAAACAAGTGGTTCTTCAGCAGTAACAACCAAGGTCCAGTTCAGCTTGCCAGCAGCCAACATTCATCCTTCCTGGCCGACTGCTTCCGTTTTCCAGGGGTCCGCCTTCTCTCCCAGCGACCCAGAGTGCCCCCTGGAGCCACGCCCTCCGCCTGCGCACTGGTAGGATCAAACGGGGATGTGGGCAGAGAGCAAGCTGAGCGCTTGGGCTGTCTGGCTTCATGACCAGCTGTTGAACGGCTTGACAGGACTTTACTGTGGGAGTGGGGAAACCACCGATCTTTTCCTTCTGGAATGAGGAGAAGCCAGAAGTTTATTTAATCTTTTCTAGGCAACTTATTTTATTGCATTTTTAATTTCCTCTCTTGCATTAACATGGCCCTTTTCACTGGCTTCCCACGCCTGGTGCTTAATTACTTATCATTAGCAACGTACACGGGGGCCTTGCTGAATACTTATAAATGTGATCATTAGTACATGGAAAGACAAAGGCTTCTTTAAGACTGTCATTAGTTATTCTGTTTTCATGGAAATGTTCATTAGGAGAAACTACCCACCTGGTTAAATAATTATAATTAAGAATTGGTAATCTCCTTTGCATTTTTAGCTTGATCTTCTGTCTGTTTGTATGAAGCGAAACAAGCCATATTTGGCCAGTATTCTAGCTTTCATTTTCACAAGACTTGTCACCAAATTCAGACTCTTTGTTATTAACCTACAGGTGGTGACAGATCTGCAGCACGACAGGGAGAAGTTTTGTATTGCAGCAGTTACCTCCAAACCCATTAACCGGTCGTGGAAGGGGGAGTGGGTGAATGGACGTAAGGATCGCTGGTTGATTTCATTTTCTGGACTTCTGTCCGTGGTGCGCATTGAACTCCAGGCTTCTAACCAAACCTTGCAAAGGGCTTCCTTTAGCTTCTCGACCACAGAGACGCCAGGCTGGGTGGCTACTGGCCACTGTTCCCTTGTGTATGCCGGGCAAGACAAGTGGCAGTTGGATGGCGTGTGGATTTCTGTGTCCACGTCCAGCTCTGTATAAGTTTCGGACTCAGGGTAACCACAGCAGCATTACAGCCGAGGCCCTGCCAGTGCCTCAGCAAATGGGGTCCATGACGAGTCTTCGACTTGCTAGCGAATGGCCACGAGGCCCATACATGGTTACACGTCAGCTGAGCTGAAACAAACGAGGTGACAGGAAACACAAGAAAGGAAGCCTGGCCATGCTGCTGCCCACTCCCCTCTGCCCAGACTGGCCCTCGGTGAGCCACCACCCCGGGCTGATGGGAATGTGCCCGTGATAAACCACAACTGTGGGAAATGCTGGGTGGAGGCATAAACATCATGTGTAAACAATTAGGCAGTCACTGCTCATTCGGAGCCGTTTTGAGAAGCTAAGGAAGTCTGCAATCAGTTATATCTCCAATTACCATAAAAATATATTAGCCATTCATTCATTTATTAATGATTCATCAGTTAACCACACATAATGAGCAAATAATTAGCAGTGCTGTACGGTTGCCAAAATTGAAGAAGTGTTGGCATTTTAAAGATGAAAGGTTGCGTTTACGCGAAAGTCGCGATGTAAAGTTAATATGGAAGATAATTATAAAAGTGGCTGTCCTGTATACCGGCCGAGGACTACAAAAGTTGCCTAATTGAACCGAAATTAATATTCCTCTGAAGTCTGTGGGTTGCCACACACAAACTGCTGAATTTCCCTTGAAGATCTCCCTTCAGTAAGGTGCACTGCACAATACAAGTTAATAAAATGCCAGACAGCTAGACTGTGTTCTTTGTTTGCTTGGTTCAGGGCCTCGTGGAAAACAATAAATTGCATTCATGTCAGCTGAGGCCCATCCCTTTGCTAATTACCGTTTGGTGCTGAAATGACTTCTGTGAAATTGGGAGCATGAGGAAACACACAGCCATACAAGGGAGGCTTTTCAGAGTTTTGCAGTAAATGTGAGATAGGCCTCAGGCACACAGATGTTAAAACAGTGAATTCCCCCACAGATTACACTAATGGAAACCCTGTCAGGGTAAGTCAAATCCGGGTCTGTGGTCAAAATCTAATTAAGGTTTCTGTACTTAAAAAGAATATGAATGCCGGGGGGTGGTGATGAATGTATAAGAAACTCACTTGTTTGTAAAATTGTTAGCAGGAGCAGTAAGTACCGTGGGGCTGTTACCTGCCATGTAACACCTGTTTTTGGAGTGGCTGCGGGCTTGGCTGGATGTGTCAGGGCGGGTTGCTTCAGAGGTCAGCAAGCCCTGCCCAGGCCACGGTGGCCTCCCATCTGTGGGGCCTGGTGCCAGGCACAGATGGAGGTCACGGATGAACGTGGATTCTTAGACGTCGCCCTGGAATCCCAAAGCCTTGCTTTGCTACGTGAAAACTGCCCCAGATGATCCTGCCCAACTGCCTGGCGCCGCTGAGGAAATAGTTCTTGCGCAGGGTGAGGGCCTGGCCAAATCTCCCCTCGTGGGGAAACAAAGGGTCGCCTGCTCCCGGGGCGCGCCCTCCAGCCTGGCGGCCCTCCCTCCCTCCGAACAGCTGCAGTGGGCAGGCGCGGCCCTGCTTCTAATAGAGGAAATGAATTTATAATGCTGCAGCCTCTTCATTTTCACCACGCACAAATTTCCCCTTAAATACTTAAAAACAACACCCTGAGCTGGATCTACCTTAAATTTCGAATAAATGAAACCTTAATCCAGTCTGTGGCTGAGTCTGAGTTGTTATTAAAGAAATAAATTTGAAACAGCAAGTGGTTTGAGAATTTTTGAATTTAATTATTTAAATCTACTTAGGGTAACTCTCGCGCGCTATTTCAGTTTCCCATTGAGAACATGAATTCTGGGAAAGGTAGCCCACGCAGGGCCTGGAAATATTAACTTCCATGCACAACTGTGGGCTCAGCCATAGACAGACTGTGCTGTGCCCCCCTCCACGCCCTCCCCCCACCGCAGGTGGAAGGAAGAGTCTGAGATGCTTTTTCTTTTTTCCCTGTAAATTTCAGCCAAGTGATATAGGATGTATTTTTCAAAGAAAAAAGGAAGCCAAGTCCTCTTCTTTTGATTTCTCAGGCCGCCTTCAGATGCGCTGCTCACGTGCAGTCATTTGACGGTCTTCAGAGAGCCGTAGGTCGGCACAGTCGTTCACTGAACAAGGTGAGGGTGCAAAAGGTAACGAGAAAGGATAACCTGTCCTATTGAACGGCCAGCACCCTAGTTAGAGCGTATTTTGGCCTAGTGAGCGTCCGCGCCCTGATTTTTGACATTGACAAAAACGGATCTCCTGCTGGGCCCTGAGGGCAGTGTCTCAAGGGCTCCTGGGGTGGAGCTCCTGGACTTTTTGGTGCCACTGTCTCCTCAGCCTTGGAGGGATGCTATGTTCATGATTAGGGCCAGCGGACGCCGTTGCCTTGATTCTGAGAGCAAGGGGCATCTCCTGGTATTAGCAATCCAGCCTTTAATGGGTCCACACTGGGATGGGGGAGGGGGGTAAGCGGCAAGGCTTGGGCCCAGATGTGTGACTGTCTTTTTCTTCAGTTCGCCAGGATTTCGGGATGGCGCAGGTTAGTTTCGCTTTGGACCTGGTGAGGGGGGTTAAATGACCACATACATGCAAAGAATCTTGCTGGGTGGAGAGTAGCCTTCCCTCCCACACTGTGACCCCAAGGTCTGAGTCAGAGAGAGGCCCAGTGTCCGATTTATTCCTATTTTCTGCTGGCCACGGGATAGCAGTCTGGACCTTGTTATTAATCAGAACTGCCAAATCCCACACCCAACCCAGACTAACAAGAGGATATTGACTTGGAGTGATTTCTAGGTCCAGAATTCTATTTTTCTGCTCAATATAAAAAGCTGCAGAGAAGCCAAAATCTTTAAGAAGAAGGCAAATCTTAGTGTGAGGCCCAGCCTGAGCCTTGACCTTGTCCCCAGTAAGTGCGGGGACCATGGAAATTCACAATGTTCAGAGGGAAAGTGAATGTTTTACCATCTAACAGAGGGGCCCAAAGAGAACTAGACGGGAAGTAAGGTCCAGTGGTTAGCAGTGGCCCAGAAGTCAAGAGTTTTTGGGTTTCTGTTTTTAATAACAGTAGTGCAGACTTATAGCTAATGCTGGGTGTTTAATTTTTAAAAAAATCTACACACATTGATGGAAGAACTCCCCTTCCCAGGTGCAGTGCTGGGCCTTTGAACTTCAGAGACGAAAAGCCATGGTTCCTGCTCTTGGGAGGCCCTCCTTTCTGCTGAGGGGGTGAGGTGGGGACAGGCACTCAAACAGCACGAATCCCACGCCATGTCAAGAAATTTCTGCATGGTTATGGTGCCAGTGTGTAGGAGACCAACACACGTTTGCTGAATGAATGGGTCTGTGAAAAGGGGAGTGCCGTGTTTCTTGTTTTTCTATTGTGAGTTAGAGAGTTAGCATTCATAACTCATTTTATGCTTCTACCTGCTCTGTAAGTTCAAATTATTAAATATCATCATAATAAACTAGGGTCTTAAACAGCCAGTTACATTTTCCTATGAAGTTAGTGACATTTAGATTCTTTTGTTGGGCAGATGGTGTCGTATTGCACCTGTTGGAAAGTAGACATTTTGGGAAGGGACATTAATTCAGAGCTATTTATAATATAGCAAAATACTGGGCTTCTTAATAAATAAATTTGTATTGTTTTGCAAGGAAGTAACGCAGTTGACCTAGCCTTATATTACTATTGTTTTCTACAATACTCTCTTTGAACTGGAGCTACTGAGATTGAAATGCCACCATTTCTTAAAGCTCCACTCCATGCTTCTTCACTTCTGGTTTCCTCTGTTACTCTTGGGATGGGCTTTCATTCCGGTTTGTTCTCAGCCTTCTCTCTCCTCCACCACGCTCTCTCCTTTGTGTCTGTCTCTCCTGGTCTCTCTCTCTTCCCTGTCTCCGTCCTTCTCGCTTTCTGTCTCCTGCCAAGATGTCTCATTCCTCGGGGATGCCCCCTCACACCACTGCCGAGCCCCACTGTACCAGGATCTGCTGGGGCCTCCAGAGCAGTTGTTTCTGCCTGGGCTTCTGAGCTTCCTGAACCCACCTGCACCTAATCGACACTGGGCACGAAGCACTGCAGGAGCCGGGCTGACTTCCCCATCACCCTGCCAGCACCATGTCTGTTTCGTGGGCCTTTGCTCTGGCTAATATCTCACCTGGAAGTCATCTCCTCCCGCTGTACCTTTCTCAGCCTTGTGTCTCTGCTGACCATCTCCTCTCTGAGATTGTTCTTTTTTGTTTCCTTGATCTTCACCTCTCCTAAACTCCTACTGCTCACAATCTGGTGACTCTTTCTGTTGTATCTTATGGTTTAGTCTTAACTTCCCATATACACCCAAAGTTTCTTGTAACTACAAGAAGCTACAGTATTTGTTATTTTATTCTTATTTTTTGGGCAGAGGAGGTAACTAGATTTTTAATTAATTAATTAATTTTAATGGTGGCACTGGGGATTGAACCCAGGACCTTGTGCGTGCTAAGCCCATGCTCTACCCTGAGCTAATCCCGCCCCCTACAGTATTTATTATACACGAGGTTCTGTATTAAGGTGCATCACATTATTATTTCATTGACTCTTCATGGCAACCCTGTGAGATAGGCATGACTGTTATTTCCATTTTAAAGATCAGTAAACAAAGGCTCAAAGAGCAGGACTGACTGACCCAAGGTCATACATTTAGTAAGAGGCAGAGCTGGGTTCTGTAGTAGATGCTACTCCGTACCCGCCAGATCCCCACTTGGAGCTGAAGGACTCACTCCTCTGGCTGCTAGGAGTGCTGCTGGCTGGTAGCCCTCAGCTGTCAGCCCCCTGCTAATTGCCTTTGCTTAAGCAAGTCTCTTCGCTCAACGTCTCACCCCTTCGCTGGGGCGGACTGCACTGGTGTTCAGGGGATAAAGGCCTGTCCATCTCAGCCCAACTTGGAGCAGCTCCTAAGTGGAAACCAGCTTCAGAACTCTGAGGTTGGCTGAGGTCTTCGCTGTGACTACATCACAGCCCAGCTTCTCCCTCGGCCCCATCCCACTTCCTTCCCTTTGCTTTCTCATCGACAAATGGTGATTCCCTAAGAGCATGCACTGATAAACTTCCTATCCACAAATCTCTGATTCAAAGCCTGATTCTCAGGGAACCCGATAGAAACAGTTCCTACCAAAAGCGGTCCAAGAAAGGTGATGTGAAGACGGGATTCTGGAACCTCACCGCCTGCTAGCCACTGGTACTGAGGCCCCACCTGGGGGGTAGGTGGGGCAGCAACAGATCCCGGGACAAGCCGGGGTGGTGACCTGGGATGGTGCGCTGGTGGAGCGAGATGCACTAGTGGGAGACGGTGTCAGCCATTTGAGAAATATAGGGAATTAGTAATCATAAGAAAAATGGTGTTGGATAGCTATTGCTGAGGGCAATTAATGCTTTGGAAAAAGAGAGTGATTAACTAGCAATTAAAGGCTCTGTGTGAAAACCAGAAGACCTCACTGATTGGATATAAAGTGAGGCTCAACTTCTGTAGTTAGAGGGCAGAAAAATGGAGGATTATAGGGTGAGTGGCGCTCCAGGGAAGGCTGAATGCTCATCTAGGCAGGTGAGCCATGCGATTTGGAAACAGCAGGACCTTGAGATCAGAGATAGTGACACCCAAGTTGACACATTTGAACATCTCAAGTCTCCAGATTCCCTGGAACCCTCTGGGCCTGCAGAAGGGCCCCCCTCTCCTCTGTTAAAGGGTACCACTTCTCCTCTCCCCCTTGAAGAAGATGCAGAGGCCTCTGCCTTGCAAGACAAATGCGTCTCCCTCTCGTGACGATCTGCTCCCGCGTCCCCTCTCTTGACAGCCAGACTAATAAACAGGGGCAATCGCAACACTGCAGCTGGGGATGCGCCGAGCTTGCTAGGGGAGGACTGGGGACACTGTTTAAGGGACAGAGTTCTGGAAGTAGTGGATCAAGATGGGTGAAATATAGCTGTATAAGGGAGCACTTATCAATAGGGGGGCACTCTCCTGGGATCCAGGACATCTGGCAAGGATCCTGGGATGCTCTAGTATTCTGCTAGGATGGTTCTCAGAAACTGGAAGAAAGTAACAGTCTACATAAAATGAAGCAGAAATGAGTTATCATGATAGATGGTGGGAGGAAGGGTGAAAAGGCTCAGAGAAATGGGCATGACAAAGTGGAAATATCACAGGAGGTCAGAAATCTCACCAAATAGCTATGTTCTTTGGGAGGGCCCAGAGGATGGACAATGCACACTTTGAATAAGAGCTCCTGGTATGCGTTGGGACTCTATTAGTCATCAAATGGTTATGAGGCTAGAACTGTCCAGTTTGAACTGTTTTCTGTTAGACTCAATAAGTCACAAGGTTGAACGGGTGAGACTGGAGGCAATCCATTGCAGGATGGTTAGGATGCAGGGCCAGAGGGTACCAGTAAGCTGCATGAGCCGGTGGCCCAGACCCCATGGCATCGCCCACCACCATCGCGCTGCCTCTCCCTCCGTGCACACTGGTGGCTGCATGAGGGACCCTTATGACCAGCTGATGGAGAATCTGAAAAGCTGAGATTGGTTCATGAATGTGTTGAGTGTCCTGGTATGTGGCAAGCTAAAAATGGACTGCTGGTGTGCTAAAGCCCTACTCAAGGGTGACCTTGAAGTCACCAGTCAGTGGAAATTCTTTCTGTGAGCATAGCTTCAGTGTCCCTGCTCATCCCTACACGGGGAAAGAGAATATGCAATGGGAAATGGCTTGGCTGAATGGACAGAAGTTGGAAGGCAGAAGAAGGGAAGAATCATGGGCATGAAATGTGAAGATCTTTGTATCACAGGTTAACATCCACCAGAGGGCATCAAACACAGAAGAGGCATTAAAAAAACAAGAAGATAGAGCAACAAGGCCATTTGACATCAGCCAGACACTGCCGTGCATCACCCCAGTGCTGGCACCATGGATGCAGGAAGCAGGGAGCTGTGGTGGTGGCGTTGGAGGCATGTATGGCCCACAGCATGGCTCCCGCTCACCAGACTAATATAGCTGTTGCTGCTACCAGATGCCCAGTCTGTCAGACACAGAGACGATCCCCAACATGGCATTGTCTTTTGAGATCACCCACCAGCCACTTGGTGGGAAGTTAAGCTACGTTGCTAGAAGGAGCAGCAATTCATTTCAACTTGAAAAAGTAATATTCCAGGTTTGCCTTTACTGCCTTCAGAGCCTCAGCTTGTACACCCTCTGCATCTGAGAGCTGAGGGTATTTGATCCATTAACAGGGATCCCATATCACATCAAGTCCCAGCAGGTAACCCACCTTATGGCAAGGGAGGTGCTCCAGGAGGCACAGAGCCATGGCATCTACTCATCTTCTTTCATATAGCACCGCCTAGAAGAGGCTGGTCTACTGGAGTGATGGAATGGCCTGTTGAAGGCCAAGCTGAGGCACCAGCTGGGGGGTGGTATCTGGGAGGATCAGGCACTGTCCTCTAGGATGCATGGACATTCTAAGTCAATGGCTCTTACATGGAGCTGTGCCCCCAAAGGAAGAACACATGCATTCTGGAACCAAAGGGTGAAGGTTGGTGTGGCTTTGCTTTTCATCACTCCCAGTAAACCATTTGGGGAATTTATACTTTCCTTCCCCACAGCTCTGGGCTCTGCAGGCTTAGAGATCTTGGTTTCCAAAGGGAGAGTGCTTCCAGTAGGGGATGTGATAAGGGTCCCACTGAACTCCAAACTACTGGCTGGGTACTTCAGACCACTACCTTGGAGCACGATTTGACCCTGACCTAGAAGAAGCAGGGCTGTACTTACACGATGGGGTCAGAGAGACCTATGTTTACCACCCAGGTGAATCACTTGGATGTCTTTAGGTATTCTGTTACTCAATTTTTATGGTAAGTGGACAAATGCTGCAAACCATGGCCTGAGAAGAGGCTCAGGCAGGGGCTCAGATCCTTCAAGGATGAGGGTCCGGGTCATTTCACCAGGTAAGCCATCCAGACCACAAGAGGGGCTATCTGAGGATAAAGGGAATCTAAAACGGTCATTAGAAGAGGGATATAATGATATCTCTGCAATCTTGATTCTAGCTGCAGGTATAGTTTGCTCCAGCTGCAGTAGTAGGGCTGGACTTGTGGGGATAGATGGCGCTAATCTTAGGGGCTCAGTTTCTCTGTCTTTCAGGCTGCCTGACCATTTGGCTCAAAATTAGTGCTTCCCTTTCTGATACACTAGGCTCGGCTAGATTGGATGGCATTTACCATTTCTCCACAGCCTTTTCATATTATTTGAAGTCTATTAGTCATCTGTTGAACATTTATTACACGTCGACTAGGTCTTGGCTTTGTTCTTCACTTAAGGAATAAGAAAATGAGTACGAGAAATAAGACATAGCCCTTGCCCTTAAGAAACTCACCACCGAGTGGAGGAAAAAGATACTTAACCAAACTATTACAAATACTGCAGTAAATGGAATGGTATAGATGAGCACAGAGGAAAAATGTCCTGATTTGGTGGTCAGAGATGAGGAACAGAATGCAAAATTTCCAGGAGGAGTTGACGCCTGAGCTTAGTCTAATAAGAAAAAGAATACAATGAAGATTATTCCAGGCAGAGCAAAGGGGCAGGGTGAGAAACAGCATGGCTGGATGTTGGAGCACGGAAGGCAGGGTCAGGGAAAGCAGGGGTCAGGAACTGAAGGCTCTTTATCTTGCGGAGGATATGAAGCCATTGATGGGGGTTCAGTGGGGCTGGGGTTCTACTGTGTCCTTCGGTCTTTCCTCTTCGGTCTCCTGCTTGCAGCTGCCTCTCTCAGTTCCCTGAAGTTCAGCTGCTTGAGTGTCTTTTGGTCCCCATGCATGACACCTCACCATCTTATGCCAAGCAGAGCTCGGCTCTGTCAGATACTAGTGGGTCTGGCTTCTAAAAAGACGTCCGTGAGGCCACTTTCTGTTGGCAGGGTCCGTAGCAGTGGCGTTGCTGATGCCTTTACAGCTATTCTGCATTGCTGAAAGTCACCCCATTTCCCCCAGATTATTTAAAACAGCAATGCCCAAAGTCACAGCAGGGCAAGTCAGTGATGGATTACGGGGCCAGAGCTCCAGGAGGGCATTGGTACTTTGAGATATCTGTCCAGAGGCTCCTCATGTGGTTGGTGCCTCGCAAGGCCCCATCAGTGATGGGTGTGGGCTGCTCTGCTGAGTCAGTAACATTCACTGATGGTCATCCTGAAGGCAGAGAACCCACATGACAGTATGACCCAATCCTACCCACAAAACCCCAGATTTCAGCATCCCAGGGGAGCTTAAAGAAGGTGACGAACTCTAATGATCAGATAATATTCTATCCAGGGATGAGCTGACAGGCAGAGAAGGGAAAAGTCAAGAAAGACCATCATGTATTGGGAAACAAGAAGGCAGGCAAACTACCTTGGCGCCAAGTCAACATTGAATTCCAGGTAGAGCCCAACATTCTGTGCAGATGAACTCAGACATGACGGAGAGGTCACCTTTGGTTTCTTGGTGTTTTTATTGTCTAATAATCATACAGAACACAAAATGATGGATTGGAATAATCAACAGTGAGTTTAAAAAATACAGCCAGTCTACCAGCAGGAAAAACCTGCTCGTTGGCAGACGTGTGGTATTATTGAAAAATTATGTCACTAGGATGTCCCACTCAGACCAGCTGTTCCAAATTAGGGATCCATGAAAACCTCTACGAACTGAACGGTTTGTGTCTCGGGCCAGTCCTTGGTCTTCTCTCATTTCCCGTCTAGTCCTCATGGATCTAATGCCATATTTGTTCCAACATAGCCCAAGGTGTCAACCTACACACTGGGCACAGAGACCCAGATGGCTCTGATGGTCTGCTTCTGAGAGCTGAGTTTGAAATCAGGCACCACAACTGAGAGGTACGGAGCACCCTTTAGAAATCAGGTAGCAGTTGGATGTGGCTAAGACTGGATAAGACAACCACAAAAGGTAAGGCTACAACCAGAGCCCTGGGACCGCCCTCTGGTGTGTGGCTTTTTGTGAGCAAAACACCTGGCATGAACTGAATGTGGGAGAATCTTTATGAAGTGGTTTCTTTTCAACCTATTAAAGCGGCTATTAGATTGAATTCAAATGTTGTAGATCTGCGTTAAAAAATAATCAAATTTCCAAATGGCTGGAAGAACTGAGAGTTAGTTGAAAGTCCTGTAGGGGTCTCTAGGTTTCTAACCATGTCCCTGTCCCCTCCTTTACCCAAGTGCTGCTCTCTCCTCTGTAAAACCCCTTCAGTCCCTTGTATATTGGATTCTTGAAGCCCAGTATAATTTCCATCCTGTTTCTATTAGAAGCCTGGTGTTTCCCACAGTGATTCACTTGCTTGCCTTGGCCGGAAGGGACCGAAGTACAGACATCGGCTGCCAGTGAGTGCTGCCTGGCTCCCAAAAGACGGAATGAAAGAAGCGTGCCTTCTTGGGGGAGAGAAGGACAGTTTACACGTAGCAATGACGTTGGACTCAGATGGACTTTTTTAGCCCCCAGTCTGATAAACCAGTTTCATCCATGTCCGAGTTACCAAAAGAGAGGCAGAGAGTTTCCAGAGCCAGCTGTGCTCCCAAATTAAGGAGCTGGGTTTCTTTACCTGAAACATGGTAGGCTGATGCAACGATCGCCAAGTTTCCCTTCACCTTGAAAATTCCATGAAAAAGAATCCCATATGGCCACCCTGGATGGCAATATTGCTACTGTATGTTTTCTTTAAACTGAGTCTCAAATTCATTCAATATGAAGTAGATTAGTAATAGGAACCAGGAACTCTGAAGTGGCCGCCCTCACGTCCCGGGAATTTACCGTCTTGCCCTGTGTGTTTTGTGTTCGTTTCTGCTGAGTCCTAGGTGGGCGTCGATTCCAGGGAAGTAACGTGTATCTAAATCCACGTGGAGGGAGAGGTTTTTCCCCTCATCTCCCCTTCCCAAGCAACCCAGCTTCGTTTCTCATCTTGTGTTGACATTACTTATGAATGCTGATGAGACCACAAATGCTAATTAGTAACTCCATGTGCTTCTATTTACTGGCAAATATAGGGATCCAGGTGCAATGTGGACCTGGCCCCAAACACAGCACGTTTCTCCATCTCTGAACCGAGAACAGTCTTGCAGTACTGTTAAAACTGGGGGCCTTTACCCACCTTTTAATACACTCAGGAGCTATAATTAAACTCTCCCAAAAGTATCATCTTCTTATTTTCCTTGGAGAAAAGAAACCATGGTCAAACCAGCAAATAGCAAGATTAGGTTGGGCTCCCTGTCTTTGGGGAGAGGTTGAAGCTCAGCTGTGGACAGAGCGCCCTCCCCAGCCTGTCCTGGAGGCACTGTCGCCACGGCACCCAGCTCAGGACCAGGGAGAAGTGCATGGGGCTCTGAGGGTGTGGCTCGCAGCACCCTGTGCTCTGACAGGTGCAGCTGCCTGTACCACGTGGTGTGGTGAGTGCCCTCCAGCCAGGAGCTCAGCCTGCCGCAGCCAGGCTCCCTGCAAGGGTGCTGCCTTGTCTTGACGCCAGTCCTCTTTGGGAGACCCTGAACTTGACAGTCTAACGATCACATTACTTGGAACCTATCAAACACTCCCTCTGCACCGGCTTTAGCTCCACATTCCTCGTGACGCCATTTTGGAGTTACTATTCATTACAGCTCCCTTTTGAGCACTTGGTAGACTGAGGCAGAAGGGAGGTGTAACCTGGCCAAGGTCACACAGCAAGTGAGTAGCACAGCTGGGAGTTGAACGTGGCTGTCACCCTGAAGGAAAGCCCCTTCCAGACCGCTGCCGGGGGCAGCTCCCAGGGTGACTGCAGACCCCCACGCTGGGGCGAGTCCTGCGCAGGCGACTGTAACGCCAGTGGTTCTGTTCCCGAGGGGCCCTCCATCCCCTGCCTTTTCCGGACCAGCTTTCCTTCCAGACTGGAGAGCTAGGGCTTGGATCCACTTCCTCTTCCCAGTTGTAACTGCCTCTGAGCTCCCAGAGCCCCTCCTGACTTGGAAATCACTCTTTCGGCACTCTCTAGCCTTCTCCCCTCTCCCTTCCCGGGGCCTGAAAAGTCACTGGTAAGTCAACTTAGGCTCCCCCGGCCCCTGGGGGAGAGCAGTGCCTCCGGGGGAGTGGAGCTGAGGCTGGACGCTCCCATCCCGAGTCAGATCCAGGCTGGCGAGCTACAGCTTTGGGATGAGCTTCCCAGAAGCAGAGGAACTTTTCTTCGTAAAGAAAGAGAAGGGCTGTATAAGCTGTGCTCTCTGAAGAGAGGCTTAACGGGGGCCAGGCCCAGCCACCGAGGTGAGGACAGAGCTGGAGAGGCAGGGCGAGAACTGCTGACTGTGAGCCAAGGCAACATACTTTTTAAGGATGGGGCGTGGGAGGCAGGCGGGAGGTGCCCCTCAGCGCCTCTGTCCGCGGGGGTGGTGGACACACGGGCGTAGACACCTTTCCTGCTGCGCTTCTGGGGCCCGGCTCCTTGCCCCGCTGGTGCCGGGAGAGCAGGGGCTCTGCGCTGGGGCTGCCAGCCCCCAGTGCCAGCAGTTGCACAACCCTGGGATAATTGCTCGTATCTGTTTCTTCTCTTTTCCTGGCCTCGGAGAGTGTTCCAGGAACGGACTTTCTGCAGTCTGATGACCTGCAAAAGCAGCCCTTGCATTTACATTTCAAACTCCAAGTCAGCCGTGTCAGAGTCTGAACCGGGGCTGGGGAGGATAAAGGGTCAGATGCAATTAGCAGCCGAAAGGGCTGCACGCTGCAGTCTGATTTATTTTTTTGCCCATCAGATTCCAAGAATCCTAGTGCTTAAAAGCAACTAAACAATTGCCCTATTGTGCTGAAATAAAGCCCAGTTAATTCAAAAATCAATTGCACCACCAGGTGGGGCACACTCTGGCCCCAAACAGATGGGGTCGAAAACTCCCCCAAAATGCAGTCTTGCTAAATTAAAAACTTGATCCAGGAGTGGAACAAATAGGGAGCCATGAACGGAATGGAGTCAGGTCCTCTCAGGCTAATTCTTTCTTCTCTCACTCTTTTCCCTTCCTTCAAAAAATTAAGCTGCGCCATTTCACTTCCATCCGTGTGAGCGTCTCTGCAGAGATGCAGCCACCCACCCTCTGTTCAGTGTCTTATTTTAATTAGTCTGAAAATTAAAGGGCAACCCTGGGCCAGTGTGAGTGATTATGAAAGTACATGTGCATCCCGTGCAATCTTCTCATTTAATTAATAGTCTTGCAAACTCTATGGCTCACTTTAAGGCGGTCTCGCGGTCTAACAAGTCCATTTAAATATCCACTTAATACTTAACAGAATGTGAGAGACCCACTATAGCACACGGTCCCTTCTCAAGTTTCACTGTCTGAAATTTTTCAAAGCTGACCCAAGTCAACCCGAAAAATGTTTAACACCCTGGGCTCGAACACAAGAAACTCTGTGATGAACAGACATTCAATTACATTTTTTTAAAAGTGAGAAGCTTTTTTTTTTTTTTTTTAAATAGCGGCTCTGGAAGCTAATTGGCAGCCGCGAAACTTGTGAGGGAAGGCCAAATCTTGTGGGGAACTTTTACTACAGTAACACGACTCAAAGAAAATGTGAATAAAAGGCACCTTTGTTTCCCGGTCAAATTAGCTGATTAAGAAATAAAACATCTTAACGTGTTTTTAAATGTAGAATTAATGATTTATATGAAAAAATTGAAGCCAGGCTATGTGAATTCTGCTCTGTGTGAGCACTGAATGCGGCAGAAAGAGTAATCCTTGTGGATCTGTGTCTTAGGTCATTTAAGACAAAACTTAAGGAAAACGAAATATTAAGCGCTCCAGTGGTTGAGAAAAAATTGCACTTGGATCACATGTTGTGCTTCCCATTTTGATTTTCAAAGTCCAGATTAGTTATGGTACACATGGAAAATGTTCCTTTCGAAACAAGAGAACTGGCTTTGTCGAGGCTGAGTCATGACAGTTGAGGGGAAGAAGAGAACACGGCTCTACAGAGGCAGGCCAGCTCCTGGGAGAACACAGGCCTTTGACTCTAAGGAGCCCAGAGAAGCACTCACAGAAAGGATCTGAACAGGCCACTCTTTATTTTGCTAATGGGGGAGTTCAGAACTCACTAAAACAAGAAAACCTAAGTTACTCTCCTTAGACTCAGAAAAGAAGTGGGCAGGTGACCTCTGACATCTCGGGCCCCCTCGTCTCAGCCCAAGCCCTTCGGCCCCGACCTCTTAGCATTCCAATATCCTGAAGCCAGGCCGTGCCCCAGCCCAGGCTGCACATCAGCTTTGAGATGTGGCTCAGCGTCTCCTGGGTCAGTGTTTTTCAAGGTGTGGTCTCGGGGCCACCTGCATCAGTGTTACCTGGAGAGCTTTTGAAAATACAGATTCCTGAGCCCCAGGAATTACCGGGCCAGAGAGGGATGGTGTCCAGGATTTTGCACTTTGAACACGTTGCCCGGGATCCTACAAGGACGCTGAAGCTGGAGACGCCCTGTGCCGGTGTCACTTAGAGGCCACGAGAGTAAATTTCACTCCGTGTCTCTAATGGAGTCCCTTTAGTGAGAGGCATTGACGAACATGGGAAGGCCCGTCCACAAATCCTTCACTAAACGAAAAAACTCCAGCCATTCTCTCCATTTCTCACGGCGTCTCTTCACAGAGGGAGCAGAGGAAGGCTCTGTCCTTTAAAAGAAGTTCAGCGAGTACTTGAAAAGTCATTTGGCAGGAGATGAGGGATGAGACAAAGGGGGAAGATTAATGATGAACAGAATCAGAGTCCTTGCTAAAATAAAAATGGATTCACACCCAGCTCCTCATGAAGGGTAAGACATATGGCAGCTCATGTGGGAAGCGAGCGTGTTTAGCAGAAAAAGGTCCTGCTGCAGAGCTGTGTGATATAGGGGACAGCTTTCTCAGCCAAAAACAGCACATCACATGCTCTGGGAGATGTACCATCTCTCTGATGTGACGAGAGAGGCTGACTTTCTAAAACTTGAGCAAAACTCTGCCTGGATGGCTTTAAGGAAGGTTTCTCAGAGTCAAGAGGATCAGGTATGGGGGTCCGGATCTTGGTTTTGCCCTTATCTTCGGGCGAGGCCTGACAGCCCATCATCTTCTGTGACTGTTTATGGAAGCCGCTGATAGCCAAGGTTCCTCATTTGTAAGATGGAAGCACAAAAGTGCCGGCCAGTAGAAGTGAGCCTGGGTTTCAGCTGCAAACTACGGAGGCTTTGTTCCTCTCTATCCTCTTTTGGGCTCTTTAGAGTTTTCATCACAGAAATGCCAAGACATACCTGGAAGATGTTTTCTTTTTTAATTAAAAATGTCCTTCCTCTGGGGAAGTGATTATTTATTTATTTGTCTTTAGTGGGGGCACTGGGGATGGAACCCAGGACCTCCTGCATGCTAAGCACGCACTCCACCCCTGAGCTCTACCCTCCTCCATTTTTTTTAAGGGGAGCAGGCAAATCATTTGTACTTTGTGATCTCTGATGCACCCACCTTAAAGCAGCTAGTGCCAGATTCTGTTTCTAGGACTCATTCAAAATTGTGAACGTGTAGATGTACAAAGGATATTTACAAACGTGGCTCTTGTTAATTTGTACAGTAGCAGCGACTAGAGTTCAGTTTTAAGTCTGTGAAAAATAGCCGCTTAATAAGAACTTTCCCAAACTCATGTCCCCTTTGAGATAAAAAATTTCCACGTGAAGTTTCCTCGCCCTCCTAGAATTTCCTTTGGAATGTTTGTGCTAAATTCCTCTCTCCCTGATTGAAGCATACAACACAAAACCTAGCTTCACGACCTTCATGTCATGCACTGAAATGCACAGATATGTAGGATCACTTGACAGAGGCGGTGGGCAGAGGGCAGAGGCCGGCAGTGGAGAGTTGGGGAAATGAATTAAACACCCCAATGATTAAGAAGTGATTTACTTGGCACATTCAGGATTTGGAATGCTTGAATGGTAGGGCAGTGTATAACCTCATTATATGCCATGGGCAACCCCAGCACCAACTCAGTTTTGCTGCAAGAAGCCTTTTTTTTTTTTTTTGGTATTTCCTGACTTGGTGTGTGCAGTTGTGAACTTCATTAACATACTAGTGATTCTGCACCCTCAGGGAAAAATGGTCAACTTTGTAACATATAAATGCAGAATAAAAAGAGAAAGTCTCTTTCTTTCCTGCTGTTGCTGTTTTTATTACCTCTCTTCTGTAATGCATCAGGCAAGCATGAAAGGCACATGAAGCTTTGTAGAGTCCAACCCTAGGTCCCCACTAAGGCACAGAATCCCGGGGTTCCTCTCAGTCACTCTCGTGTCTCATAGACCATGCTGTTTTTGTGGGAGAGGAAGCAGGGTTAATAGGTGGCAAATGTTAGCCCTGCAGATGATAGCATTGCATCTTATGCACCTTTTTTTTTTATAGATATTGCTCTCATTTGGAAGTAGTTTGAGCAATTCTCTTTTGAATCAGGCCCTATAAATTTGATCAGTGTCCTTATTTTCATGAGGCAAGTTTACACCAATAGGATTGTCTTGTTTCATCTCTTCTCTCCACTCACCTTTCTGAAAAAAAACAAGAAGACTCACCACTTTGGCATGGAGTGTGACTATGAAGCTCTGGTGTGGAAAAGCCTATGGAAAAATGACATTTATAGACTGGTACACATACATTTAATTTCTCGTGTGTGTGTGTGTGTGTGTGTGTGTATGTCTGCTCTGTTCATCGAGGATGCAGCATCATAATTAAGGACATTTTGCTTTATCCAATGAAGAATTTTTCCAGTTCTCTTTAATTGGTCATTTAATTACAGAGCTAATTAGGAACAGAGTGGGCGTTGGGATTACAATGACCGTCTTTAACTGGAAATTCTTACCACTGACGAAGCAGGGAAGTTTTTCAATCATGGAACACTTAAATAATGGATTAACAAGTCGGTAAATAGAACTGCGAGGACAGATCATTCACATGCCCTTCAGCTGGCAAAACTGGATAGTGTGACCTATCTCACTAAATACGGATTACTCTGCCTTTCCAGCCTCCTGGGGAGTCTCGGCTGAGGTCCCAGGGAGCTGACATGATAAACTCGAGGGCTTGAACTTCTGGGCCAGAGCTTAAGCAGAAGGTGGAACAGCTCACAGCTGTTTGGGAGGAAGTTTGGTCCAGTACTTAGAAGAGGAACTCTCTTTCTAGCCTCTGCTTCTCATTATGCATGGAGGGAAGCAAAGGAAGAGTTCCTGTCTCTGCCTCAGTTTCCCTGCACCTCTTCCCACTGCAATGAACACCCTCATCGCAGGGCAACGCAGCAGAATTTGGAGGTGATTGAAGGGTGGACTTGGGTCCAGGTGTCTTTAACACAGACTGGGTGGCCCTTTGGGCCTTGGGTTCACAAGACAGAGAGGGCTGCTACTGAGAGATTAAACCCACCCATGAAATGGTGCTCTATGAGGCGGGAGGGGCAGGGGGTCTAATACCTGAACTGGAACACTGCCCTTGGATTTTGAGATTTAGAAGACTGGTCCGTGTAGGGGGAACTATCATTTATTCATTTATCAAACATTCAGGAGTGATGTGTGAGTGGTTACCATGGGCAAGATGCTCACACAAAGACAAAAACACCCAATGTAAATACACTGTCTCTTTGAACACAAACTACAGGGAATTCCCTAGAGGACAGATTTCACAAGTGCTTCAGTAAAAGCCTAGACCAGAGTCCCATCTCCTGGGCCTCTTTCTTGGGAAGGTTCCATCTGGAAAGGTGGGGGTCCTAGACAGACCCACAGTTTGTAATGGAAAATGCTCAAGGCATTTTAGGTCCAAGGAATACATTTGGTGAACTCCAAATTCTCAGCTCTCCAAAGTAACCGCAGGGGAAGATATATGTGAGAGAGAGAAAGGAAAAATAAGAGACAATCGAAGCGAAGTGAAATCCATAGATAATCTCTGCTCCTGGTATGAGTGGAGCCAGCAGCCTCACGCAAGCCCATTCTCCCCCAGAATTTGGACTGTAATTATGGTCCATGAACTAAATTGATCTGAGCTTTGCTGGCTTCCTTCTGCTGCCGGTGGCATCGCCAAGAAAGGCCTTGATGGGCCGGATTGGAAAGAGACACACACAAAGCTAGGAGTTGTGACTGGTTCACAACCCAGCTGTGGCCCCCACAGCCTCCCCGCCACAAAGAGCAGCTTGACAATGCAGGCAGAAAAGGACAGTTAGCCTTGCCCCCAGACAAAGTATTACTTGCTGAAGCAGGGCTTTTATAAGCCGAAGGGTTTAGAACTATCACCAGTTTCTCCTTGTTCACCAACAAAAAGCACTTTTGGATTTTTTACACTCTCACCATAAATAACTCTTTTCGGGCTAATGTTTTCACATCCTGAACGAAGAAGGACAGAGCCCTCATACTTTCTTTTATGTATTTGTTTGCTCTCTGCTTTGCTTCAAAAATGATTTAGCCTGAGATGCCCCATGCTCTCCAGCCCAAGGGAAAGGAGACGGCGACCACCCAAATGGACAAGGGCTAGAAAGAAACGAATCCAAAAAGTTCCACCTTTAAATATTATCTTTTCATTAAATTATTGAATTCACAGTTTCATCAGAACATTCTTTCATGTATTTAATAAATCCACCAATATCTATCGAGGACTTAGGATGGGTAAGGGTTATAGAATTTTAATCCGGACTCAGTCCTCTCTGAGTCTCAGTGAGATTGGAGAGATGGTGTGTGCACAAATATTATGTTACTTGACAGAGGATAATAAATTCCATGTGTGACTGACAGAGTCAGGAGAAAGAAAGCTCTCTTACAGCTGGGCTAATCAAGAAAGGCTGCATGGAAGGGGAGGATGGGGCTCAGGTTGGGTCATGGGTTAGGGTGGAATCTGATAGGCAGAACTGGGGGCAGGGCATTCCAGGCAGGGGCTTGTATTTACTGAACACTTACTTTTTTGCCAAGAAATGTGATAAGCACTTTCTGTGCATTCAATTCATTTAGTTTTCACCAGGACCCAATGTGGAGTGATTAGTTTTCCCCAAATGCAAATCATAACAATAATTAACCTTTATTAAGCATTTAGTGTGTGTCAGGCACTTTGTTAAGCGCTTTACCCAGATTAAGTCTTTTAATCATCAATGCAACTCTTTGGAGAAGGTACTGTTACCATCCATTTCACAGATGAGGAAATCAAGGCACAGAGAGGTATGTAACTTGCCCAAGTTCCAGCAAGTGAGGGGCAGGGCTGGGATTAGAACCCAGAACTGTCACTCCGGAGCCCTCCTTCACTTTTAATTCTGTTCTCCTGCTTCCCAGGGGAAAAACTGCAGAAACAGGGAGGGCTGAGAAAATGTGCAAGAACTCAGTACTGACATGTGTTTGGAATGTGCCTGCAGAATTCACACAAATTGAAAAATTTGAAATAGTGACCAACCTAAGAAAATGCTTCAATTTTATGTTTAACAACTGATGTTGAGACAAAGGCAAGTGATAATTTTCAACTCATGACTTCTTTTTTTTTAATTTTAATTTTTTGTTGAGGTATAGTTGATTTACAATGTTAGTTTCAGGTGTACAGCAGAACAGTTAAGTTATACATATGTATACATTTTTTCAGATTCTTTTCCATTATAACTTATTATAAGAAATTGAATATAGTTCCCTGTGCTATACAGTAGATGCTTATTATTTATCTATTTTATATATAGTAGTGTGTATCTGTTAACCCCAAATTCCTAATTTATCCCTCCCCCATCCTTTCCCTTTTGGTAACCATAGTTTGTTTTCAATGTCTGTGAGTCTACTTCTGTTTTGTAAATAAGTTCATTTGTGTCATTTTTAAAAGATTCTACATATAAGTGATATCTTATGATATTTGTCTTTCTCTGTCTGAGTTACTTCATTTAATATGATAATCTCTAGGTCCATCCATGTTGCTTCAAATGACATTATTTCATTCTTTTTTATGGCTGAGTAATATTCCATTGTGTATGTGTGTGTGTGTGTGTGTGTGTGTGTGTGTGTGTGTATGTACCACATCTTCTTTATCCAGTCATCTGTTGATGGACATTTAGGTTGTTTCCATGTCTTGGTTATTGTAAAATCAGCTCATGACTTCTTGTCTCTGCTGACTTACAGAGCAGTGGTGAGTGGTGGGGGCTCTGGAGGGGGAGGGGGAGGGGGAGAAGAGGGCGGAGGGGGAGGTGTTAGAGCAGCATCTCTCCAGCAAGTAATTGTCTTTTCCCAGAGCACCAAATTCACTCAGGCAAGGCGGGGGAGTGAATTATTTAAGGAAGTTGTTTTGTTGACTGTATGGAACTGGATGTTCAGCAGAGTGTGTCTGGGCGTGTCTTTTCTGGGAGGAAGCCTGTGAGGTCTACGGATGTTGGCGCATATAGTTCCAGGTGGTGGGCTTAAGCAGAAGTGCTAGGCTCTTGGACTGCAAGCATCCCGATAGATCATTTGGTCTAAGGGTGACTTGAGAGGTGGCAGATTCAAATAGCATCCTTAAAGGGTACGTGTAATTTTGTCTGAAAGTCCTGCTGTAGAGATCTACAGCGTTCAAAGTCGTTTCCCATGTGTTCTATCCCTGGGTCCCACGCATTCAGCAGAGAGAGCAGGGCATTTTACAGATAAGGAAATGGGGCTAAGGAATGAAGCCAACAGACTAGGGACACAAGTCTCAGATGGGGCTGGGCACTCTGCCTCCTGCTACACTCTCTCAGTGGTGCTGCCCTGTGTTGACAGGTGCTCTCGCCTCACTTCCCATGAGCAGGGCCTCAGCCGTCATGATGGGGGTAAGGGGGGAATTTACACTTGATAAAGGCTGAGACTCCGGAGGAGACGAATGGAATGGCCAGCGTCCTCCAAGTGGAGCAGGAGAGGGAGAGTAGAACCACAGAAAGAACTCAGAGCAGAGAGGTAGTGGCTTCACTTTTTCTTCCCCCCAATTGAGAAACATCATGTTCAAAATTCTGGAAAGAAAACCCTGAAGACAGAATCATTGAATCAGAAATCTTAACCAGCTCTGAGGAAAGGAACCTAAGTGGGAAAGGAAACTAACATCTATCTGTTCATTCAGCAGAACTTTCACAAGCCCTGCTCTGCCCTTGACACCGGGGACTCCACGATGGGTGAAGGAGGTCTCAGTCCTTACAGAAGAACCTGTGGTCAGAGTGGGGTTGGGTGGAGAGACAAGGAAGCGAGTGATAGCACAGGATAAACTGGAGGAATGCTGTCAGGGGCTCTGAGGGGACGGAGGAGGGGCACCAAATACTCCTGTGGGTCACCTCTGAGCCGGAACTGTCTAGATGTCTTCAAGTGTGATACCTCAAGGTGACATGCTAAGAAGGGTTAGAGGAAAGATTCAAACACACATTTGATTGACTCCAAAGCTCATGCTGCTTGAAGTGTCTGCATTTGGAGTGCCCACATTGTGTGCCATTTTTATCTGTTCCCTCTGTGAGGACTGGAGCCTGGTTTTTCCCTTGTATGGGGTTGGGGGAGAGCAGAACGCGAATAGGGGAAGGCTTTGGGTAAAAGTTGGACAGATGCTTTGCAGAAGGGACGATACCTTGTATTCTGACAATGAACCTAGTAAAGGGAGCTCACTGCCTGGCACGTGCTGAGTTGTGGCATGACATGATCTGACGGTGTTTGCCATGCATCATCCTATGACCTTAGGTTTAGGAAGGAAGAGAACTTAAGGCGTGAATTCCAAAGGCCAGCAGGTCTGTCTTCTTTCCCCTGCTCAATCTCTTAAATACCCCTGTAAGGGGGTCTGCTGGCCTGAGTGTATCAAGAAAAAAATAGTGCTCATTGGTTCAGCAACCTTCACAGACAAGTCATGACCAATCGTGGCCCAGAAGGAGACCTGTGCTGGATGGCTCTGCATTTCCTTGGCTTACCCACCCCACCCCCGCCCCACATCTGGAGGCCCGTGGCTGGGGTGGGGGGTGTGCGGAGAAACTGCTTGCAGGCATCCGGCCACCTGAGCAGGGGCACGGCAGGGTTAACTCTAAGAGAGTTTCCCACCCTCGGATAATTATTTTGTCGGAAATGAAACCTCTGGTGTTCCCGGGCCTCATTCCGATACCTGCCATCCTCCCTTTCCCTCTTTGGAGTCCTGCAGTAATGTCATTAAAGTCCCTGGAAAATGTCAGCCGAAACCAAGGTTTCTGTCGGTTATAACCTATGAAAAATGTATTGGCTTTAATATGTTTGGTTTGGGAAATCAGTTTTTGTCCACTACAACCAATTGTCCATAATAACCATGTCTGTTGTAAGTGGCGTGCACTGTAATAACCCTCCCATAAAGGGTAAAATGAAAGACAAACCATTTCAGATGCTAGCTGGAGCCGTATCAATATAGATCACTGCCTACGTATATCAAATGAGTGATGGCCGTTTTTAAGGCTTTTTCAATTCCATGCCAGGGCCGTCTAACGGCAGTAAAGCACACAGTATTTGCTGATACCCTTCCTGATAAACGTCTGGTTGCCAGTGAGAACAGCTTAAGGAATGAAGAGGCCCCGGAAGCCGTTTCTTTCAGATGACCCATCCCCCGCGGAGCTGGCCGCGGGCGGGGAGCAGGCGCGGGTCTGCGGCAGGACGGGCCCCTGGCCCGGGAAGGGGGCCTCCTCAGCAAAGCCGTCCTCCCAACTGCTGGCCCTGCAGGGCGAACCACGGCTGCTAAGCTGGGGAGGAGAGGCGGGAGAGGCGACTCAGAGGGGGAGGACCATTTTGGCTCCCCTTGCGGATTGATGGCAAACACATGCATGCACCGCGGTGAGCACGTTATACTTGTTAATTCATTTCAATCTCAGATCACTCAGTGACATCTGTACTTTTATTAGTCCCATTTTTCCAGTTGGGGAAATGGAGGCGCACAGAGGCTAAGTGCCTTGGCCAAGATTGCAGTCAGGGAGTGACCAGGCTAAGAATCACACCAGGCCCTCTGGCTCGGGAATCTCAGCAGTTAGCCTCCGGGTGGATCGATCTTGCAGGTCCCAGAAGGGTATATGAGCTCCCTTATATGTGGAGCCTAAAATAGCCGAACCCCTAGAAGCAGAGAGTAGAAGGGTGGTTATCAGGGGCTGCGGATGGGAGACACGAGGAGGTGATGAGCAAAGGGCCTAAAATTTAAGTTATGCAAGATAAATAAGTTCTAGGGACCTCCTATACAGCAAAGCGCCCATAGCTAGCAACATTGCATTGTATACTAAACTTTGCTGAAAGGGCAGGTCTGTGGTAAGTGTTCTTGCCACCCACATACAAAATACTAACACTAATGCTATTACCACTGCTGCTGCTAATGAGGACGGGAGGAGACTTTGGGAGGTGATGAATATATCTGTGGCCTTGATGGTGGTGAAGATCTGACAGATTTCTACTTACCCCCAAGCTCACTGAGTTTATATATTAAGTCTGTACAGACCTCTATGGGTCAATCTTACCCCAATAAAGTTTTTATTTTAAAAGTACGTGGATATTTAACTGTGATTTCTTGGAATAAATGTTGAAAACTCATGAGGCTGTTTGTTGCTGACATCCACGCCCACGGGCACCTCATCTTGGCAAAGTTGCGCTCACTTTTCTTCCGAGCCCTGTCTCAGCACCCACGGTGCTGGCTGACAACCTCACTCTTTTCCCCGAACATGCAGCAGAATGTGACCGTCTGGACTGCAGCTGGTTCCGCTCACACATGTGCCCTCTGGGACCTGCACTTCGCCTGCACAGCACATTACTTTAAACAAGTATTTGCATATTTTTTTTGAATATAAGTCTCTCAGAGTAGATGATAAGTTCCTGGAGGTGGCGATCCTTTGTCTCATTCATTGCTGCCCCTCAGTGACAGCCCGGCAATGAGCCTGGCAGTAGGGTTCAAGAATTGTTAGAGAATAAGGGAAATGAATGAAAGCCTTCAGTACCAAAAGGAAGGAGGCATTTTATCTGTCCTCCTTCTCCTTTATCCAGGATGAGAAATGTCATAAACCCTTTTCAAAAGGATTGCTTTCCTTAAGATATCCATGGCTTTGTTAAGGAAATGAAACTTCACAAGTGCCTGGACCCTCCAATATGAAACCAGTGCAACTTTCAAAAGTCTCGAGTCCAGATACACCTGCACACGCGCGCACACACGCACACACACATGCACGCGCATTCACGCGGGCCCCCGGCGCGTGCCCCATTAAACCCGCCATGCCCACTCGCCTGCTCTCACGTTCTCTGCGAGGCTTCCTTCCTCCCGGGGAGTGGGCATCAAAGAGGCGACCCCACTGTCTCCGAGGAACCCTCCTGATGTTCCCTTGCTTTGGGAACACATGCGGACACTCACAGTTTAGCACACGAGCCCTGTCCTTTCAGCTGTCTTTTAATCTTTGATAAATTGAACAAGCGTGACGAACTTGCAGGTGACAACCAGCTCGGCTAAGACTGCAGGGATGAAAACCATGTCAGTGGAGTCCCTGAAAGTCCTCCAATGTGCTTGAATCACATAAAGAGAACCCTTGATCCCGGCTATCAAAGGGTGCAGAAAGATCAAGAAGAATTAAAACTGATGGTGCGCCGGAAACCACCTGCACCAGAAGGTCATTACTTCCCCTCGTTAAAACAGCCTCAGTTCTGGAGCCTGATCGGAGCTTAATTGAAATGTTTCAAACCGTGGGTTATAACGAAGATGAGACGTCCCCTGTCCATTTCATGACCTTTGCTAAGAAAGGCAGATTGGTAATAAGGCAAAAAAATCTGAGCGATTGCCTGAAGACAGCCAAGGCTCTTAATGATACGAGCTGTGGCACCTTTCTTGGCCAGGAGGACCTGTCCAGGATGTGGAAGCCGTAGGAAGGATCTGCGTGAGGACAGAGGGCCCAAGACCCCTGAATCTGCTTCTCTGTCACCATTTCTGTGACCTTCTCTTTCCTAAACAAGAAAAGACGGGCACTAGATGTAACAAGACCTCTGGGATAATAACTGTCCGTTGTTCCAAACGTTATTCTTGGGGTGCAAAGGGTCCATCGCTCAGTCACGCTCCTTTCGTAATCTTTCTATCTAACTTGTGTAATCCCACATGACCCCCCTTCTAGATCAAGATGAGGAAGGCCCTCCAGGTCCGCAGAGGATGGGACTGCGGCAGGAGAGGACGCTGGCAGGAGATAGCTCTACCCTGATGTTATCAATTTTTCTATATCCTGAAGAAAAAAATCACAATGTTGCTGCCACTCATGCTTTTCACATGATAATAAATTGCAAGTCATATTTGCCCAGAGATTTGAATGCCTTCTGGCTCTCTTCCCCTTTTTGGTGCGATTATCTGCCCTGGCAATAAAGTCCGCGTCTGAAGTCCTGTGATTATCTCAGCCTCCAGCTGGCACGTTGTGAAAGTTGCTGTGTTGGGGACACTGTTGAGCAGCTGACAGGAAAGCGCTACAGAAGTTTCCATGACTCATGGCCGTTTCTGCTTCGGACTCACCTAGCCTAACCTGCTGCGTGTTTTAAGTTTCTTACATGATGGCTCAGATGCTGGTCTTCGGGAACCCTCTAAGACCTCGAGATGCGAAGTCTGGTCCACAGCATCAAGCACCTGTGACAGATGCAGAGCCTCAGCCACCACCCTAGCCCTGCTGAGCGGATCTGTAGCTCAACAAGATCCCCAGATGATCAGGTGCACATTACAGTTTGAGAAGGACTTTAGGGAGAGGAAACTGTCTTGGCTGGGGGGTCTGAGGGGTCATACTGAGCACTCCTGGGCGCAGAGCACCTTTCTAAGATGAGATGTTGTCAACCCACGGCTCGGCAGGCCTGGAGGGGTGCTCTGCATCTGTTGCACGGTTCTAACGAGAAAGGGTTACTAAGTTCTTCAACAGCTGGCGCTTTTTTGCAATCAAGGACCAACATAAAAAGACAGCAGGCCAGGCACCAAGGCCAGCCTGCCGGAGCTGTTGGATTCGAGTTCCTGAGAGAGCCTAAGAGGACGCGCTGGTCATGCTTTCTGACTTTATTAAACTTCTGTGTGGTGGTGAAGTTTGTTTGAACTCCACTAAGTCCTCCAAATAAAAGACTAGCTTGGACCGTCTGGCTCTCTAGGATGGCGTAATTCAATCCAGGACAGGCAATTATCAATAATTGTTCGGGGATAGTTAAGAATGGAACCTCTTGGTTCCACCTGCTCTCTTTCTGTCTTGAAAGTTTTTTCACTAAGCCAGTTGAGTAGAACATTGAACTAAGAAAGTTCATTTTATTTTTACATCCTGCTTTGGGTACTGATTCTCTCTCATTTAATCTAGTATTTTTCCTTCAAACTTCCGTATTTGCTCTGAACAAATACACACACATCTATCTTACAAAAAAGAAAAGGAAACTTAGTTGTCGTGATTGTCTGCATTTCTGCTGTCTTTACATTTGTCCTTCATTCCTCCCTTCCTGAGTTTCAGCCCCGTGATATTCTGGGGTTCTCTTCATCATACTTAATCCTCCCCAAACATTTTCCTGTTTTTCTTTCCCATTAGTCTTCCAACATAGATAAACCAAAAGAGCATTAACTGCAATGTCCACAGGACTCTTCCTGATGTCATTTTATATAATTTTGTACCTAGATTCAAGAGACCTGGTTCTCAACCTCTAGCCCCTTGTTGGCCCAGACTGTGGCGTTCCGGGGCGACTTTCGCAGGTGAGGCTCTTCTGAGGCCCCTCTGACTGAGTGTGAACCGAGAGGGGTCGCTGTGCTTCCAAGCTCTAAGTCCAGAGTTCCCGGCCGCTCTCAGGAGCAAGTCTTGTTGTCTGTCAAGCACCTCATTCTTCTCACCTGAAAAGTGAGGCAAGTGCCTCCTCCTCCTCTTCAGGAAAGTGAGAGGGCTAAGGCGAGGGCAGCAAAGCCTCTGAACTCCTCCTCTTCAGACACGTGTGCCTTGAGCCTAACACTCTTCACGTGGAAGCCAAGCCGCCCCTCGTGGCCTCCCTACCCCTGTCTCATCAACCAGTCCCTTCATTGAACCAGGCACCTAAACATACCAGGCTGTTTAGCCTCTCATGTTTGGCTGTCCTCCACCTCCAGTGGGATAAACGTTACGCCTTGTCTGCACTAAACATCTGTCAACATGTCCTGTCCACATCACCTTCTATGAGCAGCCTTCCCTGATTTTCCAGGTCAAGTTTCCCACCCCTTCCTTTGTAACCCCTGTTGTTCACTACACATTTCTTCATCATTGAATCTGCCACCTACATTGTATGTTTACCTACATCTGCATATTTTTTCAAATATATTTCTCTGCCTCCCCAACTAAACATGAGCTTTTTGGACTCAAATCTTGTGACTAATTCATGGCTGTGTTTTCAGTGTCTCATTTGACAAGTGATTGTGGAATAAATGAATGCATGGCCTTCTAGACCAGGCTGCCCTTGATGGTGTTATAAGAGAGTTTTGGATAGAGCACTTCGGTTGCAAGCAACAGAGACAAATTTGAACTTGATTATGTGAAAAGGAGAGAATTTGTTACAAGGGTTCTGGCGTGTCTCATGGAACTCAGACTCTAGGGCCAGAATGGAATGAGAAACCTACAAAGATCTTTTCATTTCTCATTTCCGCTCCTTTGTACTCATCTGCCACCTCCTCCTTCTCCTCTTCCTTCCCTCTCACTCTGTATCCTTCCTTCTTTCCCTCTTTCCCTCTACCCCAACCTCCCCACCTCCCCATGGGTTTCTCTGTTTCCTCAGATCACATGAAGAAACCACATGTTATATGTCCAGGCACCTACAGAGTCTGATAAATGTTCTCTTGGTTCCAACTCCAAATACCCAGTGGAGAATCAGGTTGGCCCAGCTGGGGCCAAGCGTCCACCTCTGGACTAATCACCTGTAGCCAAGGAGAACAGCAGAAATTCTCAGAGAAGAGGGCAAAGGAGACACCACCTAACATGTGGCCATGATAATTGCAGAATCAGAGGGTAATTTAAAAGCCAAGCTGGAGATGAGTTTAGGTGATTAAACTACATGTATAAAGTACTACATTTAAATGCCTTTTCAATCTCATGCCACAGAAGGTTTTGTTAAAACATGTGCCTCTGAAATTAATTTTCATAGGCTTTCGGGGTCCTCACAGTTTTTAATGTGGTTGTGTTCTTTAAGTCCTTGATAATCACCTCAATATTTCTCTAGAAAAATATGAAGCAATGTGCCACTTAAGGCATATGTTGCCTAGTGGTTTTATATGAAGTGTGGTAACTGTAGGTGTCCAGTATTCCTCGAGCATTTTCAGTTCTGCTCTTGCTTAAAGATCCAGGCAAAACCGTTAATCAAGTCAGGTCGCTGGGAGACGTCTGTTGCGATGGAAGGAAATGCAAAGGCTTTACTGACACACTGAATTTCAATGCTTGTTTCTAAGGGGGAAAAACATGTCTTGGTCAACAGATTACATTTTCTTTTCTTTTTTTTTTTCATTTTCTTTCCAAATCTGTTCTTCAAGGGGCTTCCACAAAGTGTAATCTGTATAGAGGGTGGCTGTCTTCATCCTTGTTCTCTGTAGGGTGGGGAACTGAGGATAGATTAGCAATTGCTGACAGGACATCACAAAGCCTCTGAGTCTGGGGCAGCAAGTCACAGTGTGCTTGGAACTGGGCTGGACAATCTCCCAACTAAGAAGAATTGCAGTTTCAAACCTAGAGGGGCTACCGGGGAAGGTGAGATGGGGCCATCTACTGGGAGGCGCTCCTTTGGAACCTGGCCCGCTTGCAGCCTGCCAGAGGAGGCTGCGAGGGCTCAGGCACCTGTGATGCCTGTTATTCTAGGCAGCTATCAATGGGTGTCCATTCTCCTTCAGTGGTGGGAACTGGATTTTCTAACAAAGAAATACTGTCTTACGTGTAGGTTCTCAATTATGAAATAATTATTATTTACAGCTCACCAGAACCAGGACCGGGGATGGTCTTACAGCCTAGTTAGTAGATACCGTGAGCCTCTGATGGTAATAATGGCAACAACACATCTCTAATCGTGCCTTATAATTTAGAGATGTGCTAATGATGTAATGAATGTGAAAGCACTTTGTCTGTAATTCTAAGATTATAAGGTTTTTATTTTATAACCAATCTTTTCAAGTCATTTCAAGTCACGTTGCCAATGGTGGTGAAGAGAATTTAGGAGGCAACTGAAACATTCATCTCTGCTTTCCAGTAGGTTTAATTTTACCCGAGAAAGCAAGATTAATACTATGAGACAAATAGGAAAAAAGATCAGACAACACCAACTTGTGAGTTATGGTCTATAAGTTTGGTAGGTGTTAGGAAGAGAAAGGGGATCAAAGAGATCCAGAACACAAGCTCCATGAGGTCAGGGAATATTTGTTACTCACCACTGTATCCCTATCACCTAAAACAGCGCCTGGAATATAGTCGGTATACAACATTTGATGATTTAACATTTAAACATTTGATGATTATTAATGAATGAGGATGGGCTTAACCAGAACATTGAAAGATGGGTATAATTCGTACATATATGGAGAATAGAGGGGAGGGAATTCTAGGTAATAGAAATAACCAGGTATAGCAAACGGGCAGTAAGTCTTCTCTGGAGGAAGGACTGCTGAAGCATGGCTGTTGTGCAGTGGCACACGGAATGGCTCATAAACTGGAAAGAGTAGACGCAGAAAGAATAGTTGGGAGCCTGTCGAAATCGTCTCACAGTTAGTCCACCGCCGTACTCTAATGGTTTAGCCTATCATCAGCCCCTAAGATCCACCAGTTTTTCTCCATCTCTAGTACCTCTCGAGCTTCTCTGGACCCTGCCACAGCTTCCTAACCAGGCCGTTTGCATCCATACACTCTTGCCCAGCCCCGTCCATCTTTCAGATACCACTGCTGGCATGGTCTTTGCAAAATTAAAATCTGATCGCGTCATCCCTTCTGCTTGTCATCGCTCTTAAGATAAAGGCAGACAGACTATTGTGACCTTATGTGGCCTGGCCTTGGTCTGCCTGCCCAGCATGATTCAGAATCCCTTGGCCCCTCACTCTGTAGTTCTGCGTGCAATGGTCTCCTCTGAGTCTTTCGAATGTGATGTGCTTCCTCCCGGCTCAGGGCCTTTGCACATGCTGTTCATTCTGTCTGGCAGACTCTTTTCACCACCCTTCATCCTCTGGGACTCACTCAGTAGTCCCGTCCTTAGGGGAGCGTTCACTGATTTCTCTAATTTAGGCCAAATCCTGTTATGATGTGTTTTCAGACTCTTCATGCATCTCATAACCACGGTTTAAATCTAACACTTCTTTCTGTGACTAACTTCTTTCTCTGCTGGATGACAGGCCCCATAGGGAAGGAATAGATCTTTTTTGCCCACTATTGTATTCTCGGTATATGTCTCGTGCCTGGAACTCAATAAATATTTGTTGAATGAGTAAGTAAGTAAATGAGCAGATGATTGGGTGTTGGAACAGTGATGGTGACACTAGGAACAGGAAACGGGACGGACGCGTGCAGCTTTGGGGAGAGAGCTAGCACTGTGACTTTTCTACCTACTGACAAATTATTTTGGACGGTTTCCTTAGCTATTTTTAGGCTCTATTTCCTAACCTTTAAATGGGAAACTGAACCACCTGTCCCCAAAGGGTAGCGAAGAATGAATGAGAGGACGTACACAAAAGTGCTTGTACAATACAAAGCTCTTCACGAATGTATCAATTTTATATCCAGAAATGACCTTGGAGAGAATGTTGTCTGGACTCTGGCTTTATGGATAAGGAAAAACAGACCAAAGGAGGTTAAAGGACTTTCCCAAAATCACTTCCCTGAAAAAAAATACAAATAGTTGTAATGATTTTGATACTAATATTTTTTTAAATTTCAAAAATATTTTATTTATGCATTATATTGTTTAATTATTTTATTTTGTTGGGAGGAGGTAATTGGGTTTGTTTCCTGTTTTTAGAGGGGGTACTGGGGATTGAATCTAGGACCTCGTGCATGCTAAGCGTGCACTCTACCATTTGAGCTCTACCATCCCCCTTTGATACTAACATTTTTGATGTTAGCTTTTGATATTAACTAACATTAACTTTATATATCCTAACCATTCCACCAACGTATTCCGTCCTTCCCTAATCATTGCAACAACCTACCAAGCAGAGATTCTTTCCATTTTGTGATGAGAGAAACTTGTCAAAACGTCAGGGAGGCACAGATGAGGTGGGCTGGGGACTCACTGGTCCTGGCTTCCTGTGCAGCCACAGATTGTTCGCTCCTCTCATTGTGGGGCGGAGAGGAAAGGCTCCGACACATCTCCAAGTTTCTGAGCTCGAGTTGGCCACTGCCTGAGTTAGAAGGAGTTTTATTTTTGTGACAAAAACTGTGATATTTTAATTGGACCCGTTTTTTAATGAAATTATTGAGTTTCCAGAGCAGGAAACAAAACCCTTGGGAGTTTTTAACTGGCATTTCTAGTTCTGGTGTGGGTTTCACTTCCACTTATGGAAGTGAAGAATAGAAGTGTTTATTATCATGAACTTCTTTCTAACAAGACATGTTAAAATGTGAAGTTGATAATTTTATTGCCACATTCAGTATGACGTGCAAATAGGTCTTGATCGTGAGTTAAACAAGGGGCAATATCTTATTTTAACTACCCTCTTTTGTCACAGTATGGTGGGTATTGTTGGTAGCTTCCCCAAGGACAGGGAGGCATGTTCCATCCCTCTCCTCTTTCCTCTCCCTCCCTCTCTTTCACCCCCCTTCCCTCCCTCTTCCTTCCTTCTTACCTTTTTCTTCCATTCTTTCTGTATTTTTTTATCCAGTAAAATTTTATTCACCAGGATATATGCAACAAGTAGTCATAAGAGCATATCGCTCATAGGTTATCTCACGAGGACACGGTGGCTGTGCTTAGCAGATATTCTTGATGGCTAGCAGCCTGGGAGTTTATATTTATTGGGCTCACTTACTTTTTACAGTGATTGAAGAGGAAGACAAAAGGCAGGGAAAATGAAGGCTATGAGGGTGGGCAGTAGGGTCAAACTGGGGTGGGGGTGATGACCCCCCAAACCACTACCATACGGAGCAGAGCTAGACTCTTACACGCATCTCATTACCATGGCTTAACGCTTACTTCTGTGACTGTCTGCCTCCTCTGCTGGACGACAGATCCCACGGGGGGTCTCTGCTTTTCTAATAATAGCCTCCACAACAAGAGCCAGACCTTACACTCAGGGTCCAGGCACTGTTCTAAATGCTCCTTAATTCTCAAACTAACTTTCTCCCATGGGTCCTATTACAACTGCCATGTGTCAAATGAACACAGGAGGAAAGTGAGGCACAGAGAAATTAAGCAATTTACCTGCGTGGCCCAGCTAATGAGTGGTGGGGGGGAACTTCGAACCCAGGAAATCTGACTACTCCTGACCCCGTGCGCATAACACTGCTCTGTGTCACCCCTGGGGGACAAACTACATTCCCGAGCATTGCGAATATGTTGGTCGCTTTGCATGGAGGGAGCCCAGGAAAAGCAGGAGAGGTTGGGAGGCCGAACCCTGCCAGCCCAGCCCTAGTGACCAAAGTGACTGTCATCCTCAGCAGCTCTCCCTGCCCAGGCTTTGAGACAGTCTGTCACGAGCCACCAGTACTTTCGCCCTGGAAGTGGGCACGTTCACTGTTCACCCAGCCTTTGATTTGGGAGAGTGATATGCAGAGGGGACTATAGGGTGGCTCCCACCTGCCAGATTCTCTGGCTCCACTTATAGTCATGTTTGTGCATTAATGTTCTATACTTAGCTAAATTGTGCGCATTGCATTTAAGGCCAGGTCTGCCTTGTTTAAAAACATCCAAATTGGGATTAGGTATTCAAGCTGTAATCTCTTTAGTGGGCGTCTGTCCATTGGATTTGTATGACATAAAGAGGGAAATTGAAATACTGTAACTTTAATATTTTTCATCCTCTGTACAGAAATGACTCTTAAATGGATTTAGAAACTAGGAAAGACATTGGACAGATACCAAAGAACAGAGCAGCTCATTATTTTTCAGGCCGGTTATAGCAGAACCAACATCTATGTAAGCCTCTCCAGCCAGATTGTTCCCTTTATGCAGTGAGATGCTCTGTTCCTTGGTACAGGATGGTAAACTCCCTTGGGGTTTCACATTTCTCCCCTTTCTCTGTTTGTAATAGTGTTGTTCTAGTTGATACATTTTCCTTTCCTCTTTACCCTTGAGATACTAGGGAATTTGAATCATCCAACTCTAGAATATTTCCGGGAAGGGCGGGGTGGAGTAGGCTGAGGGTTAGGACAGAGGGGATTTGAAATCTACACATTTGGGTCTAATTGATGAGTGTGAAGCTCTAGTTAGTATTCGGCAAATATTGAATATGAATTAGCAGATAAGACACTTGCTAGTATAAAGGAATCAATAAATTTTATTTTTGTGGTACATTAAAATCAAATTCAGATAAAAATTTTAAATCATAGCATATCCAGAATAAGCATTTGATAGCTATGTATAAATCTGCTTTAGAGATATGCACGCACAAATTATGGAATGCCACAGCACGTTGATTTAGGCTGCTTTTTCTCTAATATAAATAATGCAGAGTGCCGCAAATATTCAAGTACACTTAACTGAACATAATTAAAATATTGGAATATATTTTAAAAATAAATAATTAAGTAGTTAGAAGTATCTGCAATACTAATTCAAAGTGATAGTCACATGGTGATTATAGTACGCGGTTTGCCCAGGACTTCTGCTTCAAAGTGCAATAATAAAATTTGCATTTAATAAAAATTATGATTCTGTAATATTTGATATGGGCAGATTCTATTTCAAGTACAAAACCCAGGCCTTGTCTCTCTGATCCACCCACAGATGGACAGAGAGCAGCCATTTTCGGGGAAGCTGAGTGGCGTGCCTGCTGGGACATGGCTTGTGCCCATCGTCACGGTTTCAAAGGCTGTGTCAGGAGTTCCGTATGCCTGTCTCCCATTCTAGGTTGGTAACTCCTTCAGGGTAGCGACCTATGTATCTTTGCACACCCAGTGCTGAGTATAATACTGGGGTGTAGTAGGTATTTAAGAAACAGTGTTAAATTAAAGAATCAGAGTGACAGTTTCTACCCTTGCTCCCTGTTCCCGACAGAGCTGTAGACCAGCACCCCCGCTCAGGAATCTGCCCCTGCCTGGGGCCTGGCATGCTCTTCTCCCAGAAACAGACAGAGCTCACTCCCTCACTTTCTTCATGTCCTTGTTCAAATGCCGTCTTTCCCACGAAGCCTCCTCTGATGACTCTATTTTAAGTAAAATCGCCCCCCACCTCAATACATGGTTTCTAGCTCCTTTTGTATCACTATGAGATACCAAGTAATTTACTTAGTTATTTGAAAATGTGTTGCCATTCATGCTCACTAAAGAAGGTAAATTTCGTGGCGGTCAGGATTTTCTGTTTTGCTCACTGCTGCATCCCCAGAACAGTGTTTGACTCATAGAAGATGCTCAATAATAATTTATTGCACGAGTGAATAAATGAATGGATGAGTTGAAGATGGAGAAAAAGGGGTTACCCTGAAGGTTTGGGGTAAATGGGTGTGACTGTGGGATGTGCCCCATGGTTTTAGATTCACAGAACAGGATCAGACACGTCTGCATAGCTTTCTGCCACACCTGCCATTTGATGGCTCCTCAGGTCAGGGTGGAAACTGGACATGTTCATTGACTCAGAATGCTTGCCCAGGGTTCCAATGATTCTGTGATCTCCTCTGGAGATCTGAGTCTTCTCTGAAGCCTTGGTCAGGATGAGCAACACTTTATTTACCTATTTAGGCCAGTGTGGATTCTTAACTTTCCTGGGGACTTGCTCAGTAGCTTTCTCCCCTAGATGTTCATTGTCATGCCTGCCCCTCAAACTCCTTTACAGCTTTGAGTCTTCATCACAGCATCCTCCTCCTCTCACACCCCATAGGGCCAGGAGCACCAAGGCCAGTCAAAATTCTGGGCCTGCTGCCCTTGTGTGACACAGAGCAATGTGATGGGCTAAAGATGGTTTCAAGGTCCTTGTCATCCTGTCTTTGAGAGGCCATGTTACATCTAGGCTGGTTTTATGACTGGCTTTGACCAGCAGGCTATGGTGACAGGATGCTGTACCACTTCTGGGTCTACCGAAACTTTAAGAGGCCTGGCAGCCTCTGCTTCTTCTTCAAAGCCCTGAGCTATATCATGTGAGAAGTCTGGACTTCATGCGGGAGAGACCATGCAGAGAGAGGGGCCCTATTATTACATGGAAAGAGAGGCTCAGACTCCCCAGCATCCCACTGCCCCAGCACTGCAGACTGTCCCAGCACGGCACCAGTCGTGTCAGTCAGGTGTCTTAGATGTCCCAGCCCTGTCATCTAAGGGACCCAGGTGAGACCATCAAAAGAACTGTCTAGCTGAGCCCTAGTCAACTCTCAAAATTGTAAGAAATAATGAATCATTGTTTTAAGCCACTATAGTTTGTGGTAGTCTATTCCCCTGTAATAGACAGCTGAAACAGGCAAGTTAAAAACCTCTTTGAGCCTTTCTTTTTTTTAATGAAGTATAGTCCTTTTACGATGTTGTGTTAATTTCTGGTGTACAGCATAGTGATTCAGTGATACATGTGTAGATTCCTTTTCATATTCTTTTTCATTATAGGCTATTAATGAGATATTGAATTAATCCCCCATGCTGTACAGTAAGAACCTTGCTGTTTATTTTATATATAGTAGTTAGTATCTACAAACTCAAAACTCCCAACTTATCCCTCCACCTCTTCCTTCTCCTTTGGTAACCATAAGTTTGTTTTCTATGTTTGTGAGTCTGTTTCTGTTTTGTAAATAAGTTCATTTGTGTCTTTTTTATTTTTTTAGTTTCCACATATAAGTGATATCATGTGGTATTTTTTCTTTCTTTCTGGCTTCCTTCACTTAGTAGGACGATCTCCAGTTCCATCCATGTTGCTGCAAATGAGCCTTTATTTTCTTGTCTGGAAAGCGGAGACAGTAATCTCTGCTCATGACACTGCTGTGAGGCCGCGTGGAACGTTCCTAAGACAGTGCGCAGGCGACGTAATTACTCAGTAAACGTCAGTGTCCTTGCTCTTGCCTTCCCTGGGCAGGGCCTTAAGCTCCAGGTACATGCCCACTTGCATCAGTTGTCAAATTCCCTCTCTCTGTCCAGCCCATTTCCTTTTACACTTCATTTTGGAGAAGACAATTTGATAAACGCATCTCAGAGAACATGGCCCACAGCTTCATTTGTCGGTGCTTCAGGGATTATCTGCATTTCAGACGAGGCTCTGGTAAGGCACAAATCGCCTTCCTGAAGACTGCAATTTTAGCAGCAGGTTTCAGGCCTAGTGATGGAGGAGGAGCACTGGGATGTGAGAGGAGAGTTCTGGGGAAAGAACATGCCATTTTGGAGCCCCACCTGCTTTCTGAAAGCTCTTAGACTTAGGAAAATATAGGCCAACTCAAGACTTGACCATGCTCAAGGCCAGGGTGGCGTATGTTTCTTCCACCCTGCCACCACGTCAGTTTTATTATCAGGCACCTCCACTACTCTTACTCTTTCTCTAGCTTTCAGCCCCCCACCATCTGTTCATTTTATCAGAGTGCTGAAAGGAAGGCAAACTCCGCTGACAGTTACGTCTCAAGTCTTCGGTTGTGAAACCAACAATTTTGGGGAAAACGAGGTAAGAATGGCAGAGGCTTGGTTCAGAAAATGGCCCACCAAGCCTTGGCTGATTAGTTAGTTTTTCTAGACGGATCTTGTCTATTCAGTAACCACAGACACTTTGCTCAGGGATACAAGTTCTGTTTTAGAGAATACATGTAATATCTTTCCGTTCCCACCCTCATTTTTATTGTAAAAATGATATCACAATACTAGAGAAATTTTCTCATGCCCCAATAAAGAAAAAGCTCCTTTGATAAAGATCAAGATTTATTTTCAAGTTAAGTCCATGCTATTCAAATTGAATATGATTGGGCAGAAATGGACAATTTCCCACATCGGTTGCTTCTAGATGCATAACAGGCAGATGAAATTCTCATAGAATACCACAAACTTCATGAACTTTTTTTCAGCCAAAAAATTTAACAGGACAAATATAGTAATGACGTTTGAGGAAAGTGGGATGATGAAAGAGTAGAGAACAAAATAATAAAATTAAAAACATTAAAGAGCAAGTTGCAAAAGGCCTGGATAATGCACCAACTACCTAATTGATCAATGGATAACTACGTCTGGCTCTGTCTTTAGACGTGTTTTTAGACCAGTGCATAACAGAGAAAGGAGTATAATAGATACATTGTCTAAGTTCACTTTAAACTACAGAAGAATGTTTGGTTTAAAAATCATTGTTGAGATCAAGCTATTAGGCTAAGAAAAGAGGAATATTGTATTGTTCCCTTCCAAACTTGGTGAATTGAATTTGTAATGGTTTCAAGCTGTGTGCATGGTGGAGATTGATAGCTTTCTCTTCAACCTCACTGTCATCTTGTAAATAGATGCTGTAGCCTTTTCATTCTTTTGCCTTGAGCAATGTAAAAATGTTTTCCCCCATCGAAGAGGTGGTGAGGAAGTGTGATGGAATTAGGGTACCTGGGTATAAGACCTAGAGCAAGTCAATTTCTTGAAACCCCCACTCAATCATCCATAATGCGGGAATAAAATCTTGTCCGTTCCTATTCCAGTGAGATAATGCCTGTGCCAGAGGAATACAACGCACTTGAAAGCAGGGTGGGGCATCTCACCACAGGAACCATCCTGTGGCTGATCACTGTCCCTGTTACCACATGTTGGATGAAATCTGCCAGTGTAAAAGGGTCCAGACCTTCCAAGAGCTTTCCGTTGCCATACAGCCAAATGAGAGGCGGCTGCCCAGGCAGCGATGAGTTTTCCTTGCAGCTAAAGTGAGTAATTCCAACTTGGTGGATGGAACAATCTTTGTCAAAAACAGATATTTCAAAAAAGATCATTTCTTTTAGTTCTGCAGATCACAAAGGGCACATATCCACATCTTTTGAACTAATTATTTTCAATGAGAAAAGTAATACAAACACATGTAAAGAATTGTAAAAAGGGGAGTAATAGAAAATAAAAAGTCACCAGTAGGTTATCACTGTTAAGTTTTTCTCTTTGACACTTACTATAGTCACCATTATAACTTCAGAGGACGTCTCACCTACTGAGTCATCTCCTTGGGGTAGCACCTGCTGACTCTCTGCTATGAACCATGAAGTATTTAGTGCAATTGCAGTATCACTCATTTCCCATCTTCCACTACATTCTCAACTTTTGTTAGTTATATTTAGTTATTACAAAGACCATCTTTGTAATTTAAATTAATACCTCTGCTTCTTGATTTGTTGAAATTAGACTTCCATTTACTTCCTGCTATGAAAAATTAGGTTAGTTTACTTACACTCTCTGTAGCTCTTCTTTTTTCTCCCAGTTGTGATTAATTATGTCATTTTCACATTGTTAAAGTTTATATCTGCATCTTGTTTTATGATTACAATGTTTTCTGTACTTAGTTTGTAATTCGATTTAAAAAATTTAAAACCAACACAAACAGTCCTTTGATTAAGGAGATATTATTCACTGCAAACCAAGGAGCCTGTGGTTGGACCTAAAGAGAAATAAACTAATCCTGGGTCATCAGCCAACTTCCCTCAAAAGAGAACTTTCTGAGTGTGTTAAGGTCAAATGAGTTATTTTAAAATATCTTTTTAGCTTTATTTCTTTTGGCTCAATTACATTCCTTTTTAACTCTCATGTAGTCATCTCCTTAATTCTTCTTCTTCTTCTTTTTTTTTGGTTTGTTTTCCTGGAACATCTCCTTGAGTAATTACTTTTCATGTAGAATTCACAGTGGCAAATGTTTCAGCTTTGCATTTCTGCAGATATCTTTATTTTGTCCCCATTCTCTTCATAGTTTGGTTGGAATATATAACTCTAGGTTTAAAATAACTTTTCTTAGAACTTTGAATTCATTACTGTATTTATCTCCTAGCATCAAGTGTTGTTGATAGAAATCTAACATCAATCCGACCTTTCCTCTGTTGTGAATAGCCTGTTTTTCTCTCTGGAAGTCTGAGATTTTTCTCTTTATCTTTGGATTTCTGACATTCCATTAAGATGTATCTCTAAATGGATTTTTCTTTTCTTTTTTTTTCTTCATTCATACTGACCCACATTTAGTGGTTCTTTTAAATCTAAAGATTTATGTCTTCTTCAGTTCAGAGAACTTTTCTTGTATTATGTCTTTGGTTATCTTCTCCCTTTTGCAGTCCCTGTCTTATAATTCTAGAATTTCTATTAGCCAGTTACTGACCCTGTAAGTCTCTACTTTTTCTCATATTTGCTAGCTTGTCTTTCTGTGCTGTATTTTGTGAGATAGCCTAGGATTTGTTAGATCTTCATTTGTCATCTATAACACATTCAATTATGCAGATTGTCTACTGAATTTCTTATTTAAACATTGTACTTTTCTGTTTAAAGAATCCTTTTTTTTTTTTTTTGCTATTCTCTGAAAACTGTGAGAAAAACAGCACCTTATTTTTGTCATTGGATATGTTGTCCTCTTGACTGTCTCCTGGAACAGTTATCTTTAATTTTCTGAATAATCTCTGTTCCCTGTGAAGTAAATTGCTGCACCTCCTTTTTTTCATAATCTCCTTTAATATTTAATAATCCTTAGACAGTGTCTCCACATATATTCCTAGGAGTCCATTAATCCTCTAAGAGAATTTTAAAATCTTGTTTTCATTTGAATGATAATTTTAAAATATCAATGGCAGATTCTGAGCTATTGAATGTGGCAAGCGGTGTCAGAACCTGCCTTTGCATTTTTGTCCATGCCATGGCATCCGTGCTACGTGGTGCCCAAGTAACATCGGAGCCCTGAGCGTGGATGACGATTTGCACCTGCCGACCAGCCTGGGGAGGGTAGAATCCTCACGTGGGGCCTGGGCCCTGGTTTGAGAAACATGGCTTCAGTGTGTTTCACTCACGGATAAGATAACTATATAATTAAATACCCAAACTGGAACATTTTCGAGCATGAAAAGAAAGTTTAGTAATTACGTGAAGATTAGAGCATAAATTAATGTCTGGGCAACTCAGGCTGTTTGGTCAACCTATTCCAGGCTGAACAGCTTTACTTGTTACAGTTTTCTCCCCGGCGGCTGTTACAAGGTCCAGAATTGTCTGTGACTCCCCTCTGCTTCTACCGCACTCTCCAGCCCCCACCAGGACCCCTCTCTAGGCAGATCTCTCCCCTTCTCCAGGGAACAATTCTCTTGGCTTTCCCAGAAGGCAAAACCCACTAATTATTAGCTGATCTGCAGGCACGATGGGGAGGGTGTCGCCTCATTGGTTCAGCTGTTCCAAACGTAGTTCTTTTAATTAATTGCTCTTCTGATTTCTCACTCCCCGCCCCTCGGGCTCCCTTCCCTCCCGCTTTGCATTTGTTGACTCTGAGCTTGGAACTCGTCCACGACTTCCTTGCAGTGCCTCAGTTCCCATTTCAGTCATGCTCGTCCCGCATGCTCTCTGCCTTCCAGGAATGCCTCCACTTCTAGCCCATGGAGGTTGCCTTTTACTCTTCTGAATAGTTTTGGTCTAGTTTTTTCAAACATCTCTGTTTTATAATTTCCATAGGATCTTTGGAGGAAGGAGAGGCAAGTATCTGGGCTCAAGACATCATCATGAACCAGAGCTCCCTGTTCTATGGTTTTGAATTTGCACCTGGATATGGATGTATTTGCCTTTTCTTGTCGTCCTCGCCTTCCCTAAGTAAACCCCTAGCCCATCACTCTATGAAGGAATCCATTCTCAGGGAGTATTTTCTTAACTCTACTAGAACTTAGAACTCTACTCCAGTTCACAGTATTCCTAACTTATAACTATCCTGAATTAAAGAGGGAATAACTAAATCATATAAAATAGAGGATCATTTCTTCTAATGCTCTTTGGATATGTGAGAAAGGAGTCAGAAATTGAAAAAAAATTAAATATATGTTGAGAAATGAGTATGGTTTTGGGCTAAGTGGTGTTGGGGACACAAATACAACATAAGACTTCTGCCCTCCACATACTCATTACCCCACAGAGTTGAAAATATATGCAGGCAAAGTTAGGGTACAACAGAGACCAGGTACCATGTCAGTAACGTGCCAGCCCTCCGGGGTTGTGATTTCACAGGCAGGGAGCTCTCTGTAGGCCTGGAGGCTCATAGAAGGCAAGGAGACAACCTCTAAGCTTTGGAGAAAGAGTAGGAGCTGGACTGGTGGAGAAGAGAGTCTGAACAATCCAGGTGAAGAAGACACTGTGGCCAGGAGGCAGGAGGCTGCTGTGTGCAGTGTTTGGTGGGTAGTTGGGTGAGGTGAGCACAGGGCGTTGTGTTCTTTCATGGAGGGAAAAGGTCACTTAGCAAGGGGGCTGGGGCCTTGTGAGAGTTCTGGAATGCCAACTAAGGTATTTGAATTTTAGCCCAGCCAGATTTTGAGGAAGAGTACATGATTATGGTTGTGTGTGAGAAGATACAATGTGTTGAAGATGCGTTTATGAATCAAAGATGTGAACGATGGGGAGAAAATGATGGTGTAAAGATGTGATAGAGAGACAGCTAATAGTTACTTATATCAATGATATTAATAAAAAAGTTACCATTTTAGAGATACTGTTAACCTTGGCTTTAGGAAGTAAGATAGATGAAGATATTAGCAATTATTTAGTGATAGACTAAAAAATTTAATTAATTTAAGTCTTAAAATAAGCCTTCAACTTTATCCCCAAATTTCTTGTGAATGACCTTAGTATTTTAAGGCTAAGGAATATGGCTTTCTCTTATCATATTCGACAGGATTCCAAAGGAACTTAATTAAAGATGACAGAATGTGTTTTTGAGTGTGTGTTTGTGAGGGGGCAGTTTGGCTGAAATTATTTAATGAAGTACCATTGGGTATGATAACCACATTCATTATGTTATGGTGCCTAATTAATTAGGAAAAGATTTTAGACTTTTGGCAGATGACAGGAAAATGGGTAAGTCCCACACCTAAAAAATGGATTTTAAAAGCATTTTTGTTTATTCATTACAGAACCTATAAAGAACTAGAAGACTCCAGCATTATAAATGAAGTTCTTCTAGAAAGCAGTGAGTCAGTCAGGATGGTGGTTCTGTGTCTGAAAGTCAAGATTGCATCAGATTTAGGCTTATAAAAAATTAGGTTTGGGAAAACTCCAGATGGGTTGAAGTATTTTAATCCCAGCCTCCTCTTTGTGAGTCTGAGTGGAGCCAACTGCTGTGGAGGTTATGTGAAGATGTAGAAAGGGTTCTCTTCCTTGAAGGGTTTACTACCCAGCAGGGATGCACAAGCCAGTTTTACTATAATCCCTGCATGGAAGCAGTCTTATGCTGTAAGCGTACTCTAACGGGATGGTCACACAGAGCAGCTCACTTGCCATCTCTCTTTGTTCTCAGAAATGTTCTGCTTGACTTTCCTGAAGCATCTCTGCTGTCGTCCTCTCCCTTGACAACATGCTGCTCTGGATGTTTTATAGTCACAGTATTGGACCGACTCAGACCCAAGGAGGTCAGTGGCTGACCTTAGGTTCACATCCCGCCAGATCTAAGGAACGTTCTGAGTCCTTCTTGGGACACTTTATGGATTTGCTGAGCAGTCAATGCAGGTTCTCCAAGAATCCATTTGCAGCCACTATTGCACTGGCTGGGAAAGCAAAGCAGCAGGAGCCAGTGGCCACCTTATGCAAACCTCAGCTTTCTGAGCATGATGCAGGGTGTTTGATTGGCACTCAGAGCTTTTGTTCATTCATACATTTATCAGATATTGTCAGAGCAACTCCATGTGCCAGGTACCAAGGACAGACAGTGACCAGGGCACCATAACATCCTAAGATGGCCTTCAGTAGCCAGTGGAGGGAGACAGATGCTGTATAGTGACCATGTACGTTGTTTTTGTCTATTCAGTACCCCTGTCTACCCCCCAGGACCTTTTTTAGTCTCCTCCTTCCTATGGGGGAAGTTCTCGTTCCCAGCTCGCTGTGGTCTGGGAGGAGCACCAATCACAGTAGTTCTCCTCCACCCCATGACGCCATGGGGACCTGGGGGCAGGTCCCTCAGATGTGACCTCCAGGCCTGTGGCCATAGTGATTATCCCAGGAGGAAGCCTGTAAAACCCAGCCAGGCCAATCAGAGTAATTCCCTGGGGTTAAGTGTGTGGCTGCCAGGAGACAGTAGGTCTGCTTCCTCTGAGGTCACTGGGAGGATGGAAATCCAGCACCCTCCACGGCCAGACTGTCCCTACCTTACCTTCACCCCCCTATTTTCTGCTGTACAGACAAGGAGTGAAGTACAGCCAGTAGACAGAAGGAGAGAGAGAGTGAGGCGAGGCCAGGAGAGAATGTATGTTGACTACGTCCTTAGAGCCCAGCTCTACCCCGGCCATCGCAGGTACTTTCTCAGCTTGGGCTGGTTCCCCACTATCTACAGCTGAGAGTCCTGACTAGCACACAGTTTGACAACCTGACTGGGGCCAACACAGCTGCTGGGGGGGACAGCTGGCCCTGTGAGGGGAGGGAGGACTTTCAGGAAGTCGTGACATCTGAGCTGAGGCCGAGTACCTTTCCAGGGAAAGTGGAGGGAAGGGGAGCCCGTGAGGTTAAGAGTTTCAAACAGAAGAAGGGATCTCTCACGTGAACACTCGGAGATAAGAGGTGAAGAGGCCCGTCTGGGGGGTCACGAGGACCCTGGTCTGCCTGGCGTGGGAAGTGTGCACACAGTGTGAGGCCACGTGCAAGTCTTGCTAAGTGGTGTCGGAATCATCACTGACATACCGACTGCTCCAGCTGTGACGCGGAAAAGAGGGCAGAGGAAAAGCCAGAGATGGTCCCTGCCTTCAGGGAACCCACAATTTCACCCCGGACGCCGGAGACAAACACCCACAAAGTTAAATAGCAACGTACACCCACAACAGGGTTACGCGCTAGGTTAGTGCCTGTGAGGTGGGCAGGATGTGCGTGAGATGCTGCGGAAGGTCGCTGGGGGGTCCACCCAGCAGGACACACCGGGACGGCGTCTTGAAGAAGGGTGCGGGCGGACGGGCATAAGGTCCAGTGCGGGGACCAGGGAGGAGCCCTGTGGGGGGGTTTGGGGGTTGAGCTAGAGATAGGGGAGCGCAGCTGGAATGCTGGGGGAGGGCTTGAATATCTAGTGACTTCAGACTTTATCCTGAAAGCGATGAGGAGTCATGGAGAACTTCTGAGTGTCAGGAGGGGAGAGGCCGCGAGCAAGCCATGTCAAGGCGTGTTTCGGTGGGGCGTGCAGGGAGACCTGGGCCAACAGGAGGCAGAAGGCCGGAGGGAAGCTGGGCTAGGGCAGCAGCAGGGACAGTGAGAAAGGACGGGAGTGACACCTTTTGTGAAGATAAAATGGAGGCACGTGAATTCCTTGGTATGAAGAGGGAGGGAGGAGGTTGAGCAGGGCTGCCCACGGGCGAGGCAGAAGGGACGGCTGATCTCCCAGGGAGCACGGGCTCCCCCACCAGTCCTCGCACGCTCATTCTCTGGGGAAATGTGGGCGCAGCCACAGTGGCGGTGGCAGCGTGATGGAAGGGACAGCGGTGGGAGTCGGGCCTGCTTATGCAGTGACGCATGACAATTGATTCACTATCAGTTACACCTTCCGTGTCAATATGCAGGACCGGTTTGACGGAATTCAGTGACAAGAACACCTGACTTCAGGAAGACAACACATCTTCTGGTGTGTCAGCACGACCCCAAGGACCCCGCTGACATGCTCCTACTGTTCTTTTTTCATCAGTTCTGTCATTACCCAGGCAAGTCAGAATAGCCAACTGGAGAGCGTCAGGCTAATGCGGCCCGTTGACTCTAGTTACACAGTGTGGGCCAGTTAGCTCCCATCCTCTTCCTCCTGATGGGGTTTAGTTCAACAAGTGTGTGTTGTGGGGCTAGAAATGCCTGGTAATGTACTTGTTGAGGGCGGGTACCAAAATGGATTCAGTGATTCCAGCCTCAGAGTGCTGAAACCATGGGGATGAACATGGGCCTGGGAGCAGAAGTCTGACTTTCAGATCTCAGCTCTGCCATGTCCTAGTTGTGAGATTTTAATCTTGCAGACCCTCAGTCTTCCTACCTGTAAAAGGGGGTAATAGCACTTGGGAGGATTGTAAGAATGAAAAGACACACTGATACATCAAGTACTTAACGCGGTGACTGACACCTGAAAAGTGTTCAATAAATGATGCCCAACGTGGAAAATACAGCTCCTGAGAGATGTGTATGATGCTCTAGAAATGTATAAAGGGGACATTTCGCCCAGCTTCAGTGAAATCAAGGAAGGCTGCCTGGAGGAGATGACTTGCGTTAAATATTGGTGATGAGAAAGGGAGTGAGGAGGAAAGAGGAGAGAGGATGTCCGGGCAGAGGAGGCAGCAGTGCCTCCTAACAGTGTGTAGGCAGCCCAGAGCCAATTCACTGCTCAGCAGGAAAGGCCAGCTCCAAAAACTCACGTTGCTCGGAGTGAGTCTGACTTTTACCCTGAATTGTTAAAGCCGCGGGCACAGCCCGAGACACCTGTTCTGCTTCCCGCAACTGTACTGGGCAAAGCCAGCGGCTCCGTGCTAGATCCCACTGTCCCCCAAACCAAGAACCAGCCTGTGTCTGTCTTTCTCGCTCATTCTCATCAAGCAGGACTCCTGAGGGTGAGAGGGGGCCCGTGAGAATTGTCCTGAGGAAGTTCTAAAAACCGGAAGTAGGGCACTTAGTGAAATGTCCTGGTGCTCCCAGGATGAGGCTTTCTCTAGGTCCAGAAAGCACCCCTCCTTTCATGGACTGCTACTGATGCCCGGGATGGCTTCTTTGGGACCGCATTGTTGTGCCCGAGTTCCAGATGGGGCAATTAAACCCGGACAGTCAGACTGCTACTATAGTTGCCTTTGGAAATAGAATTTACAGTGCCCGCTTGTCCTTTTCAATTCTCCCCGATAGAGCTGTTCCCCCTTTCGCCTTGGAGGGGTGGTGGAGGGAGCGGTGACCGGGCCGGCTTCTGCAGGGGCCACGGTGTCTCTCTGGATGAAAGGCTCAGCAGAACGCCAAGTCATTATCGTGATGAAGGACGGAGGCGCCGCTTCAGCGTGTAAATGCAGATGCTCTCTTGGTTTCTGTGATAGATGTGTTCCCAGTGCCAGTGCAGCAGTGTGTTGAATTCTTTTTAAAATCTGAAAGACCTGCAGGCTCTTCTCTCCTTTTCTTAAATCCATTTCCCCGTTGAGATGAAAAATGTAACACTTTTCAGCTTACTTTAGACTTTCTTCAAAAGTATTTCTGGAAAAGGATCCTTCATGTGGAGCATATGAAAACTGTCAGAGGATGGGAGAGAGCAAGGTTTTAAAAACACACTAATGGACAGCCATTATGCCGTGGGGAGTTCCCCCAGAGAGCAGAAAAACGCGGGCTGGGGAAGTCAGGCGGAGGCGGGGCACAGAAGCTATGGATGAAGAGAAGAAAATGGTCCAGAGATACTAGCAAACCTGGATGCATAATGAGATGGGAAAATAATATTGGCCAAGATAAAGGCCATCACCAAGGTTTGCCTTAGGAGAGAGCAGTTTGGAGTCTGGCCCGCTGATTTCAAATGTTGACGCTTCCACTTGCTAACTGCAGCATTGAGCAAGTTGATTTTCATGTGACTCGGTTTCCTTACCTGCAAAATGGCCCTAAAAATAACTTCTGCATAGGGTTGCTGTGATAATTAAATGGAATATGCTGAGTGTCTGTCTGCCTTATTCTCTGGTCTACAGTAAGTGTTCAATAAATGCTATATTTTACTGTTATTACCATTAGTGTTGCCATCACTGACGCAGGGCAGAGTTTCAGAGACTGCGTTTGGTACTGGCCAGTCCTGCCTCCCCTCTGAGTGTGCGTGTGAATGCGTGTTGTCCACACGCTGGTTCCTTCTCTCTGGATGGCAGCGGATTCGCATGTCTAACCCCAGCACCGGGGGTGCCTTGCCTACATTCGGGTTCCTCCGGGAAGCGCCTGCTCCGGCACCGCGCAGTGCGCTTGTGTGCAAAGCACAGCGTTCTCGTAGCCAACTGGGCACCAGAGGAGGTCTTGTGACTCCCTTTCATCTCGTCGTGACCTGCCCTGCTCCCCCACCTGGGCTGGGAAGCAGTGGGCTGGGGGTTTGTCCTCTGAGCAAATCTGAATCATGGAGAGACTATGAAGGAAAATGAGCGGTTAAAAAAGCCCTCCGTAGGAAAGAAATGGTAAGCAGCATGGTTGCCTTTAAGCTTTCCCAAACCAGCCTCTAGAAGCGGTGTCATAAACCACTGCGGGAGTGACTGGGAGCCGGGACAAAGGCAAGCCTGTTACAGACGTCCCCGTAACTCCAGGAGCAAATCTCTTTTTCCCCCTCCTAAATAACTCCAGAACATTACATGGCATTAACAAGTTTCCCAGGACAGGAACTTCTAGTTTATTACTTGCTCACATTGTCATCAGAAATTAATTTTGTCCCTGAAAGACAAATTGGCTGGTAGCTTATGAAGTTAAATGGAAGGAACAAGTGCGCATCTGTTTCTTCTGCATTTTGTCTCCTTGGTGTCTTACATATAAATGAATCAGAGTGTTCAAACTTAAATTAAGATCTTTGGCTAGATAAACAGTTAAAACTGGTTCCCATAGCTACCTCTCACACATAGCTGTGATTGCATTATAATCCCCTAGTAATCAGCTCTAAATGAAAGAAAGATGATAAGGGTGCTCTTTTCAGTTTTCAGGACTGATTTTTATTAGCTCTCAATCAGTCCGGGACTGCTGCGTCTTTCATCACATTGTGGTAGTGTTTGCAGAATCATTAGAGTAATAAAGTGTAAATCTTACTGAGGTGCATTATTCTTGAGGTGTTTTATATAAGGAAAACTCCGACGATTACACTGGCTGGTGCAAGAAAGATTTGTTTCTGAGACGAAAGTAAGAAATGTAGTGTATGCTAGACTCTTTCCTTCTTCACCCGAGTCAAAACCTGATGAGTTATCCAGCCTAGGTAAAACCATCACCACCACAACCTCTTGGACATCGGCAGCCGACTATTACCATGATAGAGATTTGATGCATTTAGCCATTTCCTAATTTGCCTCGCTACCCTGCTCCCACACTCCTCCCGTGTAAAGCCCTCGCATTACAAACGCTTTACCCACAAAACCGCACGCTCTTCTATTCCCAATGTGATTTCTTCCGCAAACTGGTGTAATCCAATAAAACATCATGTCATACCAACATGGAAGTATTTATTGCAGAATAAATTTCAGCTTAAAAAAGTGCACCCGCCCCCCTCCCTCTTCGTATATCACAGAGCGACCGGTCATTTCAGCTTCGTGTTTGGGTTGGAGACCACGCCGTGCAGGGACGTGGCGGGCGAAGATGCTTCCTGCATCCTCTCTGGATGTTTCTAGGCCTGTCCGAGGGACGGCTGCGTGGAAAGGCAATGGCTCTCCCCGAGTGTTGCGGAGTTGAACAGAGCTTGCAGGTGTGCTGCACATCTGCAATTAACAGAATACTTAATCCTGACGTGTTTTTCTCCCCCATAGGCTTTATTATAGCTGGAATGTGTTACAATGCACCATCCTCGAAGACACCCGTAAAAATGCCTGCTTGTTTTAAATGTTAGATTTTATGCATTTAATGTTTATATTAGGCTGAAAGTGTCCCTATATTTTAGTGATAGACATTTACGCTCATCCACAGGGTAAGAAACAATATAATGCAGCCGTGTGTCGTCTCTGCGAGAGTTTATAGAGGTGTGGTGGTTTTACATTTGATTTTAAGTTACTATTTTTTAAGGAAAGGTTTTGCCAGAGATAATTATTGCAGTTTCCATGCTCACATGGTGATAATGTGCCTCGCTGCCACCAACAGAATGTCTGTAAGACTCAAGTAGCCGGAGAATCAGGTGGTGGCCTGGTGAAGATTTTCCCCAGGGATCTTTTTGGTGTCTATTTATTAGACGTAAAAATATGTGTAGGATTTGACCTGCAGGTAAAAGTTTTAGAGACCGACAGGGAGAAATCACTTGAGTAGGATGGTTGTAGATAATAAAGGAAATCTCATTTTCAGGTTTTTTTTTTTTTTTTGCCTAAATCCTCAGTGCTGAAAGGGACCTCAACGTTATTTACTACTTACATTTTAAAATAGAAAAGCCTGAGCTTAAGCACTGTTCTCTCTTTTTCATTTTTAAAAGAAAGCGAATAAAATATTTTGCTGATGATGGCGCTTTTTGTATGTGTTTGCATGTTGGTACTTAAATGCAATATGTCTGGAAGATGCTGCTTTCTCACACTCCACGCACAAGAAAGAGTAAATTGTAGGTCCTGATTATCAACAGATAACAAGACATACTGTGTATAAATAAATGCTCAGCATCAAAACCCATTATTGGATTAGCTATATAATCATGTCTCAGGCTGTAAGTCTGTGCTGACAAATGAACACTTTTCATTTGGCTCAAGGTCCTCATCAGCAACGGAACTAATTTTACATTCTCACCCATTAAGTGAATAAGATGTGGAAAAAGCTGTCTGCTTTTTGAAGTGTAAATTTGCTGCTACGGGCTGTGCAGAGCAAAGCGCTTTTGAAGCAGGCAAATGAGACCATCTCCAGGGACACGTGAACCTCGCAAAGTTTAGGTCATCTCTGTCGAGGGGACGGGGTGTGTGTCTGCGCGTTCGTGGGACCAAGGAGGCCACGCACGTCGGGCTGTGTGGGTGTCCTCGAGAGTGGATGGTGAACCGTTGGGACCGGACCCAGGAGAGAATTGGGAGCACCGTCTTCAACTTCTCCAGAAACCAAAGACCCACAGAATCTGTGTCGAGCCCGAGACGGAGCCCCCAGGGGCTGGCGCGTTAGGCAGTCAGTGTTCCCAGCCCCCTGCTGCCCTGGGGAAGAGGCAACAGTGCCTCCGAGCCTGTGGTTCAGAATGTCCCGCCGGCTTGGGACTGTTCCATGAAGACGCCAAGATAAGACGCTGGCACTGCTGGAGATGACTGGGGAGCCAGATGAGCTGGGAGGACGACACTCCCCACTTCAGCCATTCTAAGGATTTTAAATACGCTCCATGCGATGATTCCACGTTTACATCTCCAGCGCAGACTCCTCAGTGCTCCTGTTCTTATATGCAACTGCCTCCTTGGTCTGTCCGCTTGGATGGTTCATACATTACTCAAACTTAACATATCCAAAATAAAACTATGGGGCTCGATCCCAAAATGTGTCTCTATTCCCCAATTCCTCCTCATCTCATAAATTTCATCACCATCTTTCTTCTCACTCAAGCCAGAAACTTGAGTTATCCTCAATTCACCCCTTTCCCTCCCCAGTGAAATACAGTCTCCCCGGAGTCATGTCGATTTGATCCACAAAACAGACGTTAAATCTCCTTGGAATCCTAGGCCAGGTAAATGTCATCTCCACCTTGACAACAGTGACACCACCCTTCCCACTTGCCTCTCCACCCCTCCTCTAACCACCCCTCCTCTCATTTGCACTGAGCAATCTTAAAATGTGTGCGTTAGATGTTGAATTGTGGCCCCGCACCCCAACAGTAGTATGTGGACGTCTTAACCTCAGTACATCAGAATGTGACCTTAATTGGAAGTAAGAGTTATTGCAGATGTAATCAGTTGAGATGAAGTCACACTGGAGTAGTGTGGGCGCCTGTCCAACATGACTGGTGTTCTTATAGAAAGAAAGCCACGTGGAGAGAAAGAAACGTACAGAGGGCAGGTGATGTGAGGACACAAGGGGAACACCATCTATCATGAATGCCAAAGATGAATGCAAGCCACCAGAGCTGGGAGACGCAGGAGCAGGCTTTCCTCTACAGCCTGAGAGGGAACCAAGCCTATGGACACCTTGATCTCAGGCTTCCAGCCTCCAGAACGGTGAGACATTGGATTTCTGTTGTGTAAGTCATTCATTCAGTCTGTGGTTCTTCGTTATGGCAGCCCTAGCTGACTGATGCCGTGCTCAGTTGTGCCCCTCCAGGACTGTAAGCCCTGGAGGCCTTCCCATTGTATGCAGATTCAGATTCCAGTTCCTCACCAGGACCTACACAACTAACTTGTCATGATCTGACCCTCCCCACTTCTCCAGTCTCATCTTCCACCAGTCTTTCCTTCATCATCTGCGGCCACACCGGCTACCCTTCTAAGTCCTCAGCCATGCCAAGCCCCCTCCCCTTCCATGGCCTCGGCACATGCGGTGCCCTCTACCTGGAGTGCTTGCCTCCTCCTCTGTTCTGTCTGCACGGCTATCACCTTAACCCTCAGTAACCTTCACTTACATGTCACCCCTCCCACTCCTGCTCTTATTCTCTGCCTTGGCCTCATGTTTTCTTTTATAATGACTTAACACGATCTATCTTTCTGTCTGTCTGTCTATCTATCTATCTTCCTAGATTTAAAAAATTAAATCTAGCCTATAAAGTCCAGGAAGTCACATCAGTCTGGTTCAACAGTGTATTACCCAGTGCCTGGCGCACACTGGGTGGCCAGTAAGTATTTGCTCAGTGAATGAGAGAATAGAGGTGCTTAGAGAAGCGCTCCCCCCGCCAAGGCTTGTGGCTGGTGAAGTCTGTTTCACATAAGCCTCCCTCCGTTGGTCACTGCTTGGAAAAGGATGGTTCTTACTTGGGAAGCATCCACTGGCTTCTCTCTGTGCTGGAAATGTCTAGATTACTTCATGTCCTCAAGACTATCTGCCTAGAATTAGAGGGCCTGACCAAGAATTCAGTGGAGGGATACCGGAGGGAGGTGTGGGGCAGGTGTCTGCGCATTAATCACATCATGAGCTTTGTGAATCCTCTCCCAGGAAGAGCGTTGCCTTGGCAGGCCAAAGATTACATTGCTGTATAGAAATACTCTGTGATCTCAGCTTTTGCCAAGTTGAAAAATAGGAAGTCGTGTGGGTGAGTGTGGGGGAGGCTGCTAGCTAGCCACCAAAATCTGTTCTCTTTTCTTCCCGGGCACACAAGTAAATGACACTTCCCAGCCTCCCTTGCAGTGAGGTGTGGTCATGTGACTGAGTTTTCTCCAATGATCCGTGGGCAGAAATGGCAGGTGCCACTTCCAGGCCCAGCCCTGAAAACCTCCCTTGCACACTGTTCATGGTCTTCCCTCTCTGGTCCGTGGAGCTGTCAATGCCCAGGTCAACCCTAGAAAACATGGCTGAAAATGCAAGACCACCATCAGGCTGGGCCTCTGATGACCACGTGGAGAAGACCTTCCCTTGCAGACCTGAACTGAGCAGGTAATCCTAGCAAGTAGTTTGTATGAAACCCCTGAAATTTTGGGATCTGTCTGTAACTGCAGGCCAGCGAACCCTAACAGCATCATGACACTTTCTTTAAGAAGGGGACATTTGGCAAGAGGGGTGAAACCAGCAACAATCATGTCGGCTAAAAGAGGACGGAGGAGAATGAACTGTTAGAATTGATTCAAGCAGGAATATTTTCTCTCTCATGAGACAACAGCTGCACGAAAAGGGATTTGGAAAGAAGCAAGAGAAAAACTCATTCTTCTAACACCCTGTGAGCTGAAGGAGATCAAGGAAAAGATGGCATCTGTGAGTCACCCATAGATTTGTCCCAAGGGCTGTTGCTGCACATCCCGGGTCACTGTGCTGCTCCAGGTCAGTCCCCTTTCTAGCCATGACCCCTTGTGAGGGCACTGCAAAGACTTTAAAACCAACGGACAAAATTGAAACCAGCGTCAGGAAGACAAAATACATGAGGGTAGCACTCAGGACCTGAAAGGAGACAGAAAGTCCAAACAAACTCTGGAGGATAACGTTCGGCTGTTTGATTCCCTTCTTAACGGTGGTCTCTGCCAGGAGGGTGGTGGCTGTGTCTTGCTGAGCTCCCCCAGCCCAGTGCTTGGCCGATCTCACCTGTTCAGTGCGTGTTTGAGAAATGAATAAATACACTCTCTTGTTTGAACCTCACAAAGCCTTACAAGGAGATAAGGCTTTACTGTAAGCAGTGTTGTTGGCTCACTGGGGTCAAAATCACTCCTGTTTCATTTTCTTTCTCCTGATCCATGGAAGACTACACTTTCCAGTCCCCACGCAGTTAAAGTGGGGTCGTTGACTCGTTCTGACCAAAGAAGTGTGAGCGAAAGTGACATAGCAGGAATGGTCTCTCCAGACGTTTTCTGTTGCTGCAGCCAAACCGAAGGTCCTGTGTGTGGACACTCTGCCAGCCAGGCCCTCACTGACTTGCACTGGGCATGCAGTGTGAGCCAAAAATAAGACTTTGTTAGGTTAAGCATCACAACGTGTTGTGCTCCAGCAGAACCTGGTCTGCGTGAACTCACACCCAACAGCAGCCTCCCCCTTCTTTCTACTGCACAGAAGCTCCACTTTTGCCAGCCTTTGTCCAGAAGCCATCTGCTTCAGGGAAGGCTGGGCCTCTCCTAGCCTCCGGGGTGAAGTGGGGGTGGTCTCAGCTGACCGTGGTCATCTTGATCCTCTCGGCCAGTGGTTACTTCAGAAGTAGGCATGTAAACCAAGTCTGGCCAGTAGAGTCTGGGGGATTCTCCTGGGGATTTAGGGGAGGAATGTTTTTCCTCAATTATAGACCAGGAGACAAGAATGCTTGACTTTCACGCCGAGAAGTGTTGTTTTGGGAGGACGTGGAGCCTTTATAACCATCTTGTGGCCATAAGGGGTGATGCCGACACACTGACGACGGATCCCCGGAGACAAGAGTCCTCTTTAGACTACTTTTGTTGAGTTTTCTGTTCCTTGTACCTCAAAGTGTCCAGATAGATTATCTTCATTTTATTGAAGATGAAAATGAAATTCAAAGAGTATAAATGATTCACTTAAAGTCTCCTGACTTGCAAGTGGAAGTCAGGTCTTCCGCCTTTGAGCCTTCTCTTTACACTGTTCAGAGGACAGCAAATAGATTTTCTCTCATCTGCCGAGCCCATTAATTGGGGACGGCTACTGGGAGAGCTGGGCTGAGAAGTTTTGAAGACCATATCCAGCAAGGAAAAGGGTTTGGGCTGATTAATAATTTCACGGGTAAATGATAGGGAAGTGGTACACTTTTTTCTCCATCACTGTACTATGTCATGTTAATTCTGGATTATCTTTACTGTGGGAGGAGTTGTGTATGAGTTACCAACTGCTGCCTAACAATTACCCCCAAATTTAGCAGCTTAACGAAAACCGCACATTTTTGGTGAGCTATCGGGATATGGGTGCGGATTAGCTGAGTGCCGCTGTCTCAGACTGTCTCCTGTGGTTGCATTCAAGCCCTCTGCTGGGGCTGCAGTGTATTCTGCTGTCTCGGCTGGGAGAGGACCTGCTTCCAAGCTCACTTTTGTGTCATTGGTAGGATTCTGCTCCTCCTGGAACACAGGACTGGGGGCCTCAGTTTCTTACTGGCTGTGTCTCAGGTCCCCGTTACCGAGGTCTCATCATAAGGCAGCTCACCCTGTGGTGACTGCTTTCCTCAGAGTCAGCGAGCAAGTCAGAGGGCATCCAAGAAAGAAGCCACAGACCTTTTGTAACCCAACCTTGGGAGTGACCTCTCATTACGTAGGCAGTATTTTATTCAATAGCAGTGGATCAGTCAGTTCAGCCCACATTCAGGAGGAGGGGCGGGGAATTGCATACAGAAGTAAATATCAGGAAGTGGGGGTCAGGAGGCAGCTGTTTTGGGGGCTGCCTACCTGCCACAAGGGTAAATTATAATAAAAAAATGCATTAAGTTACTTTCTCTGTTACCATTTCCGCAACTATTGTGATTAACTACTTGGCCTCAAAAACCGGTTTCTCTTCTCAAGATTCTAGTCTTTCTCTGTGGGGCCAAGCAATACCATGAGAGCCTGTCTAACGTCCCCTTTCCATGTCAAGGGTTAAACATATGATACTACTACTACTACCAACATTATTATTATTGAAAAATAATTAATAATTGTAATAATGAGTAATTTCTGAGAAGTGCCCCAGTGCAGTGAATGCCATTGGTGTTGGCCTTTCTCTCTGGCTCCTTCCCCCAGATCCCAGTCACATCCCATGCGTGCCTGTTTGGAAACCGAACGCGACCAGTGCTCTCCCTCTGACTCTCTTGTCTCCTCCTCATGGGTGACCCAGGGGTGCCTTTAGGTCTGTCTTCCTGAGAACTTGCCTGCTGGTGGTCGTGCGGGAGGGAAGTCATTTGCTAGAATGGCATCTGTTCTTTACAGTCTGGTCCTCCTTAGACACCGACACACGTTCTTGTGAGAGAAGGAGGCTGTTGCAGGGACTGGGGGGAAAGACAAGGCTGGAAGCAGAATGGGTTAACGTCAGTCCAGGGAGCTGAGGTACTGTGGGGCTTTTCCTAGTCTAGCAAGATGGATAAGACGAGAGGGTGAGAGCTGGGCTTTTAATAAAGGGAGGCAGATTCAATTAATCACGACAAGAAGACGAGAGAGAAATGCTTTTACATTGTTATTTAATAAGAAAATTGCATAATTAACTGATGAAAAGAGTTTTTGCAAGAAGCAGGCAGTTAAATAGTTTGTAAAGCCAGCCAGGCCAAGTCCTCAGCATCCCTGACTGTGAGCAATCAGAATGCTTTTTACATGGTGTCTTTCTTTGGAAACGCACAAACCATCCCGCCACAGACGTTACCTCATTTGCATCCCAGCCTAATGAATGCTTTATGGCTGAGAAATGGTGGAGGAAGCAAGAAAGATGGAAGAGAGGAAGAAACTGAGGCACGGGGAGCGGGGGAAGGTGGGGAGGTGGGAAGACTTGGCAGTGTTCCCACGAAGTTACTATGAGCAATATTTAGCTTTTCTCATTCCTAACCTCCTGCCTCTTAATTGTGTTTTGGACATTAGCTAATGAATTTAAATGTAACAAATGCTTGTCTCTTCCTAGAGCTGAATCCAGGAACCTGGGCTGTGTATTATGGCCGATATGATACTATTCTGACTCGGAGGTGGGGGTGGAGACAGACCCTGGCATTTGCCATCTGGTAAGCCTGCCTTTAATCCTCAGTAAAGTAATGGAATGGAGATGAAGGGAAAAAAATGCGAAAGAATCAAGAGCATAATGCCACCATGAGCAAGCAGCTGTCTGGATTTTTAAAGAGCAAATTCCATGAGACAAATTTAATTGCATTTTTTAATAGAATTAAAAAAAAACACTCCACAACATTAGTGGGTGAAGGAGATGAGATTGAGGCATCCAGAAATCTCACTTGAAAGATGAATTCTTCCGGGCTGGTTTTGAGGTCTGTCTCCGGGATTGAAACCCGGCTGGAAGGCCACGTGAGCAGCCGGTGGGCGGCGTGGTCTGGCTGGGAGGTGGTGGCCGGTGGCGTGCTTCTGGCAGGCTCTGAGATGGGCCGGTGTCTACAGAACATCGTTATTAATGACTTGCAGGAGGTGATGAGCAGAACATTAATTAAACGTGCACATGTGGCCAAGTGGGAAATTGGCGGCGAAAACGCCAGAGAGGCGGGCGCATGATACCCAGGTAGTTGTTTTTCAGCTTCTGTGATCTGGCCTGCTCTGAGTGGCCTGACTTTGCTTCCCCTCCTCTCACCGCTGTCTTGGGCTGGAACCAGAGTTTCACATGGGGTCACAGGGGAAGTGGCGGGGGTGGTGCCTTTAGAGCTGGCTCACAAATCCGCGTGCCGCACACCGGGGTGCGTCCTAGCTGCACCTCTAGCCTTGATGCTCTGAAAACGGAAGCCTACAAAAATCAATATTGATATTAGCAGAGTAATGAAGCAGCTGCAAACTGTTCACAAATGTCTCGTCCCATTTCATGGCATGTTTACATCGGAGGGGAGGACCAGCAGGAGATGCAGCAGTGGGGGGGTATCTTCTCCAAATGATTTTCAGGGAAGCCCTTTGGTCCATCTCATTTCTCTAAGGAGAAGCCTGGGTGCTTTGATTTCCAAAGTCGTTCAAGCATTTGAAATGAGGTGGCTTGCCCCAAATCCTAAAGAAAACCATGCTGATCAATGGAGCTCAAGCATTACAGACTTTTCCTATTCAGTCAACATTTGGTTCTCTTCTTAAGATACCATCCCTAATAACTCCGCTGGCTTGGCTGGTGGCTTCGTCACAACTGAGTCTTGGCACTGCCCCTGTTGGAACTTACATTTGTCTGAAAACGCCTCTGTCGCCGAGGTAGAAAGAATGCTTCAGGAGGACGCTAGCTCCCTCCTCTGCAAAATCAAGTACTGTGTGTTCTGAGATGGTAGATCATCTTTTGTGTTTTATTTAATTTGAGAACCATTAGCCAAACTCGCTGTAGGTAGAGAGGGTTTTGTAACAGCAAAGGTACTACTGATCAGCTGTGGGCCTTTCTGAAGCTGTACTGGGGCTGGTGGACACAGCTGCGCAGGCGCTGAGGAAGAGGGAAGAAATCGCCACCCCCCCCCCCCCCCCGCCAAGGGCAACAGCACGACCTCCAGCGCTCGCTGACTGCTGGCCCGCGCTAGCCAATCGACTTCATGCAGCGATGCTATGGCGAGAAGGATTGTTACTATCCTTATCTCAAAATAAGAAAAATGGATCAAGATTGGGACGGAAGCTTCCAGAGTACAAAGTAACCTCCAGAGAGCAAAGCTTGTGGAAGGCAGCACTGCCCCGAGTCTCAAGCTCCATCATTGGAACCATCACCCAACACTGACCCAAGGTTACTTTCGCAGGGAATTTGATGCCTAGAATAATGGAACTGGAGTCCAAGACCAAAGACAGTGGCGAATCACCTTTTAATTACCTATTTAATATTTCCTCAGAAGAGAAGCTGAGATTTCCATGAAGATGGGCAGCGACGAAGGACCTCTGGTGGCAGCACCCTGCCCCTTTCCTTCTCTCGGGAGTCACTCAGCTCTGCCCCAGACTTGCTTATTCCATCCAGGAGGGCAAAAGCTCTGAACTGACCAGCCCCACCTTCCCTAGAAGGCAACTCACTGACCCTCTGTTGTTACTTAAGTGCACCCCTGTTTGAGTGTCATTCCCTGCCTCTGGATGCTTGCTGAGTCATTTGTTCCATGCTACCTAGCATGCTGCTTTAGAGAATTTCTGATCAATTCAATGATCACCTACACTTCCAGAGATTTTTATTTTTATTTTTTTAAATCCAAGTGTTATTTTAGAACCTTTTCTAAACTGAATTGCTACTGTCCTGGGACTACCAGAGTCATCCACTGACCTTTGACTGGGACGGTAGGAAACAGGCGTTCTAGGACTGAACTGAGTGGATAAGCAGCCTAAGATCAGGGCGAAGGCATTTTTGACGTTGCAGGTGTAACTGGACGTTTTGGGTACCACACCACAGGGAGAAAATCAGGTTTTTGTCCCAAGTCCTCAGCTATAGATTGTATTTTGCAATGATATCCCCATCCCACATGTCTTTTAAAATGTGACTTCGCAACATCAAAGAGGAATCTAACTTCCCACCTTTGTATCTGCCTGGCCTCATGACTTGCTTGTAACCAATAGGATACAGTGGGAGTGACACCACGTGACCTTCAAGATTAGGTCAGAGAAGGCGTGGGGCTCCCCAGGGTCTTCTTCTGGAGCTTCTAGGGGTCAACACCTCCTAAGGAGGGCAGCCCTGCTTGCTTCTCGTCAGGAGTCTCCCCCTTTCTTGTTCTTTGGGTCCCGTATCTGAGCCATTCGTTTCCCGCTACCTCACCCCTATATTTTTGCATCCACCCCCTCCCCCCCGTTCATCCGCCTGAATTTTCTTACTCCTGTTCACTCCCCTTCCACGTGGGGAGTAGGGGAGACGAAAGGAAAGGGGGCCCACGTGCAGGGTGGTGGTCCTGTGTCGGAGGGTTGTGGGGCGGGATGCTAGAAGCTTTACGTAAGTGGTCACGGTTTCTGTTCTGACAAGCCTTCTAGCCAAGTGGGGTTGTTTTCATTTTTTCAGATGAGGAGACTGAGGCTCAGAGTTGGGAGTAACTTGCTGAAGCTCACCGAGCGAGTGAATGCTGGACCTGGGGCTGAGCTGTCTAACTGAGGAATCTGTTCCCTCTCCATTGGTGGCATGACCTGGGGGGAGCCTTAACAGTTTATAGTCCACAATCACGTTTCAGTTAACTGCCTAGCAAACTGTGGCGTGCTCTCCTTCCACAGTGAGGGTTTGAGCATTTCAGCAAATCCTTTGTTGCCGTTGTAAAGTCCAGAGTTCAACAAACAACAGAGAGTAAAAATCCCAGGCTTTGTTATCAGTGTAAGTCTGAACCTCATAGTGCCTTGCTGCCGGATTTCTGGTGATCACAATGAGCAAGTCTACAAGGGCTTTCTTTCTCTCCAGCTGCAGGAAAGGAGGATCTATCATAAGCTGAAAATATAGAGTATCAAAATGGCAGCACCCCAAAGACAGCAGGTGTCCAGTAAATATTTCTTGAAGAAATAACTGATTATTATTAAGATTCTTATTTGTGTCTTTTTTTCCCAGCATATTCAATGCTTTAGTTCCCACTGTACGTCCCACCACGTGTGTGTGTGAGTGTGTGTGTGGAGGGGATCGGGGCGTGGAGGGCGGCGGTGGCTTGGGCGGCGCAGAGAAGTGTAAAAGGTCATAGCCTGTGTGGGAAGCCCTTGGTGTCACTCTGGACCTCAGTTTGCTCCTCTGCCAAGTGAAAGTTGGTGTGAGGTGAACTCTTGGCCCCTTCAGGTCTGCATAAGACCACCTTGATTCTTAACACTGAGACCCAGATGTATTTGCATTACATGGTCAATCTAGGAAGCTGATAGAAAGAATGCTGAGTCTAATCATACAGCAGGAATTTTTCATCCAAACATTATCTTTCAAGTACTAATCAAAAATACAATGAAAGGATGCAAAAAATGGAAAGCAAACTGAGAAACTGCCAGACTTTAAACAAGCGCTTTTCCTCTTTGACTCTCACAGACTCCTTCTAACATCTGGGGGATTTATAGGTGTTAAAAATGCCCCTGAAAGGAGTCTTTTTATTTCCTGGGGTGATGGAAGTATATTGATAATTACAGGGGGAAATTAGTTTTTTTTAATAAAACAATTAAAAGAGCTTAGTGTTTAAATGAATTAGAAAGAAATTTTCCTTCATTTTATCTATGGGTGTTACAAGCTGTTATAAGAGTTTAGTTTAGTCAAGGCTGGTTTTTCAAATATAATCCAAATTGGTGGAATCATCAGAGGAGAGGATGGTGAACCTCAGAGCCCGCGTGTGCACGCACAGACGTAGACGTGCACATCCGCTACACATCCCTAAGGGGTCTGTCTTTTTTAAATCATGAAAATGCAAATGGTGACAGAGTGTGGGATCGAGGGACTGTGGGGAACTACAGGAGCAGTCCCTGATTCCTGTTGACAGGCTGTTCTAGACTTACTGGGAACATTATGTAACAGTTCCTCTTTTTTTAAGTTGTAAGTATATGACTGCAATTTTGAGCATCGTCAACTCACCTGAACTGATCTGAAAATCAGGGTCAGAGCTGTGCTGGAGGTGCTCAGCGGCTCTCGTGGCCCCCATCTCTCCCCAACCCCGTGCTCAGTGACGTTGCTTTGGTGGTTTGAAAGTGGCCACGGTGGGAGCACTGACACCACGGAAGTCAGCAAATGCTACAAATCAGGCTCCCGCTCCCGCCCCCTCCATCTGGTTGTAATTTAACTATCATGAGTGATGTATATTTATCAACACACCACTGGTCAGAGTTAAATAAAACTTCCAACAAAATTAATGAGACATGTTACCTTTCTTATTGTTGCTGATGATAACTAAACATAAATGATTCATATCCACTCATATACATAAACCGCTGCCATTTACTGAGCACCACTATGTGTGTGTATAGATCATCTCTAGTCCCCGTAAGATCTCTGCGAGGCCGGTGTTACTGTCTCCGTTTGACAGGTGAAGAAACTGAGGCTCGAACTGAGACTCGAACAACTGCCTCTGGTCCCTCAGCGAGTTAGTCCCTCAGTCAGGAATTGAACCCGCACTCCCCACCTGCAGTGAGTGAGCACAAGTGCTGCTGAGATCAGCGCGAGATGCTGAGGGAAGCAGAAGTCCTCTGGCGCCTCTCGTGCGACTCCAGGATCCCGAAGCTCAGAGGCCGAGCTGCCCAGTGCCGGGTCCTGCCGAGGGCCTGCCACGGCTCAGGAGCGATGGGTAAGGAGACCGGCACCCCGAGAGGCCCAGATTCCCGGCTGCACTGCAGTGAGTCCCACAGAGCTGAGAAGTAGTTCTGGGGAAGCCCGGCCCCAGGGAGGGCTTTTCCTGACGCCCTCGCCTTGACGTCCTTGTCACCAGCATTTTCCTGTGGACCTCCGACCACTGATTTTTCTTGCCCTTGAACATTCTCCCCCTCTGTCTCTCTGTCTCTCTGTCTCTCTCCCTCCTTATCTGTGCAGCTCAGGTTTTCATCTACCTGTCCAATCCCTGCCTGCCTTTCCTCTCTGTGACTTAACTCCATCTTTGCTCCCAGTAGCATCTCAGCAGAGTAAGACTTCTTTCCATCTGTGGAACAATCCCAGGGTTCTCCAAGGGTAACAGGGCAGATAAAATTGTATTATTCTAATATTTGGCCACAGAATTTCTTTGACGGGGGAAGTGTCTTCAGTTTAAGAGATGCCTTGATGAGGGCTTGGAGAGAGCTATCTCTCCCTGCAGGCTCCAAGGGGAAGGGAAGCCACTCTGGTATAAATGGGGAAGACTTTGGAATTAGGTGCATTGAATGTGAGAGGTGAGGAAGAGCAGAGGTGGGAGGAGAGAGAGAGAGCGTAGACCTGCCTGGGACGTTTCGGTAAAGATTACAAACTTGTGAAAGATTTGGGTGAAGGATTTTTACATTTTGATTATGAAAAATGAAGAAGGCACTGGATTCCATACTGGGGTTGATCTGTGAGGGATGGAGCCAGAGATCTTGAAGATGGGCCCCCGGAATGAGCAGAAATTTGGAGCAGAGATTCGGATTTCCAAAGGAGACAGAGTTAGTGAAGTGGGTTTTCTTCAGATCCACAAAGACTAGGGGAGGCTCTGCTGGCATCTGAGTCGTGACTGACATCAGACATTCTCTTATTCTATCTCCTTATCTTTCTTCCTGGGTCATGTGCAGACTTAGGGTATCCAGCTGGCAGGATGGGGGATGCTGAGTTACTAGGGACAAGGGGAAAGAAAGATGGCTCACCAAGATGGCAAAGAGAGTCAGAGGCCAAGAAAAGAGGTCTGTCATGAAAGGAAAAAGAGGTTTCATTTCATAAACCCTGCTCTGTCAGATGGAATAAAGCAAAACAGATACAGGCCACAAGTCAAAACTGACACAACAATAAAAACCTTGTACTCCACTTTCTCCTTTCCAAAAAAAACCCCACATCACCACAACAGGAAAACCCCACCTTCCAGATGGCGGTAAAGTGAGGTGGAAACAGGCAAAACCAGTAAGGCCTTGGTGTCTTCATTGCTGGGGTACAGGTGGTAATCTAAGGTGGAGCACTGGGCCAAGACGGCAGAAGGCGGAGATAGTTCGTGTCTGCCTTAGTTGTTCTCAGGTACGTGCCAGTGAGAAGTGACGTCTTAAATTCTGCCCCTGAGTGTGAAGTTGGATCTGGAAGGCCCTTTACAATGAGCCTCTGTGACTGCTGTGGGGAGGTGATGAAGGTGCAGGCATCCTGTCCGTGGCCTCCATCATGAAGAAGGAACTTGAGAAGGTCACCCTTCAAATCCTGGCTGATGGGTTTGAACAGGATAGTTGGTTTTAAAAGTTGATGCTATGAGTGCTCGGGGTGTAAGCAATACACTTCAAATTCTTCGGCCAGCAAATTGTGAATAGAGACACAAGAGTCCAATTTTTGTTGTTGTTGTTTTTTGTTGTTTTGACTTGCTTTAGTCACTGAAGGTGATCTCTTAAATTCCAGAAAATTGTTACCAACTGTCGGAAAGTGGATGTCCTAGCCCTTCGTCAGAAAAATAACCCCAAATAGTAGGAAAACATTTCAACCTCCACCAAAAAGAAAAAGAAAGGCATTCAACTAAATTACTCAGACTTTAAAAATACATCACCATTCCTCACTTGGCCTGAGTGTAAGAATAGATTCGAACAAAGGTCATTCTCAAGTACACAACTGCATAAACTTGCCTTACGAATGGAAAGATTGGAATTTAGGCAGCTGACCCTTGGGATGGTGCTTATGACGAAATCCAGAGTGTTCATCTGTTATGTTCCAGCGGTCACCACCCGCCCTGGCATCTCTCTTGCCAGGTGTATACCACGAGATCACTGAAAACATAGCCCATGTCTTTGCCATGTCTGTGAGCCAGAAAGGATATTTACACTGACTAAGAATAAATTTCAGAGAAATTCCAAGAGATTTATTGGGCTGCCATTTACTAGCTATAAAATCAGGGTTGTGATAGTCTACCTCCTAGGGTCGTTGGGAGATTCAGAATATGATCAGGTTCATAATACTTTAGCCCAGAGCCTGGCACACAATATACACTCAGGAAATGGTACTAGAATTTTTGCTAATGAGTGACGTGAAATTTCCAAGGGTGGGAAATTTAAAAATGAATTGAACAGAGTCCTTCCTTTAGGAGTCGCAAGGAGGAGGCAGTAGAGGAAGACAGGTCAGCGGATGATTATGATATATAGTCCGTAGTAAATTCTATGTAGAATAAATAACAGGAGGATGGATTGGAGAGGACTTCAGAGGAAGCTTCAGTGCTCTGAAATGGGGAATCATTAAGGGTGAAGGGACCATCCACTTGCATTAAGCCTGTGAATGTGGAAGACCAGGTCCCAGCAAGGCCAGCACCGTCACTCTGCTGTCCTAATGATGGATGGGGATCTGTGAGCAATTGAATTGAATCTCTGCCATTACTATCGATTGTTGGGATAGACTTCTCGATCGGAGCCAGCGGGCCACAGTCTGGGTCGGCGGTCACACTGACATAAGGTTTGTGACCTTTTTCCTAGGCTTCCCATGCGCCTCGCCACATATCCATCTGCCCGGAACCTGGGATCAAGCTGGCATAAAGGACTTGGGAAAATGAGAATTGAATTTAGTGACCTCAGTTCTAAACCAGCTGTGGCTGGGAGCTCTTCCTTCTTTTGAGGAGGGTTTTGTTTTGTTTTTTCCATTTCCAAAGCTTTGGAGGCACTTGAGTTAAGGCACAGAGATGGAAAGGAGATGCTCGGTGGTTTAAATGGAAGACGCCGCTGCTCGGGTCTTTGACCCTGAGCAAGTTGCTTACCTGCTCTGAGCTTCAGTTCCCTTGTCCACAAAGCAGAGAAAATGAGACTGACCTCATGAGGGTTTAGAGGTTTGTTTTTACTAAAAGCTCTGTTGAGATATAATTTACCTGCTATAAAAGTTACACTTTTAAAGTGATGTCAGTGATTTTTAGTATATTTAACAGTGTGCAACCGGCAGCCCTATCTAATTCCAGAACATTTTCACCACCCCCAAAAGCCACCCATCCACATTAGCAGCTACTCCCCATTTCTCTTTTCCCCTAGCCCCTGGCAACCACTAATCTACTTTCTGTCTCTATGGATTTGTCTTTTCTAGACATTTCATATAAATGAAACCATATAATGTAGGGTCATTTGTGACTGACTTCTTTTACTTAACATAATGTTTTCAAGATTAATCCATGTTGTAGCATATATTAGTATTTCATTCTTTTTTTTTGATTGCTAAATACTCTCCCATTGTGTGAATACACTATATTTTGTTTATTCAACTGGTATGTTGATGGACATTTGGGTGGCTTCCACTTTTGGGCTATTATAAATAATGCTGTGGATATCTGTGTACAAAGTTCTGTGTGGTCATGTGTCTTCATTTCTCTTGGCTATACGCATAGGAGTGGAATTGCTTGATCATATGGAAACTTTATGCTTAACTTTTTGAGGAACTGCCTAATTGTTTTCCAAAGCAGTTGTACCATTTGATCATTCCACTGGCAATAAATGAGGGTTCCAATTTCTTCATATCCTTAGCAACACTTGTTATTGTGTGTCCTTTTGATTGTAGCCATCTTACTGGGTGTGAAATGGTGTCATGGTGTAATTTTGACTGGCATTTCCCTAATGACTCCTGGTGTTGAACAGCTTTTCATGTTCATTGGTCATCAATATATTTTCTTTGGAGAAAATGCTTTGCTGATTTTTAATTGGATTGTCTTTTTATTGTTGAATTTTAAGGGTTCTTTGTATATTCTAGATACAAGTCCTTTAGCAGATACATGATTTGCCAATATTTTTTTCCTATTCTAAGGGTTGTCTTTCCACTGTCTTGATGGTGTCACTTGAAGCACAAAAGCTTTTAATTTGAGTGAAGTTCCGCTTACCTATTTTTTCTTTTGTAACTTGCACTTTTGGTGCCATTGCTTAAACCCTAGGTCAGGAAGGTTTCCTCCTATATTTTCTTCTAGGCATTTCATAGTTTAGTTCTTACATTTAGGTGTCTATTTCATTTAAAATTTTTCTATATGGTGTGAGGTAGTGGGTCTACCTTTATTCTTTTGTGTATATAGATGGGTAGCCAGTTGTCCTAACATCATTTGTTAAAAAGACCATTCTTTCCCTATTAACTATCTTGACACCCTCTTCAATAGGTTTTGAAGAATAATGACATAATCTATGCAAATTTCCTGGTATATAATAAGTTCAGCACATGGTAGCCATTGTTATGGCTAATGGGTAAAATCCTAACAAAATATGATAAGCTGAAGTTCTACTTTACTGGAAATTCCAGCAAATAGGAGAAAAGAGAGCAAGGAGCTGCAATTAGCTTGAAATCTTCTATGGAAGTCTGCAAATAATACCATTACTAATTGCAACAGTTAACACTTACTAGTACTTCCTATGCACCTGACACTTCATTCCAATGAACTTGATAAGTTCTCACAACAACACTGTGAGATAGGTACTGGTTTAATCTTTGATTCAGACATGGAAACATGGACTTAGAATGCTCAAGGTACTGGTTCAAGGTCACACAAGCAGCAAGCCACCAAGTGGATACTTGAATTCAGACAGTCTCTGATTGAGGTATGGGTGAGAGGCTCGTCAGAATGATGGAACCGTAGACTGGCCGGTGCATTGGTGGGCTGACTAGCATGGTGAGGAGGAGGCTAGAGTCTGTGGGTTTGAATCTCTGCTCTGCCGCTTACAAGCTGCATGATCAAATTCTTCAACATAAAATAGGGTTAATTATGCCTCTTATCTCATAGGCTTACTGTGAAGAACAAATGAGTTAATCAAGTATTTAGAGCAATTCCCAGCATATAGGAAATGCTCAAAAGTTGTCAGCTGTGACGCTGATGGAGAGCGCTAAACCTGATCCCAAGTTTCCCTTCCAGGATCCTTCCCACCGGCAAGGCCAGCTTCGTGAGCGTCCGGCCTGTGGAGCTGTGCAAGGCCCTGTGTGTAGAGGGGCCCTGGTCCTGGTTCAGTGCTCTCTTGTCACCATCTTGAAATTTTTAATTATTTTTGAACATGGGAAGGGTGTAGCAGGGAAGAGTTCTCTCCTCCCCAGTGATGCCTGACACCGTTCATCACAGGGGCATCTCTTTACACAGTCACATACACACACACACACACACACACACACACACTTCAGAACCTCCTTGGCTGCCATGAGCTTCGGTGGATCTCAAAGTGGAAGACAGTGCTACTCGGTGTAATTACTATGTCAGCGAGGCCAGCACACACCCACTTGACATTTCTGATTTATGACCTAGAAGTGAATGCAATGCATAGTGGGCCCCCAGTCCTGCCTCTGTTATTGGGCTGAAAACCTCCATTGACTTTCGCTGGCAGCCTGCACCACTAATTGGGGACAGAGTTTGGCCCCACGGGTTTTATATAGAACATTTTTCTTTATTTCTTGTTTTCATGGGTGTGTGTTGTGGGCTGGGGATTATTTTTATGCTTTTCCACTTCCTGATTAGTTTTAGGACTTGTTTATTTGGAGACTGCTTTAATAAATTTGCACAGCAGGGTGAGTTAGTAACAGGGTTGGTATATTTAACCAGGCACTGCCTTCTTTTCAGTTTGGTTTTTGGTGTTTAACTTCAGAGTGCAGTCAGTCCATTCCAGCACCAAATCTCTGCCAAAGATCACCGATCCTTGCTCTGGCAATGCCACGGTGCTTTAACTCGAGGTGGGGGCTCTGCTCCCGAGGAGAACACCACTGCAGCGCATGCCCCTTGAACTTTTAAAGTGTTCTTGGATTTAAATGCTGTTTTTCTGTCTGTGTCCTCCTCTGAACTGTTGAGACCAGAGGCAGGGGCTTGGTTTTCGTGTCGTTTTGGTGCCTAGCACAGCTCCTGTCACCAGCACCTTTGCCTGAGAAATGTGTCCTGAGCATCCATTGTGTGCCCGATGTAGTATTTGTGACAAGACAAGTGAGGTCCCTGCTCGAGAGGGGCTTACAGTCCATAAGGGAGACACAGGGACAGGCAAGCAAAGGATTGTAGCAACTGTAGAGTAAAGATCATTCTGAAAAATAAGATGGGAGGATGTGGTAGAATGAGTGTGTGTGTGTGTGTGTTTGTGTGTGTGTGTGTGTGTATGTGGTCGGTGGTCATGAAAGGGCTCCCAGAGGAGGTGACTCCTGAGTTGAGACCTGAAGGCGTGGAGGAACCAGGCACACACAGATGTTTTCTGCAGGTGAGGGAGCTGCCCCAAGGCAGAAAGCAGCAGGGGTTAGAGGGGCAGAAGGGAAGCGATGGCCTGGCTGGGTAGGTGTGTCCCAGGTAGACCATGTTGCTCTGGTATGAAATTAGATTTCTTCTAAGGTCGACGGGCACCTTAGGGAGGGGACACACCCCAATTACTTTTTCAGGGGCACGCCTTGCTTCTTTGCAGACAGGGATGTAGAGGGTAGAGCAGGCGAATCTGGAAGCAGGAAGACTAGTGAGGGGGGTTTGTGTTAATTAGCTGAACTGACTGGGTTATTTCCGGAAAGACTTTGGTGTTGTCCCTGCCGAGGCTGGGAGTGGGAAGCTGAGGTGAGGCCAGATCAGGGTTCCACCACCCGCGACCTGAGAGCCAACATCACGGCGATGTGCCTCTGAGTCGCGTCCTCACTGCTACGTTCCCAGCGAACTTCCAGATGCCCTCGTCCCGAGGGTCAGGATGCTGATGAGACTGAATGTGGGGGGAGCTGAAAAGCCTGGCTGGGAATGGCGGGGGCGGAGTCGCACCCCTGGGGAATGACTTCCCAAGGAGGGGAACTGGAGGGCATTTCCAAGCAGAGCGACAGGGTGGCACAGAGCTGGGGGCCAAGGCCGTGCTGCGATGGCGTGTTTAATAGTGGGTACGTGGCAGCGCGGTCAGCAGTGTGGAGTCGGGACTGTGAGTGCCGCACACTGGAACTTATTTAAAGAGGCTATTGTAAAAGTCTCCGAGCCAGTTAATTACCAGTTTTTGTTATGTCAGGAACTCCTCGAGTGAAAGCAGAAAGAAACCATTCATGGGTAGGTTCCAGTTCCGCAGTTTAATGGGACAAGTTAAAAAAAAATTTAAAAACTGATAAAATGATTTAGTCCATGGCTGGAATGAACCTCCTCGTGAGAAAACCTGACATCACATCGTTCTCCACCCCCTCCCATGGACGCCACTGAAACGCAGACTTAATTGGACTAATGGCCCCTTCTGTTCTGCATAAAACCCAGGCGCTCACGGAGAACTGACAAGGCTGAGGAAGCGGCCTGTAACCCCGAACCCAGGTGAGCACGGAGACCCAGATGGACTTTTTGAAGCACAAGCCAAAGGCAAAAAGGACAAGAGAGCGGAGTGATGTGCCGATGACTCCCGCCAGCGGGTTCCTTCCATCTTGTGACCCAAGAGCTGAGCCTGCGGAAATAAACGGAAAAAAAATCTGCATATTCAACTAAAGACAACTGTGGAATGGTGGGAAAGTGCGGATTCAAGGGCATAAGGAAAGGGAGGAGAATTTTTTTTAAAGGTGCGTTATCAAAACTCATGCGGTAACAGTGAGATTGTGTAAACTGAACACACTTGAGAGGAGACAAGGCTGACTGTGAGTGTCTAAGACATCTGAGGCTGGTGCACAGTCATTTGTGTCCACAGTTCTCTCCTCAGCCTGTGTTGGCTAACCCAGGTCTCTGTCGGGGGTTGCACAGGAGCCCCAGTGCGGGCGTCTGGCGAGGTGGCTGCACAGGGCATCACGCGGGACACTTGGAGGTTTCACTCGCTGCCAGCGTTGGAGTCAAACAGACCTGCATCCTGATCCTGGTTCCGGCACTTGTCAAATTCAGACAGTGCAGAGCGGATCTGGGACTCCCAAGGGAGCTCACACCCACCGACTTCCGGAGGGTCCTCTGCCCAACCTGCACATTGGCCTAACGTTAGCGGTGGGGTTTCATCCCGCAGAATCCTTAGTGGATGATTCCTTTGAACACCCTGAGTTCCCCGTGACTACGTGCCTTTGTCTGTAACTGACGGGGAGTAGGCTCTCCTTCCTCATGGTTTACAGCCAGTCAATGGCCAGGAAGCTTTCAAAACAGCTGGAACAACTGCAGTATCACGTCTAAGGCCTTGCTTTCCCTTAGCGCAGTTTCCAGTTTCTAACTAGCTTCTGACTATTTGGAAGTTACTAGCAATGTCTTCTCCACCAATTCTATGAAGCTGGTGGTTCGTACTTTCATTCTCATTTTCTCAAATAAGCAAGGAGTAGGCCCTTAAGAAAATATATACATCTGTTTTGATGAGTGGCTGAATTCTTCAGACCATCTGTGGCCCAGCCAGGCTGTGACTGGGCACTCCGGCGCCCAGGGTCCCTGTCATTCCTACCTCTGTTCGTGAATGTGGGCCTCTCCCCTCCACCTCCTCAATCAGGCAATATTCCAACCCGATAATGATAACGGTTTCACTGGGTCTGAAATGGGCGGGTCCTGATCTAAATTAAGGTCACAAAGAGAAGGAGGCAGGCGCCCACAGGCACGGAACCCGGTGATGATGGATGGAGTGAGGGAGGGGCTGCCAGGCTTCCTCAGTTGTCTTGACAACAGTGTTTTACAGACATGCGCATACTGATCTGCCTGATTTAAAGACATGAAGTCATTCTTCTCTCTTCGTTTTGCATTTCCAGGGAAGGGCCTGTCACCAGGCTCAGCTTATAGCCAGAGGGGACCAACTGTCAGACGTTGGCTAATGCCTGGCTTGATTTGCTCTTGAGCATCTTCAAAGAGAATGGGGTCCACATCGGCCACCCCAGTTTCTTTACCTCCTCCTCATGCCTCACTCCACCAGCTGCTACTAATTCACCAATGATGTGTTCCCGCCACGTCTCATGGACTCCAGTCTTTGGTCTTTACCTAATCTGACCCTTCTGAGGAGTCTGACTCTGCAGCAAACTTTCTCTTCAGACTGTGGGTCTGTTGGCTTCCAGAACACCAGTGTCTCCTGACTGCCCTCCCCTCTCTGCCTCCTCTCTGTCCGGTATTGGAATCCCCCTGGCTCTGAGCTCAGCCCTGTTCTCTCCTCATTCTACACTCTCCGGGATCCTCAGACATAAGGTGGCTTCAAACCGCCCCCCATGACTCATACATCTAGACCTCCAGCATGACTTGCCCAGACATGGTTTTTCCAATGATCTGACCTCGCCTCAGCCACCCACTCCTGTGCCTTGTCTTTGCCAATGATGACAGTTCTTCCGTTATCTCAAGCTAACGCACTCACTCTTGGCCTCCACCTGTCCTTCTGGAACATTGGCTGCAGTACCCCAGCCTGAACAGTCTCTTGACCACCAGGACCACACTTCATTGACTCTTTCAGGTTCACACTGTCCCTCAGCTCTTTGATGTCCTTGTCCTCCTCACTGGCTCAAATTCCATGTTCAGTCATGATCATTACATTCTTCTGTATCCTGGTGACACCCTCACCGCTCTCTCATTTCTGCAGATTTGTTTGGTGAAACCATAGTCTTTCTTTTTTAACCACAGTTGAATCCAACTCTCTTTCTCCTCCATCTGTGCAGTTGAATACGACTGGAGAAAAACACCCAGACACACTTCAAATTCAAGGCCATGAACCTCTAGTGAGTTCTTAGTGCTTCCAGGCAATCACTGTTAGTTCCCGGAACTTTTGTTCTCTCAGTTAACTAATTTCCTCCCCACCTGCCCCGTACACACCCTCAGCTAATGACCTTGCCTCCTACTCCACTGAGAAAATTGAAGCCACCAGAGGAGGAAGTCCACAGACTCCCAGCCAACATCCACCTGCCTGCTACCATCTGCTCCCGCAGACTTGGTCTTGCAGGCGGTTCCCGCAGATGAACTAACCACCCAGGCTCCTGTCTAAAGCCAGTCCCTCTGCCTGTGCGCTTTGCCGTGTTCCCCTTTTCTACTCAAGGCTGTCGTTGCAGAACGTCTTCCCTCTCTCTGCCATCTTTGATGTCTTTCCCTCCACTGAGCTGTCCCATCGGCAAGGCTCCCAACTCAGTCAGAACAGAAGCCAAAGCCTTTACAGTGGCCACATGGTCCCACATCACGCGGCTTCCAATAGCTCTCTGACCTCATCGCCCACCTCTTTCCTCGATCAGTTCTCACCAGACTCCCCACCTCCTGGCTGGTCCTCCAGCCTTAGGGTCTTCTCTTCTCTGTCTGGAAGCTTTTCTCCCAGGATCTGCTTGAGTGACTCAGTTACATTCTTCAAGTCTTTGCTCAAATCCTACTTCTCACTGGGGCCTGCCCTGACCACCCTAGTTAGAATGGACAAATCCCTCTTCCCAGCCTCAGAGCCCTGACCCCCACTACCCTGCCCTACTCTTTGTTTTCGTTTATCGTTTACCTTATATAATTGCTTGTTATCACATTTAGTGTGAATTGCTGTCTCTGAGTTAGACTGTGAGGTCCTTAAGGGCAGGCATCTTTGGTTTGTCCACTCTGATGTACCCAAGGACCTGGACAGCACCTGGAACGGAGCAGGGGCTCAAGAAACCTTTGCTGACTGAATGAATGTGTGCTAGCCATGTGGGTGCTCTCTTGCTTCTTACTCTTTTTTCCTTTCTGGCCTAGTTTCCTGCACTATTAGCCCATATAATGAAAAGCTTGCCATTTCTAACAGATACTACAGCCCTCCTTCTCTGCTGCTCTTGGAATGAATTTATGTTCCAGTCTTGTGGAAGTTCCGGCCATTTTCTGCATGCGCCCTGCTCCCTTGCACCTCCAGGCTTCTGCTGTTGCTCCCTAGCCCTGGGATGCTCTCCACATCTTTGTCCAAACGTAGGCTTCTACTCAAGAGTCAGCCCGAACAATCTGTCTTTCGGAAAGCCTTCCTTGGGATTGCAGGCCCTTCTCTGGGCTCCCAGAACACCCTGTGTGTAACTTCTTTGCAGGGGAAGAGACTATCTTCATCTTCTTTGTGGTCCTAGTGCGTCCTCAGTGCTTGGAATGACGTAAATGTGTATATCCTTAGTACTTTAGTAGACTGACCAATGATAGAGGTGGTGGCCACTATCCAGCCAAGCTCCCACGCAGAGCCAAACCCAGTCTGGCTTCTGACTTCTGCAGCCTTTTCCTCCTTCCATCTGAGGCTCCTGCAGCTTCTGCAGACTCATCCCTGCACTCCCACCACCAACCCCCAGGAACAATGTTGACCATGGCAGAAGGGATGTAAGGAGCTCCTTTCCATCATCTTTGAGTCAAAATAAAGCCACCACTACCTCTTATGCACAAGTTCTGAAAATTGGTCTTTTACCTCTTTTCAAAGATGCAGTCCCCATCCTTGGTTCTATTTAAGCTGCTCAGAAATAACTATTGAGTGAATAAATGATGTGCATTTCTGCTAAAATTCTAATGGCTGGACCTAGTCATATTGCCACATCTGACTGCAAGGGAGACTGCAATGTACAGTTTAATCATGTGTCCAGGAAGAAGAGGAGAGCAAGGCAGTGGGCTGTACCAGAGTCCCTTTAACACTCTTGGTAACAATCAGTATTTTCCCAAGGAGCAGATATGTTGTTAATAACTAAGTATGGTTTAAATTCAATGTCTGATTTTCCCCCTAGAAGACTAGGATGGAGCCCAGAGGGCCACAAGGACAAGTTTGGACCAATGAACTTAGATCAAGCTTTCCCCCATTCCTCATGCACCTGTTTAGTCCTTTAGCTATCAGGATGCTAATGGCTAAAAGAGATATGAATCATAAGACCTCTTCAGTGTACCTGCTAGTTATTTCAGGGACAGGGGCTCCTTTTAAGAGGAAAAAGACCAGAACCCATCTAATTGCATCAGGCATCATACTGAAAAGACCTTAAAGAGAAGAGAGAAACTGCATTAATAGGGAATATTTCAGTTGCAGATAACAGAAACCTATTTCATAAGTTTTTTTTAAAGGGATATTAATTTGCTCAAGTTTCTGGGAAGTTCATGAGCAACAGCTGGCTTCAGGAACAGGTGGATTCAGCACTTCAAATAATGTTTATCATCTCCCTCTCTTAGCCTGCTTCTGCTTGGCTTAATTAATTATCAGGTTTCTCCCCATGAATAGGCAAGATGGCTGCTGGCAGTCCCAAATAATTATATTTCTTAAGAACTGTGATAAAATACCAGCAAAGACTTATTGAGCTAACTGAGTCATAAGCTTACCTCTGAAGCCATCACTGTGACCAGTGGGTTGGAGGATTCTATCAGGTCGGTTAAGGTTGACACAAGGGCTCTGTGTGTTGTCAGGAGGGCAATTTGTGGGCATGTTGGCCCTACTTGAGATGCATGGATAAAGCCAATATTATTACAGAATGAGTGAGGAAAAGTAAAAAATGAATGTCCACAACAGAAGCAGTCTAAAAAAGCTGTCAGATGATGTGGAATGGAGATCTTTTGCCCCTTTTGCTCCTCAAATATGCTCAGTCAATGGCCATTCTGTTCCTTTACTTGAAGCTTCTCCCCGTTTCCTAGATTTCCAGTCATTGAACCCAGGTGCTATGTGTTCAGTACCCTGATAACACTCATTGTAGGTCTGGAGTGGTTTTTGAATCCCACATCCTTGTCTTTCCCTGTCTGCCACATCCCAATGCTGATTCCTGGGTCAGGTTGCAGTTGTGTCCTGAATGTGACCAGGTTAGCAACTCTGTTTTTGGTGTAATGCTTAGCATAATTTTTTGGATATCTTAGCATATTTAAATAGTGTTGTATCTGGTAAGACAATACATGAGGATTATGGTAATTTTTTGTTCCCTAAAAAATTCTTTTGCTTAAAGTAAACTTTGAATTTAAAAATATTAATATTTTGCAAAGTATTTTCCTAATGATTCATAGATGTTCATGAAAGAAAATCTAGAAAGTATGAGTATGAAAAAGAAAAAAAAATCTACATTTCCTCATGCTAGTGAGAATAAATGTTAAAATTGTTGTATATTTCTTACTGGATTTTTTAAAATGTGTATATATGTGTGTATAATCAATTCCAAAATTGAAACCATATTCTATATACATGTCATTTAAACCTATTTATTTGCTTAATATAACATTTAATATTTCTTGTGTCATTACATATTCTTCTAAAACATGACTTTAATGGCTGTAGAGTCCATATAATATATAGATGCTGCTAAATTTATTTAATTAGTTTTCTATTTTGGATTTTTAGATTGTTCACAGTTTTATATGGTAAGTAAGACCATAATGTGCATCACTGAGTTTTCAAATCTTTGGATGTGTTTTTAGATAAATCCTTGGACATTGACTCCTTAACTATTTTAAGGTTTTTATACACAGTTAAGCTAATTTCAGAGAAGTTGCACTGCTTTGCACTTCGACCAGGTGCGCACGGGAGTGCACATTTCCCTACACCTCCAACACCGAGTGGTGAGATTTAAAAATTGCTGATTTGATGGAGGTGGGGAAGTATCTCATTTTTGTTTTGTTTTGTTTTCGCTTTTTTTTTTAAAGTCAAAGTATAGTTGATTTAGAATATTATGTAAGTTTCAGGTGTACAACATGGTGATTCATAATTTTTAAAGGTTATACTCCATTTATATTGGCTATATTCCTTGTGCTGTATGATATATCCTTGTAGCTAATCTGTTTTATACATAGTAGTTTGTATCTCTTAATCCCCTACCCTTATATCGCCCCTGCTTCTTCCTTCCCTCCCCACTGGTAACCACTAGTTTGTTCTCTAAATCTGTTTTTTTTTTAATTCACTACTTTGTTTTATTCTTTTAGATTCCACATATAAGTGATATCATACTTTGTCTTTCTCTGACCTATTTCAATAAGCATAATATCCTCCAAATCCATCCATGTTGTTGCAAATGTCAAAATTCCATTCTTTTTCATGGTTGAGTAATATACCATTGAATATATACATACCACATCTTCTTTATCCATTCATCTGTATTGATGAAGGATAGGTTGCTTCCACATCTTGGCTGTTGTAAATAATGCTGCTGTGGACATTGGGGGTGCATGTGTCTTTTCAAATGAATGTTTCCATTTTCTTCAGAGATATACCCAGGCATGAAATTGCTGGGCCATATGGTAACTGTTTTTAGTTTATTGAGGAACCTCCATACTGTTTCCCACAGTGGCTGCACCAATTTACATTCCCACCAGCAGTGTAGGAGGGTTCCCTTTTCTCCACAACCTTGCCAACACTTGTTATCTGTAGACTTTTTGATATTAACCATCCTTAGAGGTATGAGGAGATATCTCATTGTGGTTTTGGTTTGCAGTTCTCTGACAATGAACAATGTTGAGTATCTTTTCATGTGCTTGTTGGCCATCTGTATGTCTTCTTTGGAGAAATGTCTATTCAGGTCCTTTGCCTATTTTTTCACTGGGTTGTTTGTTTTTTGATGTTGAGTTGTATGAGCTGTTTATATATTTTGGATATTAACCCCTATTGGTCATATCATTTGCAAATATATTCTCCCATCCAGTAGGTTGATGGTTTTCTTTGCAAAGCTTTCTGTGCAAAAGCTTTTAAGTTTCATAAAGTCCAATTTGTTTATTCTTGCTTTTGTTCTCTCACTTTTGTTTTAATTTATATACCTTGCTTCTTGGTGAGTTTGCCCTATTTGGTGTTTATTGGCCACTTGTTTTCCTTCTGTGGAATGTCTGCTCATAGTCTTTGCCTATGTTTCTTTTGGTGTGTTTGTCTTTCCATTTTGAAAACTCTGGTGACAGAGCACTTGGCAGAACCATACACTGGCTGGGAGATGAAACTACCAGGTTCTGCAATTCCTTTATCCATAAGACGGGGTTAATGTTAGGTGGATTCACAATCCATTTTAGTGGGTCAAAAATAGTCAAATATGAGCCATTTCAGATCTTTCAACCTGTAGACCCATCCTTGCCCCTCTCACAGGGATTTTGGGAAACTCAAGTGAGTTGAGCTGCAGATGCTTTGATTCTCGCAACAAGCGAGAATCAAAGAAAGAAGCTCACTACGAGGTCCATCCCCGTCTTCGCGGTACAAGGCACTGACCTATGGCATCTCGTTTACTTCTCACCACACCCCCACGATGTACATGTTCTTTTCCCTATCCAGCAGATGAGGGAACCAAGGGTCTGCCAGATTGTCACACAGCTCACAAAGACCAGAGCCGGATGTTAGCCTGGGACGTCTGGCCCCCTGGCCCGGGATCTTTCTATCATGTAACCTGCTTCCCTCCAAGACCTTTATGAACATACGCCAGGTGTCATCTGTCTCCGTGCCATGCTAAGCAACGGACATTAGCCAAAGCTGTGCAGACACAGCCTGGCTCAGCATGGTGACTGACCAACTCTCCTTAACAACATAAAGAGCGTTGTTGGGTTGTGATTATTTTCTTTGAGAACGATTGTGTTTTAGAGATACACAGTTCTGGGCACTATGGATGTATCTGGTCCCTAGGGCTAAAGGCCAAGGTGATTTGAGACCATGGCTTTCTTGGGTAATTCCTTAGGTCATCCTCATTTACAATGGCCAAGGTTATGACAGGGCAGACTCACAGCTCTTATAGTGATGCTTTTAGAATCCTCAGCTTCCCAGAGAGGTACCCTGGGCTTCATAGTCCCTTACCTCTCCATCTGGGCATATGAGGATAAACAAAACCCCTGGAAGAATAATATTTCTAGAGAGATGAGGAAAAACTTAATTTTCTTCATTTTATATCCAGATGTTTTCCAGCAGGAAGGAAAATCTCCATAGAATGCAAAGTTCCCAAACAAATAAAACTTTCAAAAGAATTTTCCTTTTAGCAGATCTCATTGTATTACTTGCAAACTAGCTGGTGAATAAAAGATGCTTTGAAGTTTGCATAGTCAATTAGAAGTGTTTCTCAGGGAGAAGAAGACACATTCGTAACCTGTCAATAGGTATTATGTTTTTCTTGATCATCTCCTGTGCTTAGTTAATTTTCATACGGAGAATTTAGTAACTAAAGCAGCGATTTAAATTTATGAACAAAACCCTCGGTCAGGCACCGTGGAGATGCTAAAATGAATGAATCTTGGTCATTGACCCAAGCGGCCTTGCAGATCACGAAAAGGATTCCATCCACAGCAGAAATTTGTAAATTCCATAGGGAGCAACAAACAAAATTCTGTGGGAGTTGAAGTGCGAGGAGATCACCTCTGCCTGGGGGGACAAGGGCAGACTCTGAGCAGGAGGAGGCATATGGGGTGGGGTGGCAGGGCAGACTGTGGGTAGAGGTGGAGGGTTCCAGGCAAAGGACACAGCAGGTGCAAAGTCAAGGAGTCCTGGCGGCCTGCAGGAGGGGCGCAGGGAGCAGGGGGCAGGTGTCCGGCCAGGCTTGGAGGTGGAGGGGAAAGTGGGAGGTGAGGCTGGAGGAGGGATCTCCGGGAAAATGAGTCTCATGGAGGAAGGCACTGCCCTCCGCCTTGCTCCTTGCCGCTTTCCCAGTCCCTGCCGTGGGGCCTTCACGGAGATGCTCCAGGATACTGATAAACTCAGCAACCAAACAAACAAAAGATCTAAGGCCCCTGCCTTAAGGAGGCAAGAGTCTTCAGGTTTGTGGTGACACATCCTTTTGTCTGATTCACTCTCTGCACACTTTGTAAGTTGGTATATTTGTCCAGTAGGAGCTCCCTTTTCAGACTAGTAGCTGGTTACCTCCCACCCCAAATCAGTTAAATAGGAGAATGCATAGAGAAGCATGCCTTTATACCTTAACTGTTTTTACTTTAACTTAAAATAAATAAATACTGTAGATTTGTTTGTTTGTTCGACCTATAGAGCCAAGGCTCCTTCTTTGACGGCCACTGATGGGGTCTCCCCTGGTCGTGTCGTGTGAGCCGCACCCACAACTCAACAGCTGCGATCTCCAGCCGAGGCTCCTCTAAGGGGGGCTGAGCCTGAAGACACTTGTGCAACAGTCTGAGTGCAGAACCACTGCACATGTTTACTGTTTAGCCCCCATCCTTTACAGTTGTTTTGCCCACGTCTCATCAGGCAGCAATTCTTTTCAGCACCTTCTTCTACCACTTCTTTCCAGATTATTCTACTTAGTTTTCATAGGAACAGCCTCGCCCCCCAACCCCAGCCCCTCTCCGGGCTCATCAGGTTATATAATATTGACCAAAATTACATAATTAGAGTAACAAGGAGATGTGGAATGAGGAGTCTAAGGAATAACACAGCTGAGTCTTGACAAACATATAACTGGGGCTGTAGGACTCGAAACCTGCGGGTTAACTGGAGTGGCCTCTGCGGGTTGTGCTAGAGCTCGGGCACGCAGGGCCTCAGTCAGCGTCCCGCCAGAGGGACGAGTGAGTGCCTGTGAATTGAGAAGCTTGTGCATCCTGAGTTGGGGGAGCTTCTAGGGTTGCACCAGCACCTTCCACCGTAATGCACTGACACCCCAGACAGTCGTGATGCGTGTCACGAAGTCGCTCTGCCTCAGAGGTCACCTGAGGATGCCTCACCTTAGAAACGCCGAGGAGAGGCCGCTCTCACACTCTGATCACCCGGCCCCGTGGGGTGGCCTTCACAGCTGGCGCTGGAGTTAAGCTCCAGGGTGTGTAATTGTTTTAGCATAAATCAGTCCAAAGTGGGGAGGAGGGCTCTTGGGGATCATGGAACAGTGCTTAGCACGCTGCTAATACGTCTTAAATAGCTCCAAATAAAAATGGACGTGGCTCTCTGCTACACTAGGCAGATTGCTCGACTCTCTGGGAGTTGAGCTGTTGGAGGAGAAAAACAAAGGCTTCCAGGATTCTGGCTCGTGTCCTAAGCACAGTTCACTTTCCCCTGTGGAGGGGATGGGTTCCCTGTGGGAAGGAAGAAGAGCAGGCCCACCGGAGCAAGGCAGGCCAGTGCCCCAAAGCCCGGTGTTTCCTGTCCTGCGCGGAGCAGGCGCAGTGACCCCCGAAGGAGCCGCCCTGGGTGGGGGTCAGGAGTCAGCCACCCTATTCTTTCCTGTGCTGAACTGATCACATAGCCTGAAGAAAATCCTTTGATCCTTGAACGCCTACAAGTGAGGGGAAACTGAAAGCATTTGTGAAAGTCATGCACAAAAAGGTGTTTCTTAAGGCATAAATCACTCAGTTCATTCAGGGGCAAGAACCAGCCACCAACTGCCTTCTCCTCCGGTCTTCACCGGAGGGAACTGAGTGTGATCAGACCCGTCCTGTCTCCCCGTTGATCTGCCCACCGGGGTTAATTAGTGCCTCTGCCCTTGCAAATGATCTGCCCCCTCAAGATTGTCCTTGGGGCAGGCCGATCACTGCCTAGGAGAACACGGTGGGTCAGGGAGTCGAAATCCTGAAGGGATTTTGTTTGTTTTCTCCTCTTTGGACTACTGCTCTGGGGTTTTTAAGGTCCTTTCCATGCCCCCACAGCCCCGCCTTCTCTGAACACCCAGCACCTGAGTCTCCCCGAGCATCCCAGCGCTGAGCAGATGCTCAGAGCCTCCCACCGCGGAGCAGCCGTGGCCCTTCTCTGAATCACGAGCATGTCCAGAGTCAGGCAGCCCGGCCGGCAGGACAGAAACCCGGCTCAGCGCGTGGCTCCACGGGCCCGGGCTTTGTGGCCTACCCCTGGGATGAGGAGAGGGTGTGAGCCAGCCGACGCCATGTGCCCTTACAGTGTGCGAGGGGCCACCGCTTCAGCAACCAGCAAAGCGAAAGCAAAACCCCAGGCCAACAACGAAGTGGCTGCTGTCAAACAAACGGGTGGTGGTTAAATCTGATTCGGAACAAGGGGCCCTGTCGTTCTTCCTGGTTGGTAGTGGCTCAGGCCCAGAAAAGGGTTTAGAACGTGTTTCTGGAAGTCGTATAAAAGAAGGCTTTCTTAAGAGCCACCTGTGAGACCTGGGGCTGGGGTGGGGAGGAGTGGGCACTGGAACCCTGGCGAAGGGACGGGGCTCTGAGGACGGGCAGGGCTGGGAGGGCCCGAGGCAGCAGGGACCAGGCGGCACTGCCATCTGGCTTCAGTTTCGTGGGCTTTGGAAAGTAAGTTGGTGTTCAGAAGGCAAGGCAAGAGGGCTCCCGGTGCCAGGGAACAGAGTAAATGAGAATTTGTCTCTAGGCCACGGATTCTGGAATTTCCCATAATTAACATTCCAACTGAACATTCAAAAGGCCCAGGCCTCTGGAAGGCCTGTAAATTAAAACAGGATAAAGTATTTAGACTCTGGTTATGAGGTTAATGGTCTGGGAAACCATTTTGTTTGTTATCTGTGAATTAGGACTCAGTATTTGCATCTGTAAAGTGGCAGTAGATTAAGAATGGAAAAACCATGATGGGAATCTTAGAGTTAATCTAGTGTAATTCCTTTATTTTAGAGAAAGGGCTCCTGAAACCAGGGAGGTGAAGCTTGTTACTGTAATAATATTAACACTGACAGTAGTACTGACTGTGCTGAGTACACCAGGTGTAGAAATTCATTTAATCATCACAAATTCTTTCTGAAAAGTTACTGCTATTATCCCCACTTTACAGATGAGTAAACTGAGACTTATAGAGGGTGAGTGTCTTCCCAAGGTCGTGGGGCTGGTGATAGGCCTAACCTGGGACTTAAGATCAAGCCCAGTGGCCCCTAGATTCTGAGATCTTAGAGAAGTAGCTCATACCAGCTTGTGTGGAAAAGCTTCTCGGTGGCCTGGCGAGACCCACAGAGGTGAGATGTCAGAGAGATGGGGGGGCCTTCTAAAACAACCCACGCTGCTTTGTCTGACAGTAATAATGGTCACTGAGAAAGAGCGCTGACTGTGGGCCAGACACTGTACCAAGCTGTGTACTGGGTTTACATCAATCATTTAATCCTCACTTCAACCCTATCAGATAAGTGATGTTATTATTTCCATTTTGTAGATTAGTAACCTGAGACACAGAGATGGGCCAGGGTCACAGAGGTAGTAAATGATGGAGTCAGGATTTGAGCCGACGGTCCTAACCCCATGGGGTCCACATATCTGACGTGTCTGTTACCGACGCTTGCTTCCACGCCACTATCATATAAGGCCAATTTACATTGATTCTGATGACCTTGATCATTAAAGATCGATTAAAATATAATCACCACGTCTTTGTTGGGAGGTGCTTTCTACTGAACTCAAGTGTTTTGGAGAAGGGTAGTCCGTCTGGTCTTCAGATAACACTTCTAGGTTAAATTTCTCTATCCTGACCATTCTTCGTCCATAAGGATCTGTTTGCTTAGGTTGAAGGGCTTGACCTGGCTACAGCGCACCCTTGCCGTGCCCTTCCCTCTTCCGAACTGGAAGGGGACCCTGCCCCGCCAGTGGTCTCAGCCGTCCTCCCTTGACTGGTTGTACTGGAAGTCATCTTGCAGATGGGAGGAGGAATAGTTTTCGTGAGACAGTGGAATCTGTCAGCATTGAAAGTTATAGAATGAAATTACTTAAAGTAGAAGCTCTTTTCCAAATGATTTCATGTCTAAGATCTAAATTATTCATTTGAGAAATTAATCAGTTTGGATTTTAGAAGTTACCGTAGGGTGGCTTTTTTTTCTCTTTTTCTTTTGCCTCTAATGGATAATTTGAAGGAATTGGCTTTTATATTAAGAAGATAAAACATGAGTTTGCGAAGTTGCCGTCTAATCTTACTGTCTGACGGGCTGCCTAGGAAAAGGATTCTCTGATGAATCTTGGATCCCCGAGATGCTTGAGGACCAGAGCTACATGCATGCTGTTCTCTTTGTCTGTTATTTAATGCTGAACCTTGTACAGCTGGACACCATACACCAACCTGTTAAATGATATGTGGGAACTGGTTTGAAAAGCAAAAACTCCAGCGAGGGAGTTGCCCCCTTTCTGGGCTAGCCATCCCTCCTTTCTTGGCTTTTGTCTCGGCTGCCTGCCTGAATCTGGCCCTGGGCTGGATGGTCATCGCCACAGGACAGAGGGTGCGTGGAATGGGTCAGCAGAGCGGATAAAGTGATGATGCGTTAGCTGGCTTCCAGGTTTCATGTGCATTTTACTGAGTTTGTGTGAAGGCAGTGGCGTGCTTTTGGAATGAGGCTCAATGAGTCATGCCAGACTCTTAGCTTTTCCTCTTACTTGGTAACACCTAAGTGTGACTATCCATGGTCGCTAAGCTCATGGACAACCCCCACTTTTGCGTATTTACTCAATTTTTCTAGCCATCTTCAACTCTGTAAAAAAAAAAATCACTCTTTCAGTCTTTATTAGCAACCTATGCCCCCTTCCTTTTATCTCACTTCTTTTTACATTTTCTAAGAGGAGGTGCTGTGTTAAAATTGTCATAGCTATGATTTATTGAATGTCCTCTGTGTATCTGGATCTATGCTGGGAACTACACTGATAATTACTTGTAAGAACTGTCATCACTGCACACTTACTATGTGCCAGCTACTGCGCTAAGTAGTTTACAGACATTGATTCATTTAAACTTTATAACAAGCTTATAAGATGAGTACTATTATTATTCCTATTTAAAAATGAGAAGACCGAGGATCAGTGAAGTTAATTAGCTTGCCCAGCTAGTTAGAGGCAATGCCTGGAATCAGGAAGTCCAATTCTTCACACCATACTCTTTAACCACTGTCATGTGTAGTCTCCCCTTGAAATCTGTGATCTTCCACATTCCTCATCACCCCTCTCCAAGGTCAGGATATTACTGTACAGACATAATCAGATCTGTATTTTGATCTCAGGTCTGTCTACTTCCAGAGTCCATACTCTTTTCATTCTCCAAATTGCCTTTGAGAAAGATAGATTGAATTCACCACCACCACCTGCCCACTTGTTTCTTTCTCAGGACCAGACAGATAAGCAGTATTGTTCACACCACATACAATGCCTAAGAAAATCCAGTGGTTTCGTCCATCGGTTTACCAACCTCTTCAACCTCAGCATCCTTTCTTCAGATTTTATGTGGTAACCCAGTGTGTGCAAGAGATCAAGACAGAACTACCGTGCCTGAACTAAGGGCAGCAGATCTGTGCCCTTCTTGCACCCTCTGCTCTACCGCCAATAAGCCACAGTTTCTTCGGCTCCTCCATCAAACTCTGAAGGACACCAGAAAGCACGCTGCAGCATCACTGGTCTCATTCTAAGTCAGGGGCACGTGGCAGCCATCCAGGGGTGCCAACAGGGGATAGCTATTTATCCTATTTCTGCATTTATCAAGCATAACAGTATTTTAAGACATCAATGATTTTAAAAAGAAAGGTATTGTTCTCATTCCAGCCAAAGATACATTCCCTAAGCTCATCTCTCTCTAGATAGCGTAAGAAGTGTATTGGCAAGATGAAATCAATAAGCACTCACTCATCTCGTGCCTCTCAGTCCCGGGGATCCGGAATTCAACGTGACACGGTAACGTCCAGTCAAAGTTATGATTTAATTGTTGTTATTCTCAGTTTTCTGAATGATTTAAATCCAGGCAGTTAGGGTCCCTCCATGACTATAGGAAAACAACCATGACCACACTGTCTTAAATCTCTCCTCCCTCAGGGACTCCAACATCCAAGCCATAGACACATGATAAACACAGGTTACTCTGTGATTTCACTAAGCAATTAGAATAAATTCAAACTCATTGTCTTCCTACAGGCAACCCAGAGGACATGCCAGTCCTGGACCTCAGCTGCTGGATTCCTTTGTATGAGGTCAAAATAGATTATAGATACCTTATGGCAAAATTCAGAGTATTGTGAAGACAGACAAAGTGTTCTGGCCGTATCTATTATCTTTACCATTTTATTATCAGAGTAATCTTCTGATTTTTGAGCTAATGATAGGAAAATCCGACTCTTCTGGAGGGAGGGAGGTGGGAAAGACGGCATCTACAGCTGTCTTTTGGGTTATGGGCTTATAGGGTTGTGGCAAAGAACACTCTATGTCCACCAAATCCCATTGCTTCGTCTTTTAGGCTCACACCTTGGCTACATTTTCAAGCCTTCTTTGCAGTTAGGTAGCATCCCTGAGTTGTGGCCTACAGGTGTTGGTGGAAGTGATGTCCACCATTTCGACACTGACCCGTATAATCACCCTACACACTCCGTGGTCTTTCTGCTTGCGTTTGCTGGCTGAGTAGACAGGACTCAGGGTTTAGAGGAGAGCAGAGCCAGAGGATGGAAAAAGTGTGGGTCTCCCAAAGACTACACAAAGCAACCCCCCCCACCAACCTGCGCTGGCCTGTGAACTGAGCGAAACCCGACATTTTATTGGGTAAGGCCACTGAGATTTGGGGAACGGTTGTTCGCCTACTCTGACTAACACAGAAGTACAGTGAATAGAGCACGGGAATTAGAATCAGACACTTCTGGGTTCTACACAAACTTTTCCACTTACCAGCTGTGTGACCTTGCATAAATTACTTAACCTCTCAGAGTTTCAACTTCATTTGTAAAATGGGAATATAATAACACTTACCTCATAGGATTGTGGGAGAACTCTATGAAAACATATGTGTATAGTGTCTGTTACAGAGCAGCTGTAGCAAGATTACAGATTTACTCACACAATCCAATTGTGCAAAGAATGTGTAATTTCTTTATTTCTCCATAACTGACTGAATTTTCTTCAAGATCGTTCAGCCTTGGGGTAGCAGGGAAACAAACGTGAACTTTAAATGAACCAATTAACAATATGTCAGTCTCCTTTGGTTCAAAGTGATCTTTTTCAGGTAAAGGCTTGGGCTTTTGGAATCTTCCATCTCAAGATGGTAGATGGGGGAGTTTCCTCTGTCACCATGGCAATGGGCGGGTGGTCCCTGAGGTCTTCACACAGGTTCTTGGCCGCTCTCTGAGCCCTTACTGGCCTGGCTGGGCTGGACCTCATCCTTTTCCTGCAATGTCAGTGTCCATCCAGCTGGCACCTGCTGCTGGAAACCTGAGGCTTTTCTCTCCCAGCCTGGTAATGGCCTGGAGGGCCTCTTTTTTGACCCAGTGGATGCTGTGTAACCTTCTGAGGTCTGACCATGACTCCTACTTGCTTACCTGCCTGGGATACCCTTGGCCACAGGGTCATTTTGCTCCACCATGATGACCCCTCTGGTGAACTGACTGCCCAACAAGTCAGTTACCTCCAGTTTCCTCTCTAGAGCATCCAGGAATTTCTGAATACTTTCCATAGAAGAAGGGAGACTCCAGGAAACCAGCTCAGACCATCTCTCAGCTTAACCATGATTTTGCTCTGACATGGCCACCATATGCTGGGCACGCGGATGGGGGCAGTACTCTGCACGACAGTCTCTCCCCAGAGACTCAAACAAGGACAAGGGCCTCTTTGCTTTTGGTATTTGTGGCTGACAGACTCTAGGGTGATCCCCTGTGATGCCCACTACTTGGTTTTCATACCCTTGGACAATCTCCACTTCTTGCTTGTGGGTGGGGCCTGTGATTGCTTCTACCCAATGGAATATGTCAAAAGGATGCAGTATTAGCCTTGTGACTGCATTTCAGTATCTGAGACTCCATCTTCCCAGTAGATTCATTCTACAGACTTTCCTTGCTGACTTGATGAAGTGGCCATTTGGTCACGCCCATGTGGCAAAGAATGTAGATGAAATCTAGAAACTGTGGGCGAGTTCTAGAATCTGATGGGCCATGAGCCATTAGCTAATAAGAAGCCAGGGCCCTGAGTTCTACAACCACAAGGAATAACAACTGCTAACAACCTAAGTGATTTTGGAGATGGATTCTTCCCCGGTCAAGCCACCAGATGAGAACACAGTCTGGCTGACATCTTGATTACAGCTAAGCAGAGGCCCTGCGAGATAACAAATGCATGCTATTTAACCTGCTAAGTTTGCGGTAACTTGTTATGCAGCAGTGATTAACTCGCAAGAACTTTGGCTGAGAGAAATTGTTCACAGGAGGAATATCCCACCATTCATCCCCTCCCTCTGTCCCCTGTGCTTCCTGTAACCCACTGGGCTAGAAGAACAGATTTTAATTTTCCTCAAAGAGTCTGGTGGGAGGGCCCCTCCCTCTACCCCCCCACCCCCCACATCATTACTTCCTCCTGCCTGAAGTAACGTTTACTTTCTGTACTTTCTTCGTGATCAAGATGTAGAGTAGGTGCTATAAAACATAATTAGAAGAAGAGATAAAAAGGATATAGAGGATTAATATTTTGAAAGTATTATCCTTATGACATAGGTCATAATATATGATTTCCTTCCCTTGAGGTTCAGGTGGTATGAACTTCATTGTCTCCCCAGGTCAGGAAGTTATACAAACCATGTTTTATTCTCACGTTCTCTTGAGTTTCTTTCCCCATCTTAAACTTCTGGCATGAGGAAGGCCATCGCAGCTGGGTGGCCACCCACTCATATAACTGCGGCTTGCTATCAATGCTTAGAAAGTCTGGTTTCCCGTGGGAATGCGACTGCTGGAAGGATCGTCAGGATCAGTCACTACCTAGTTTGGACTACAATCACAGAGTATTAGGGCTGGAAGGAGAAGTATAAAGTCCGAACACTCTCGTTTTATAGAAAAGGAAATTGAGGGAAGTGAAATGACCTGCAAAACCCCACCCTGTTGGTTATTCCAAAGCTGGAACCAGGATCTGAGCAGCTTGACAAGCAGTCCGTGCACTAGTTACCTTAAGTTATTAGGGACAACTGCAGATAAATATGCGGCAGAAAAATTCTTTATGAAGCAAGCTTTCTGGAGTGGATTATTTCTTCAAGTTCACTTTCTCAAGACCTCTCATTTTTTGCAAGAATTAAGTTTTTATTCTTTTCTCTTAGGAAAAGAAAATCTTCCCAGGAGAAGTCCAAGAACAGTAGCTTTCCTTTAAGTTGCTAAATGGCAAAAACAGCTGTAGGAATACACGCCAGGGAGCGAGATGGGGCATTTACAAACTTTGGGTTCCAGTGGGGTTGTCTAGACTCGGGCGGTCTGCTGACCTTGGCTGGAGAAAGAATTTTAAAACTGTGCTTTTAGGTGCAGTCTCCTCTCTCTCTCTCTTTTTGCCTGTAAGAAGGGAAGCTAGTCTTTATTTTTTCCTTTTTAGTCTTGAGTTTCTGACAAAGCCCTGGAAATATGAATACAGCCTTTGTGAAAATGAGTGCGAATCTTCTTTTAAAACAATTCTTTTATCACTTTATTCATTTTCAGAGATTCTTTTCCCTCTTAGAGTTAGAAAATGGTTTGGGTCATAGAGAATGACCTTTCAGAAACATGTTGTCATTTTGTTCCTAATTCTCAGAACAGACCTCCCTGCAGGTGTGCGGTCACGACACCGGAGACGCTGCCTTGTTTTATCCTTTCCCAGTCCCGACAGAAGTGGGTTTATGACGTCGAGCCTGGGGCCATCTTCCCATTTTGTGCGAGACAGCCGAGCATGGTAGGTAAGAACTCTGGTTACGGCGTTCAGAGCTCTGTGATTTGGGTGAGTTACTTCTCTGCTTCTCTTCCAGCATGTGGCAGCCACATCAGAGCAAAATCACGGTTAAGCTGAGAGACGGTCTGAGCTGGTTTCCTGGAGTCTCCCTTCCTCTATGGAAAGTATTCAGAAAATTCTTGGATGCTCTAGAGAAGAAACTGGAGGTAACTGACTTGCTGGGCACTCTGTTCACCAGAGGGGTCACCGGTAGAGCAAAATGACCCTGTGGCCAAGGGTATCGCAGGCAGGTAAGCAAGTAGGAGTCATGGTCAGACATCAGTTTCCTCAGATGTAAAGTCAGGGAAATAACGTGCTTAGCTCGTAGAGGTGTTATGAACATCAAGTGAAGGTAAGAGTTCAGCACAGCTAGCAGTGGTGAGCATCTCATGACATCCAGGACGCTTTATCAAAATTACTGTGCACATTGGATTGTCCATATTCCCACCTGGACTAAAAAGTCCATTGAAGCATAAACTGTGTCTGACTTGTTCACCATTATAATTCTGATGTCCAGCTTAGAGCCCAGTACGTAGTAGGGGCTCAGAATGTATTTATGTGAATATATGAATGAGCCAAACCTGACAACTATCGCCAGTGTGCCCTTGAACCTGGGCGGCACCCCAGCCCAGCACACAGACCAGCTGAGTCCTTTCAGCCGTACCTTGTCCCGTATGTCTGTCCAAAGATGTGGATATCCACTGCTTCCAGGCTTCCTACCCGGGACAGACGCAGTTCAAGTTTAGGGATCTGAAAAGGCTTTCCCTCAGAATCTGGCATAGGTTGGAGCTTATGAAAAATTTGAATAGCCTGAAGTTCAAAAACAATATCTGAAGAAGAGCTAGAAAGGGCAAGTATTAAAATAATTTGGTTAGGAAAGTCCAAGTTTCTTATAACTTGGTTCTAAAATTCAAAACCCAATGTGAGCCCCTCATGAGTTCAATAATTTCCAAGGAAACTGAGGTTTTTAATGTTCCTGTTCCACTAGAGATAATTTCCTTCTCATGGGAGGCCTCTCACAGCAGTTAAGATGGAAATAAAAATAGTCTGCAGAGAGAAAGTGGGAGAGGTAAAAAGGAACAGAAGACCGATCCCTAGGAGACAGAGAGGTCCATAAACAAGCTGTCTCTGGACAGTGACCGGATTCCTGGCACAGAGAGTGGACGTGTGAGCTGATGGCACATATTCTTGGGCAAAAGGGGGCTGGTAGTGAAGTGGCGGAGGAGGAGACAGAGACCTAGAGCACAAGAGCCCTAAGCGGGCAAGGGTCTGTCGCCTGGGCCAAGGAACAGAAAGGGGAAGACAAATGCTTGGAAGGAAAAAGGGAAAGAAGACAAGAAGTTGGAGTGAGAGGCTCTGCTCCTACTTTTTTTTTTTTTTGTAACTCTTGGTTTCTTTATTTAAGAAAAGCAACAGGACAACAACAGGGATGGGCCTGGAGGGTATTATGCTTACTGAAGTAAGTCAGACAAAGACAAATACTGTATGTTTTCCCCATGTGTGAATCTAAAACATACAGCAAACAATGACTATAACAAAAACCAGAAACAGACTCGTGGACACAGAGAGCAAGCTTGTGGTTGTAAGTGGGGAGAGGGGTGGGGGAGGAGCAAGATAGGGGAAGGGGATTAAGAGGTACAAACTACTAGGTATAAAATAAATAAGATACAAATTTGGAATGTACAGCACAGGGAATATAACCAATATTTTATAATAACTTTAAATGAAATATAATCTATTAAAAATATCAAATCACCATGTTGTACACCTGAAGCTAGTATAACATTATAAATCAACTATAGTTCAATTTTAAAAAAGAATGATGTAAGAGAGTAAATTAGTAGTAAAAAAAAGAATTTGAAAAATTAAAAAATAAGTATCAGGGGAGAAATATTAAGAGCAGAAGGTTCTAGAAGGAATTGAAAGCAGAGGTGAGAGATGAGAATAAATTCCTTGTTCCACTTTTCACTCTGATGATGTCAGGCTAACTCTCCACTGCCTCTATTTGTCTACATTCTTATGTGTCTCTCTCCCTGGACCATAGGCAACTTGAGGGCAGACCGCTTGTTTTGCTCCTCTTTGTATTCCCCACTGGACACAGCTGGGTGCTTGGGTCATTTGATGCTTAAAAATTGAACTGGTAAAAGAAGAGTTGATGATGTCTGTGAGTGGACATGTCCCTGTGAGGAAACTCTGCTTTTCCATGATAACAGGACAGTTGATTCTTTCTCCTCCCTCTGTCCCATTTGGGATTTTTATAAATAATTCAATAATAGCTTTTTATGTCTGGCTTATTTCATGTAGCATCTCTTCAAGGTTCATCCATATTGTAGCATCTATCAGTACTTCATTCTTTACTGTCAAATGATATTCCATTGTATAGATACGCCATAGTTGGTTTCTTCATCAGCTGATGGGCATGCGTATTGCTCCTACTTGTTGACTGTTATGAATAATGCTACTATGAACATTGGTACAAGTAATTGTGTGGAATATATTTTTGATTCTTATGAGTATTTGTATGAGTGAAATTGCAGAGTCATATGGTAACTATTTTTAATTTTTTGAAGAACTACCAAACTATTATTGTCCGTTTTTTATTTTAGCCATCTTGGTGAGTGTGAGGGGTATCTCATTGTGGTTTTGATTTACATTTTCCTAATAACTAATGATAGTAAGCATCTTTTCATGTGCTAATTGGCCATCTGTATATTTTCTTTGGAGAAATGTCCATTCAAATCCTCTGTCTATTTTTAAATTGGGTTATTTGTTATTGTCTCTTATTTTTTTTTTTGAGAGGGAGACATGACTTTATTAGAAAAGTAAAAAAACTGTTATTGTCTTTTTACTGTTGAGTTTTACAAGTTCTTTATATGTTCTGGATACAAATTCCTTATCAGATATATATTTGAAAACATTTTCTGCTATTCTATGGTTGTGTTTTCACTTTGATTGTGTCCCTCTGAAGCTGAAAATTCTTTAATTTTGATGTAGCCCAAGTTATCTATTTCTTTTTTTGTCTCTTGTGATTTTGATGTCATATCAAGAAATCATTTCCTAATCCAAGATCATGAAGGTTTACTCCTATGTTTTCTTCTATGAGTTTTATAGTTAAGCTCTTATATTTAGGTCTAGGATCCATTTTGAGTTAATTTTTATATATGTCGTGAGGTAGGGATTCAACTTCATTCTTTTGCATGTGGTATTCAGTTTTCTCAGCATCAATTGTGGAAAGACTATTTTTTTCCTGTAGAATTGTCTTGGCATCCTTGTAGAAAATCAATTGGATAAAAAATGTAAGGGCTTACTTCCGGACTCTCAATTCAATTCTATTGACCTATATGTCTACCCTTATGCCAGTCATTTAATCTTTTTAACAGCTATCTGAAGATGGTACTACTAAAGGCTCAGGGACTTTGAGCACTTTCTTCAAGATCTTGCGATTAATATGCCACAAATCTAAGACTGGAAACTTGGATTCTCTGATACCAAAGCCCAGGCTAGAGAGTTAATACTCTGCTGTCCCAGGAATGACTATGGCTTTATAGATGGATTTATATGGGCAGAGAATACCAGGATGGAAGATACTTGGATTCAGGGACAATACAACCTATAGGAATGTAGGAATGTATGAAGCAAAGCCAAGACCCAGCGGGAAGAGGCCAAGACACTACAATTAATTAGGGCCTTTGAAAGCTTAGTGGGAGTCTCCTGACCAGCTTCCATGGTTCAGGGAAGGTTGTTAAGAGGAACTCACGTTTGACCAGAGTCAGGGAACTATGGAAGTTTGCCAGGTTGTATGTCGGTTGGATGGGGTAGAAGATCCTAGAGGAAATTGTATGCCTATCCTAGAGAATGTGGCACACTCAGGGGGTGAGAATAGCCCAGCTGAAATGTAGGGGATCTTGGGGACTAGCTGAAGAATATACTGGAAAAGTAAGTTGAGGATAGATCATGAAGGGCCTTGAGTGTACTGCCAAGGAGTTTGGTTTTTCTCTTAGAAGCAACGGGGAAATAAATGTAGATTTTATATAAAGGAGTTAGGTCTTTATATAACTGGCAGCACAGAGCAGGATGGATCTGAGGAGGAGGAACCCAGAGGCAGAAAAACTGGGTTGGGAGCTCTTGTAACTGAGACGGTGACAGGAGTCGGGATGGAGAGAAGAGGACAGTTACCTGGGATGCGTGATGGACAGGACCTGATGATTGACTGTGATGGGTGCGCGGAGAGAAGAGAAGGGAAAGGAGGGGAAGGAACAGAAATGGAAGAAAAGGGAAGAGAAGAAAAAAACAGCATAAGAGAAAAACAAAAGAAAGGAAATGAACATTCTTGAACTTCTAATATATATTAGTCTTGTTAGTATATTTCTATTTTCAGGTAAGAAAATATATTCAAAGGAGTTTAAAAAGTTATTCAGCCCCAGAACTGCTCATCAATGGCTGAGACAGGTTTCAAATTCAGTCCTGTTTGACTCCCCCAAACCCATACTCTTTCCTCCACAGCATGTTGTCAAAGATAGAGTTCAGATGTTGGGTGGAGGTGGGAGGATGAGGACTGAGACCATTTATACAGAAAAAAATGAGAGAGAAAAGAGCTGGCTTTAACAGGAAAAGGGCAGAGATTCATTTGGGGGCACAGGATGTCTGCAGGAGCTGTGTGACATCAGTACGGCGCCAGTGAAGATGGCCTACATGTGATTGGAAATATGAAATCAAAGCTCAGGAGAGGCACCAGGGCTTCAGATCCCATCCCAGCCCTTACTTCTGCCTGCTTCTGAAATTTTGAGTGATGCCACGGGAAGCACCTGAGATTGTCCAGGGAACCACATGGAGTGCGAAGAGAAGACAGGCAAGAAAGGAAATGGCCCAATGGATCAAAGATGAGCGATGAGAGAGCCTGGGGCATCTTCCCTGGTGGCACGAGCCCATGGGCCCACTTGTCTTGTACCCACAGAAGGATGGCTTCTGGGTCTCAGACAGGACTGAGAGACAGCAGTGAGGGGCCCTTTCTTTCCTGCAGGGAGCCCTCAATAAATGATCACTATTATTATTACTGTGGCTGTGATTATGCACAGAGCAAAAATCAACAACTATTTTCCAAGAGTATATTTAGTACAAGCCTCTTCAGAGGCAGGACAATGGGATGAAATGATTTCCTGTGGTCCCTCCAGGCACCATGGCTTCATCATTCTCTTACTTTATTATGTTGACCAGTGAATGAGAACTATTTTGAAATTTTGATTCCTGGCACAGAAGCTATCATTATACTTCCAAATTTTATTGAGGAAATATTTGAAGCCAAACAGAGACTTTCATTTTTGTGGACTTTAAAGAAAGCTTCATTCATATTCACCCAAGAAATATTCGCTTAGCAGTTGCTCATATAAATAGTCCTCTGCTCAGTGCTAGGTAAAACCATGAAAGTACAAAATCTCTGTCCTCGGGCAGTTTGTGATCTAGGTTAAGGGGGAGGATGAGCACACCTGCAAATGGACTGGGTTACTAACCAAAGTCGGCAAGGCAATTTTTGGTTAAATCGTGGACAACAGATTACAGAAGGATGGAGGGGAGAGAGACAGAGACAGAGACAGACAGACACTGGAAGAATAAGCCTGAAGCCAGCCTTGACACGGGCTTTGATTTGGACAGTCAGAGATGAGGCAAGTCCAGGAGGGGAAAAAGACAGATTCCAGTAGAAAAGAGGAGAGATGTTTGAGGGGTGCTGCAAAAGCAGGAGTCAGTTGTCCTGAGGGCAGCAGGGCACTGCTGAGGTACAGCCTTGGGGGCTAGGCTGGAAAGGGGAAGGTGGGGTTACAGGTCACCAGGCCCGTGGATATGTCCTCACCCTCCCACTTGGACTAGGCTCATCCTAGGCACTTCAGAGGGATGCCATCTTCTGTCTCAGAGAAAGTAATATTTATAGGCAACTTGTTCTCATTCCAACCTCTTGAGATGCGTATTTTGGAAGAAACATGGTTACCAATTTCTCCCAACTATTGGAGAAACCCCTTCCCTACCACATACATCGGTCACTCTTGTAGTTCTGCACTGAACTTCCCATCATTACTGGAATGTCTCCCTCTCACTCCCTTTTGCAAAGCCGTGAAGCCTGCCCGGGATGCTGCCACATTAGGAAGCAGAGGCAATGGTTCCAGCGATGACTGATATCCGACTGATATCCGAGAGGCTGTCTTATTTCCCCTCTCCATCGCTTTGATTCCTCACCTCAGTGATTTGTGTGTCCACTTCCTTGGGATGTAAACCCCCATTCAGGGGCTGGGAGTGTACTCTGCTTTGTGTAGCTCCTGGATGGCCAAAGGTGGGGCCCAGGGAAAGGCTTCTTAGATACCAAACAATACATAGAGGATTTATACATAAACAAGTCAGAAATATGGAGATTAAGTTTTTGCTGAGATGCACATGAATTGAGGAGAAGAGTGTTCGAAGCAATTTAAAAAGAAATGCCATGAAACTTAAAGCATATGGAAAATAATACAAGATGTTGGGGAAGTCCCAAAACGGACAGGGTTTGGCTTAAGGGGTCCTGGGAGCCCCCTCCCCATTTCCATTTCACAAAAATCTCATCATTTCAAGAAATTAACATGACTTTGGAGATTAGCTGAAATGGGAAAGGGCCCATCTCTTCAGGTTTGACTGGTTCATCCCCAGTGTAATTGTTCAGATTTTAATTTTTTTTTTTCACCTTGTTCTGCTGTTCATGTCTAAATACTCGAAGATGTTTATATTGCATACATTCGGCTTTAATTGGCCCTTAAAAGAAGGTGTTGATTAGAATCTGCTCAACATCAACAGCTAGCTCACACAACATTCTGTAATTACTGTTTATTAATTTAGTTCAAGTGGCATAGTTGAAAGCCCTGTTCAGATGGGAGAAGTAAATTGTCACTGGTATTGAATATGTAAATTACGTGCGTTGTAAATTTCCATGAAGAAATGTTTAAAGTTAAATGCGGCGCACAAACCCTTCCGGTTTTCTTTAGCCCAGCCCCTGGAGTTGAGTCAGGTCTTCACTCAGAAAGCACAGGGCTGGTGAACCTGGGGGAGGTCCCCCCAGGCTGGGCCATGGCCTCGGGGCGTGGCATCTCACCTTGAGTTTGTAGAATGAGATTTTGTAATCCAGTTCTGTTGTGTGCTCATGCGTTCCTCTTTATCCTTGTTCACAAAGCCCTACCGCAGAGCCCCCAGCAGATTTTCTAAGGCTGTTTGGCAATCTGGCAAATTCCCCCTGCTTCCCCAAGGAAGCTTCTAGACATTGTTGGGAAGCTGAAAACAACGGAAACTGAAGACAGCTTTTCTTCAGCAAATAGCTGAAGTAAGTTCCTGGGAATCTGTGTATGTGTGTGTGTGTGTGTTTTCCTCCCCCAGAATATCAAAGAAGATGGCAGATACTAGGGCAAATTCTCAAGTCGGGATTGTTTCCTGGAACCCAAACTGTCTGATCTCTGGGAGCAGTATTAAAGAGACTCTGTGCCGCTCTTCGCAGAAGAGAGAGCGCTTTAATCTGGTTGGGATAAGTTTATTATATCAAAGATTGTCTTAGATTCCTGCTGTATTAAGTTTGAATTAAGTGAAAATTTCCTTTGACTATGAAGATGCAACCAAAACACTTTGCTTTTTTTTTTTTCTGTACTAATGGTGCTTTGGGCAAATTACTTAATCTGTCTGTTCCTTGGATTCCTTAGCTGTAAAATGGGGAAGATAATAGTACCTACTTCATGGAATGCATGCAAAGATTAAATGAGATAATGCCCATTAAGTGCTTAAAACGGGGCCTGAATGAATGTTAACTATTACTTATCCTGTAAAAATTTACATGGTTACAACTGGACCCCCCAAATGCTTTTCTACATTCATTAAAGATTCCTTTTCTAGAAACTTTTGATTGTTTAGGGGAGAGAGAGGCTTAAATTCACAACTAATCAGAAAAGATACTTTGAAAAAAATTAGGGAAGAAAAGCAAGGGTTTTTGTAAGCGTAAAAAATCAATTATAATTTTTTTTTCCTAAAGGTTGAAAAGAGTAGTTGAGGCAAAAAGTACATCTGGCTTCTCTGTCACTGAAGCCCACACATGCCCATTTGGGGGGCTTTCTGGCTTTGTACAAGGTTTTCAGCCCAGATGTTGGATGTTTTCAATTTTGTGGAATCTGACTATAAATGAACTGAAAAAAAAAAATGGCCCAACTGTTACTGGGACTAATTATGATAGTTCCAAGGAGATTGTGCACGCTTTCACTTTCCCTTTATGAAACGCTGCTGAAGGAAGCCTTCTGATGGAAATAAGCCTTTCAGATGATAGCGGACGTTTTCGGTAACAATAATCCTACTTCACATCCATAGAGAGCAAGTAATGGGAATGCAAAGTGCTTTACAGATGCTGGCTCCTGAAGGCCTGTGACCCTCCCCTGTGACAGGTGGCAAGAATAATTCTCCCTGTTTTACAGATGCAGAAACTGAGGCACTGAGAAATAAAAGCGTGAAACATAAACGTTCTAGGGCAAGTCAGTGAGAGAACAGGGAAGCCTACAGTCTTATCATCTGACTGAGCTAAATCCACCCTAGTTGGGAGCCATCTACTAAGGACATGGATACTAATGAGAGCTCCTGTCAACCAGGTGAGCCTGTCTTTATGGACCGGATGTGTTTCGGCTAAGTTGTCTGTGCCTTGCTGTAAAGTCAATCCCATTTTCCTATTAATGTCTATTGAAAAATTAGACATATGAGCTCCCAGATTACTCCCATGGACAGAGCTGGATAATTTAGACATGGGAGAGCTGAAAGTGCCCTGGCTCTGGCTGCTTTTCACTCACTCCACCTTCCGCCCCAGTCCCACCTCATTAGTGTCTTGAGAAGTTGGGGAAAAAATAGTGCAGAATGGAGACGGCATTTGTTGCACTTTCCCACCTTTGAGGCTCACTCTGAGCAATCTTTCTTCAAGTCCCTGGGAGTTCTGCTCGGCCAGGGGTCCCTAGAGAGGACTTTTAATACCCCTGGGATTTGGCTCTGTGTCTCCCTTGGGTGACACTAAGCTGTATTCACACAGGTTGTAAGTCAAGGACACTATCTTTAACTTGGTTTAATTTCTTAAAAGTATTTTATTGATCTAATTGCCCATTAATGCCTTCCTTGCATGTCAGGCACAGACACAGGAGGTGAAAAGAGGTGAGTGGAGAGATGAACAGGAAGTCTCTGCCCTCAGGAAGGTTGGAGCTCATGGTGCGTGGGGGCTGGGCAGACCAGCGACCCTCACACAGGGGACACGCCTTATAGGAGGGGCACCTAGACCTGTCCTGTGGGGGATGCCAGGGGAAGTTTAGAAGAATGGATAGGAATTAGCCAGGTGAAAATGTGGTGAGATGTCACTTCAGGCAGAAGGTACAGCACATGCAAAGGTGTGGAGATTGAGAGAGCCTGGTTTCCCAGGAGCAGTGGGGGTGACCAGTGCTGTGTGGCTCTCGTGTTGATGCCACTGGATAGGGAGGTGGAGGTGGCTGGAATCCAGGCTCAAAAAGCTCCTTTGTGCTAAAGGACAGTTCTCTGAAGACCACTGGGCATCACTGCAAGCTCTGAATGACAGTGACGTGAGCATGATTGTATGTGAGCCTTTCAGGTCTATAGAACCAATCTGGTTTCCTAGTTTGCCAATGAAGTAAATCTGTGTATATTTATGTGTTTATTAGTCAGAGAAACAGAATCAATAGTGTGTGTGTGAGTGTGTTTTAAGGAATTGGCTTATATGATTCGTGATTATGGAGGCTGGCAAATCTAAAATCTTCAGGGTCAGCCAGCAGGCTGGAGATGACCAAGGAAGAGTTGATACAGCAATTCAAGTCTAAAGGCCATCTGTTCACAGAATTCTGTCTTCCCCAAGAGAGGTCTACCTTTTGTTTTTTTCAGACCTTCAAGTAATTAGACAAGGCTCACCCACATTATGGAGGGCAATCTGTTTGACTCAAAGTCCACTGATTTAAATATAAATTTCACCTTAAAACACTCTCACAGAAGCATCTAGAATAATGTTTGACCACATTTCTGAGCACTATGGCCCAGCCAACTTGACACATAAATTGAACCACTGCAAAGGGAGTATATATATCTATATGGGTGTAGTGTTCCTACACACCTGTCTGTTCTCCATAAGACTCCATTCATGTATGCATTCTTTAAAAATTGCTAATTGAGTGCCTACTATGTGCCAAGCTCAGGAAATCCAAAAGTGAGCAAGAGAGACCAATTGCTGATCTCATGGAGCTTTCTAGTGAAGCAGGGATTAGCAAGTTACAACCCATGGCCAAGTCTGGCCCATGGCCTATGTTTGTACATCAAGATTTATTGGAACACAACCATGTTCACTTCTTTATGCCTTGTTTATGGCTGCCTATGTGCTACAATGGCAGAGTTGAGTAGCTAAGACAGATACCATATGGCCTACAAATTCTAAAATATTTACTGTCTAGCTTTTTACAGAAAGCTTGACAATCCCTGTATTTGGAAGATACAGAATGTAAGAAAATAAAGCAATAGACATATAATGTTATGTCAAGGAATCAATCAGTGCTCTGAAGGAAAATCAAGCAGGACAAAGGGGTAGAGTGATAGGGGTGCTATTTTTGACACGATGGTTAGGGACAACCTCTCTATAAAGATGACATTTGAGCAGGGATCTTAAGGAAAGAAGGGGCAGCCATGAGAAGACCTAGGGAAGTGAGTCCCAGGCAGAAGGCACAGCAAATGCCTGGCATGCTTGAGGATCTGGAGACTGAGGAATACCAGTGCTGAACACCTGCAAATTTTTCTCTCATCTGGTACATCCAAGATGGCCTGTGTATCACTGAAACTGGCTGAGAGATTAGATTCTTGGAAAATGTGGTTTGAGTTTTTGGTTCCAAAACATTGGACCCCAAGTCTTCATGGCTTTCTCACTGGTCTACCAAAGCCAGATGGGATCACATGCCTCCATGATGCTGTCGCCTCTCCTCAAATATCCATGACGGCAGAGTCCAGATGCAGAATCCTCAGTGCAGCCATCCAAATCCTCATGGGTCAGTCCTCCTCCAGCGTACTTCCTGACATGGTGTCCTAGTGTCTGCCCCCCACAGCTCCCCACCCATGCCATCCTCACTCTCCCTCCACACCAAGGTCCTGCATTTCTCCTTTCCTCACCTCCATCCCCCTTCCTCTGGGCTCATGCTGTCTCCTTCAGCCACACATCAACTCCACTTTTCTTGTTCTCTCTTTCTGTCTCTCCACTTCTCTCTCCCTCCTCCTCCCCACCCCACATCTAAGTATCTCCCTCCCATCCTCTGCTTGTTGTTTGAATCTCTATGACAGCATTGATGGAGTTCATCTCATCCTAGTTTACGTGTCTGTCTCTCTTCCAGCAGCCCATGAGGCCTGGACAACAGAAAGGCAGTGGGAACAACATCGCTTTTTCCTCTGCAGAAGCATCTTACTAGGGACTTGTTGGTACTGGTACTCTGCCAGGGCCCCAGAGAGACAGTCAGGAATCAGGTATAAACTTGGCCTGTAAGTGTGAGGGGCTGAATCTTATCAGGACCTTGTGAGTAGGCCTGGCAGCAGAGCCTCCCACAGTGGAGCTGTCGGATGGGACCACAGCCCCAGCTGACATCTTGACATCAGCCTGGCGAGAGACCCTTGGACAGAAAACTGAGAGATAGTAAATGCGGTTTCAAGTGAAAAAATAATAATAACCAATAAGTAAATAAATAAACTTGGCCTTTAGGGAGCTCACAGTGTAATGGGGGAGAAAAACACAAATACAAATGCTTATGGTACAAGATAGATCCTTGCAGAAAGTGCATCAGAAGCAGAGAGAGTGTGACAAGCTCTGCCTGGATGAATCAGGGAGGCTTCCTTGAGGGGGTGACATTTTAGTAAGGTCCAGGCAGAAGAAAGGACAGGCAATGCTGTTCCAGAGAAGTAGCATGTGCAAAGGCAGACAGCTGAAAAGGAGCTGCACTTACCTGAGGCTTGGGCAGAAGTTCTAAGTGGTAAAGCATAGAGGGAGAGTCAGTGGGAATGGCAGGGCGTGGGGCTAGTGAATGTGAAGTCCTGATGGAGGTGAGCAAGCATGAAAACAGACTTTATTTTTATCGTTGTAGCTCCCTCACTAAGCCTAGTACCTTTGATAGAGTCACGGACCCTTGGTAGTTTCTTGATTTGAACTAAGCAAGTTCAGTTTCACTATACATCCTGAGACCCATTTGAACACGGTACACCAATGATTTTTCTACTGTGATACACACTGCATGTAATGATTGTGTCGACAGTGCACCGCATCACATATCACCCCCTTTTCTTAAGCTCATGACCCCTTGCAGGTATCTCTCAATCTCCTGATTTTGGCTGTAGTTTCCTTGGTGGGCCCAATGTATTTGACACACATTAAACACTTATTCTGTTAAAGTAAGAGTTATGTTGTGTGTTTGAGTAATGAGAAATGTTGAAGCCAGCGGACTCACTCAACATTTTAGTTTTGTAAGACCCTCACTGGATAGTAATAAAGTCAGGACAAGTGGGTGTGACAAGATTTCCTTCAGGAGGGACTGGACCAATGATCAGTGTCAATATTTAATTACTAAATGAGATGAACATGACCTAGTAGCAATTTGATTTCCTGCCCAAACAGCCCCAGCCAGACCTTTTTTTTTTTTTTTTTTTCACAAGGCTGTCCATGCATTCTTGGCAGAAAGCTCACACCATCTTAAAGAGTTTGTTCTCTATTAGGTCAATGAGGAGTGAACTAAATATTTTCTACTTCGGTCTTCACATGATAAAAGCTTAACAGCTTTGAAGGAGCTATTACAGGCAAATGCCTAAAAGAAATACCCATTTGAAAAGTCTATAATTATGCACGTCTATAATAGTGTGTAAAGGGATCGCGGTCCCCATCAAGGGTTATTGAGTAAATAGTGAGTTCTTAAGTCAGTAACTACTTATTTACATGATGGCCGGTAATGGCAATAAAAGAACCATTGCAAGCAGCTAAGCAGAACTGATTCATCCACATAGTTGGGGCTCATAAGGTGCTGAGGTCTGTTCTCCACTCAGACATAAAGAGCATCACAGTGACTTGGAGCAAAGGTAAGTCCCACTGTTGAGTCAGGGGATGCTAATGAGTTCCAAAGGCCCCTGCAAGTGATTTAGGTTCAAAGTGACGGGGACAGCACTGCCTGGAGGACATCTACCTTCTGCTACCCAGTCTCCATTCTCCTTTCTTCTGATAAAAGCCTCTTTTCCTTAGGATCTTCCTCTCCCACATTCCTTGTGACTCTAGTAGGGCTGTCAATCAAATGGTCAAGCTTCCCCATCAGCACTCTTAAGGGTCCTCTGGAGATTTGACATGATTTCTGGAAACAGACATGCTTTTTCCCAGGATGTCTTGGTAAAGGTCAGTGCAAGCTCAGAGCTGCTGGTGGCTTTCTTCCAGGAAGAAAAATCTTGTCTGAAACTAAAACCAGTGCAGAATAAGGTAGAGGTACGAGATGGTGAGAAAGAAATAGATTTCTGACCACTCTGTTTAAGCACCTGGGTGAGCCAGGTCTGAAGCTAGACCATGCCTTGGACTTCCTGGTTACACGAGCAGTGGATTTCTGCTTTATGTCCATGTGGTTGAGTTGGGTTTCATGTCAGCATCACTACTGGGCACACATCCCTGGTGTGAATGAAGCACCCTACCTGTGATGTTTCTCTGTTGTCTCTTCCACTCACCCAATTTTGTGAGAATTCCTTGGTGTCTGTATCAGAAGACATGCATTTGTGTATTGAGACAGATAACCCTCTAACTAGTTGACTTCTGCTGTCAGGAGTCCCAGGACCAATCACGGAAGAAGTTGAAATGAAAGGTGTGGCTTTATCTGGCCAACGGCACCGCCATCAGCAGTAACCAGCAAGGGCTGTCTTGCTGACTGACAACCCTGGGCAAGAACACCCCGTCTCTTACTTTTTCCTTTCATTCCTTCTTTTAATCTTTGTCAAATGGGTGAGTTTCCTCCCTTCTTAACTTCATTATTTTTTTCATGATTTTGATTCTTTGTTTCTCCTATTGTAAAAATAATGGGTGTTCATTATAGACTTTAAAAAATTTTTTTTCATGATTTTCCTTCTTAACTTTAAACCAGATGATTAACACAAGGAGATGTTCTATTACAGAAACTTTTGCTTAAATATTTAATACTTTCACACTTATGAAAAAAAGAAAGGGAAGTGCTGGAGCTTCTGCACTCCTGTGGCCATGGTTCTGGCTGAGGGAGACCATGTGTCACATGGTCTATCCTCTCTGTGAAGAGGATGACAAAATGTAATTTAGATTGGCATAAATCTTATAGCAAAAAAGAAGCCTCTATAATGGAGTGAATGAAAACGTAGGATTTTGGCAAAGCCACCAAGAAGTGTTCCATGGAGTCAGTAAGGGACTGCAGTCACTGGGAAATGGAATTGCCCCAAATTAGGTTTCAGCCTGATTTTTCAGTAGCCAGATGTATAGAGTTAAGAATTCAAGAAACAGAGTGGGACGTTTTGGATACATGGCTGCACTGGGTGCCCCTGGAACCTCAGGGTTAAGGTTCAACAATCAGGAATCAGATGACACTTATCCCAAGTATTGGTTCCAGGCTTCACTGGGGATGTCACACTTCCATTTTGACTGGTCTTTGTTTCAGAGTTTCTTAGCAACCACCATCCTATCTGCACCAGCAACCGGCCAGCAATGGACACGCATCTCTTAATCTTGCTCCAGATTTGGAAAACCTTAATCGGCGGCGTGAGAAAGGCAGCTAAGAGTAGGGGAGAGTGCCCGTTTCTATTACGGGAATTGATAGTTTTAGTTGTAGGACTTCTTCAGTGTGTCTGTGGTCTAAAGGAATGAGATGCTTATCACAGGATAACAAAAATAAAGAAGTTGTGACAGAAATATACAATAGAAAAAAAAGTTGAATAACGGATAGAAAAATCTAGAGGAAAGAATAGCAGATGACATAGGTTAAAAAAGAAAAAAGATGCCCCAAGGAAGGGTGGAGAAGGAGGGGAACCAGCAAAGGGTGCATGGGGGCAAACTGGAAAAGCCTGAAGATGTTGGTCATGTGCAGTTTCCCTGGAATGCACATGCCCATCACTTCAGGCACTTTTGAGGTCTATCCCATGAGCCTTTCGTGGATCTGCTTCCTTCCTTTCCTTCCTTCCTTCCTCTTTCTTTCCTTCCTTCCTTCCTCTTCCTTCCTTCCTTCCTTCCTCTTTCTTTCCTTCCTTCCTTCCTCTTTCTTCCTTCCTTCCTTCCTCTTTCTTTCTTTCCTTCTTTCTTCCTCTTTCTTCCTCTTTCTTCCTTCCTTCCTTCCTCTTTCTTTCCTTCCTTCTTTCTTTCTTTCTTTCTTTCTTTCTTTCTTTCTTTCTTTCTTTCTTTCTTTCTTTCTTTCTTTCTTTCTTTTTCTTTCTTTCTTTTTTCCTTCTCTTTCTTTCTTTCTTTTCTTTCTTTCTTTCTTTCTTTCTTTCTTCCTTCCTTCCTTCCTTCATTCCTTTCTCCCTTCCCTTCCTTTCCTTTCCTTTCCTTTTTTTTGCAGAAGAGGACTGTGTTATTTTATTCTATGTTCAAAGAACATTCTATGTATGTTCTTTGAATAGGAGACTTGAGCTGAGATTTAGATGGTTTTACAAGCAAATCTCAAACTTAAATTTTTTCACTTGTGTTTGGGAATCTTAAATCATTTGGGCAGGAAATCCGCTATGCAGTATGTTGGAAAATAGAGTTGGTTCTGTTCTTAATGATTTACAAGTTTAATTTCCATCAAAATAGCAGAATGAGAAAACCTGAGACATTTCCAGTGGCTTCTGAGAGGTCCAGGATTTGACCTGGCTGTCAGAACAACTCAAATCACCTAGGGCTCTTCATTTGTGACTAAAGTTTGGGAAACGATATAGTCTTGGTGGCCTTTCCCCCGATCGTGCTTGCAAATGGTTTCGTCAGCCCCTCTCTACCAACCAGTGCCTTCTCTCCTCTCTTCCTCCCTCTGCCTTCTTCAGTGCTTCCCAGATAGCTACTTCCAACCTTTTTTTCTTCTCTTTTCCTGCCCTGTGATCATCTCTGTTTGGGTCCCAGCAGCACTAGAAATGGGAAATTTCTCCCAGGGTAGCAGTTCCAACCTCCATGAGTGTAATGACCATGCTGCTTAGAAAACTTTCTGTTCTCTTAGCATGGATTTACAATGCTAAGGCCCAGAGCATTCAGAGCTTTAAAGTCCCCCTTATAAATGTGAGGACTTGATGTTTACACTTGCTAGAAAAGCAAGGGGCACAGTGATGAACAGAAACTAATTCCTTGATCATTTAGTCCTGGACATCCTAAATCCCTTTTATGTTTTAGTGGAGAGTTTATTTTCCATTTGGGGGCTTGATACATGATGGTGTTGCCTCCTGCACAATGATCAGCACAATTCAGTGGCTGGGGGAGGAAAGCATCCAGCCAGCATACTTATTTTGATTATCGGTTTTATTGAAGGTACAATACAGAAATGCTATCTATTCAAGTTCTGATGGAGCGGCTCCCCTTCTTCAAGGGGCTATCACACAATATCGGAGATCTCAATCTTTGAGACTATGGGATGTAGAGTAATTAGGCTTCAGCGTCTTCAGGAGGTTTTTTTTCTTTGTAAAAAAAGAAATGCCTCTTTCCAGATGTAGAACTGAAGTATCTGTTGCTTCTGATGTTGCTGTCAGAGGCCAATTGGGAAGCAAAGTATCAAACACAATGGCTCCTTTGAATTCCTTTGCAAGAGGCAGAACATTCCCAGCCCGGAGATTCCGGTCCTTCTTGCCTTAGTGTGTGGAGAAAAGCAAATCCCCTCCAACTTGAAGAAAGAGTCTTCCTCCTCCCAGCCCTGTGCCCCGACCTCTGAACCCGGCCACATTTGCTCTTTCTTTTAGGAAATGGTTTGGTTTCGAAGCGCGGCATTTGAAGGTGAAAGAGCTGGGAGCTTAGAGGAATTTGAGCCTGTTTTCACAATTCCAGTTGGGATGTTGGAGAAAATTTCTGTGACGTTTAAACTGCATGTGACTTTATTAGATTTTCATTTCTAAAGCAGAACTGAGTTAAGCGCAGTCAGTCAATGACTCTGGTCCCAAAAATGTGCACGATTAGGCTCATTAAGAATGTTGCTTCCTTTAACTGAAAAGTTCTAAACGCTGGCCTTACATGGAAGCTCCGTGGAGAATTGAGGATAGAAAGTTTCTCATTTCAGTCTCAAGTGCACGCAAGCATTTTTGGTATAAGGATTTGAAAATTAAGGATTCAAAAAAAAAATGAAGCGGTTATTCATCAGCCTTTCCTTGAATGTTGGTTTTTCTAAGAAAAACAAAATTGAGGTTGATCAATTCCTGAAGTTTTAGGCTGGTATAGTTTTGAAGGCAACCCTATTGCTAAAGCAAAGCAATTTGTGTTCCATACGGAACACAAATAAGAAATGTCTCTTGAAGCTTTCTTCTCTTCATCCCTCTCCTGATCCTCTTTAGAGTAAAATTTAACTTAGAACTTGGGTCGATTAGATCAGGAAAAATGTGAATGGGACACTAAGCTTGAGTTTTTCTTGGGGCTGTTTGTTTACTTACTTGTTTTCCTGCTGTTTTGGGGTTGGGGTAAGGGGTTGTACGCTTTCAAGATGGAACTGCCCTCTGGGGCTTTCTCTTATTGTCTTTGAAATTAGAGTCTTCCCCATTATTCAGGAATAGGTTACCCAGCCTGCAGACTATCTAGGCGTTTAGTTTCTTCCCTTTCCTCTCTCCTGTTGCCTGTGTTTTGACAATTTCCTCACTCTGCTGACATTCACAAAATTGACCGTAAAAGGAGAAAGGAGACTTTCAATCAGTTCTGTTCATTAATTGCTCTGGTACAGTTTGTTCAGAAAGAAACTAGAATATAGACTGAAGTGGAGTTTGAAGATTATCTGTGAATCGAATCTTTCCATACTTTCTTTGAGCCTCATTTGTACAGAGAATCGAGACTTGGCAGAACTTCAGAGAAGTATCTCTTGAGGGAGATCAAACACTTCTCCAAACCCAAGCCCCTCCGAAATGGCACGTTTTCTCATTCCCATGGGAAAATCATTGCTTAGAGGAGCAAACAGGCAGAGGTGCTGAGGGAGAGAGAGAACTCCTCTGGCCTGCCCTACCTGTGATGGGACAGACCAGTAAAGGCGAGCGAGGCTGCTGGCTGGTTCTGGTCCAGACTTGCGCAAAGACCTGTGCGCGTGGGCATGCGCGCTCGTGTAATAGTGGCGTCTTCCTCGAGGCAGGATGCCGGGACAGAGGCATGGAGGTCAAGATCTGTGAGCCGCAGGCTTCTTCCTGATAACAAGGACTCTTTCCAAGCTGAGGCCCTTCGCTCTCCACTCTTTTGGGTTCAGGGGCTGCTCTTCTGACTCTGCCCACCCAGTGGTGTGAGACTAATGATTAACCCTTTGGCACCAGCGCCAGGAGAGTTTTCTCCACTAATTGGTAACACAAAACCTATTAGTCATTAGTGCGGGAATACTCAGAGTCCAGATGTCAGAAGGTTAATGAAAAATTGAGTACAGTTGTGCCCTGTTACCCTCAGGGGACTGGTCCAGGACCCCAGAGGATTCCGAGATCTGCAATGTTCAAGTCCTTTATATAGAATGGTGTAGTATTTGCACATAACCTGCACACATCCTCCTGTAAACTTTAAATCAGCTCTAGGTGACTTGTAACACTTGTAACATGTAAATAGCTGCCCACAGGAGGCAAATGCAAGTTTTGCTTTTTGGAACTTTCTGGATTTTTTTTTTCTGAATTTTTTTTGATATGAGGTTGGTTGAGTTTGCTGATGTGAAACCTGTAGATACTGAGGGCTGACTGTACTGTATTTCGCTGGGGGGATTAAAATTTTTCAGGTGGGTGATGTTTCTTCTTTCTGCCAGCAGCTGAGATTGAACACAAGCTCTCTGCCTCCCTGGGCTGGCCTGCTCACTCTAAGTCTGGTTGGATTTTATCTGGAAGATCAGAACATTTTTGTCACCAAATCCAAACAAACACCGTCTAGAACTATCCTTCAGAGTTCAGAAATGGAGATGGCTCCCACAGGCCACATAAGAAGTAGATTTAATTGCCCAATAATTACAAGAGTTTTGCCTGCAAACATATTTGTTAATTAAAAAATTTTCCCCTCATATTTAGGGTCTTGGAAATGAATAAGAGGAAAATTTATTGGAGAACTTTATTTGGACTGGAGGACCCATTTGTACTAGTGCATTCCTTATTAATAGGTCTTTGTTCTTGCTGTAGCCCTCAGCCAGGTATTTGAGAGGCATATTCATTTTCTTCTAAGTCATATCAGCATAGTAATCACTCTTGGCTGAAAACCAGCTGCCATTTGCATGTTTAATAAAAATGTAACACCAATCCCCTAATCAAAACTATTTTTCCTTTTAGACTAAGACTTCAGAATAACCCGGTTCCCTGTATCTACCATAAATGCTGTTTACCCCAGAGTTGAAGTCTTTAAAACAGGAAGATAATCTGAAAAGAGTCTGATTACTCTTTCCTGACCCTGTCGGTCACAAACCATCTCTCTTAATAATGGTGTCAGGACATTTACATAACCAGGAGGAGGGTCCTGTAAGTATGTTTCTCTTCTGCTTGGCACACGTGTAAGCGGATATTATATTCGCGTGCATTAGAGATTGCTTATGAAAGATCAAGGCAGTAATAGCCGATCAGCTGATAAGGGTCTCTTTTCTCCTCCCAGACAGGCTGTCTCTGACAGAAGAATACACTTCATCAACAGTGTCTGCAGGTTGTCAAACTCAGGGAGCTTTGGGGACCCTCTAAGGCTGTCATGGTCAACAAGAAGATTTTCTGTCGGGCTTTGCCATCACTCACCCTGAGGAAATAATCACTCACTACATTCTGCATGTTCTCATGATAGAGCTCTCCATTTGAGAGAAAAGAGCTATTTTATCAAAGGACAATATAGCCCTTCTCTGGGTCCACGTAGCTTCCATTATCAGACCGTAATAAATCATATTTATGTTCTCAGTTAATAAGACTGATTACAACACAGGTTTCAGACGTGGGAAAAGCAATGCAGGTTGAAAAGATGTTTTAATGAAAATATGATAAGAAAACAGCTTCTTGTGAACATTCGGTGCTATTATTTGTGATGATTACAGACAATTTTTGATGCATCTTCTGTAGCAATAGCTTAAGCTGCATAAATTGGCTCACTGGGAGATAAGTAAAAATGATAAAGAAAAAAATCATGGAATCGTCTTATGTTGTCGAGAAGCATTATGTACATAACAAGTGCAAAATGGTCTAATGTATATGCTGAGGATGGAGGGAAAACAGATTGCTCAGGAAAACACATGGTTTGGGTATTATTCAAAATGATGTAGACATTTTCTCCTCATCTCACTTATTAAAGGTATGTGCTCCCTGAAATTTGGAGATGCCAGACATTCATTTCAGCTTTGTAAATGAATCAACAGCTCTACCTCTTTTATTCAATCTCAAAGTTGTTTTTCCTTCTCTTCTTTTTTTTTTTCCTCCTTGGAGCTGAATACAGAGAGACAAAGAGAGATATATCTCCTACCCAGTGTTTGTGTACAACTCCCATTAGTGCTAATGGGAGTTAAGCATCTACTTGGGAGGAAAACAGACCCCCAAGTTTAATATTGAAAGGTTCCTTATTAAAGAGGTCTGGACATTTTTAGCTTCAGTGAGTTCAATTGCAATGAAGTACCAACTTTCTAAATTAGTACAAAAAAGAAAAAAATCTGATAAAACATTGAAATAGCTTCAGCCTTTTAACTGTGTAATGCAGAAGAGTGTCTGATGGCTGAAGATGTCTCCGTTGTTACTAATTTTCTGGCTTGATGGCGTAACAAATAACAATTCCAGGTGAGCACCCAGAACTTAGAGCACTCCTTGCCACTGTCCATTTGCAGCTTGGATGAGAATTTTGTTATCCTTGGCTTTTGGGTTAATAAAAAGACAACGAGGCTCCTTGCCTTCCTCCTTATTCTGGAGAGTGGTATTCTGAAACCTCAGGTGAACACAATTCAGTGCCACGGACTTAGCAAGTGGTTGGGACATTTTCTTTCTTCATCGGTAGAGGGAATCGGCAGGCCTCAAGCTGTCCATATTGGAGAGTCTTTTTAAAACAGCCATTGTTATGAATTGAAAAAGCAAACGTGCACCATAATGAAGTTGTCATGGCTAAAACTGCTGGGGAAGGCACAGTATTGAGGCATTACAAACTCTTACTAAAAGCAAACTTAACAACAGTCAGTCTCTATTTTACTCAGAGATGCTTGGATTGCATTTTCTGTAAGCCAGTTTGCACGAAGGCTAGATATTGGGAGAGTTGATAATGTCGGTGAACCCTAAGAGATTAACTTCACAAGTCAAGAAAAAAACTGATGGGGAAGTGTACAATTTTAATTGGTTAAGTGTGGGCACGTATTGGTGGATGTATACATGTGCCCAGACAGGGGTCCCCATGTTTTCCTGCAATACTGCTCTGTTTCCTGGAGTTAAAAACCTATTGAGATTCCGTCCCCTCTCTCTAGATCACTGCTTTCTTTGTTGGCAATTTCTCTTTGTTCTATTCTAACTTGAATGGAGGAGGGGAGATGATTGGCCCCACGTCAGTCACATTGTCTGACTTCCACAGAAATAACTGCCAAGACTTCTGCTGCATCTTCCTTTGGTCTTCACCCTCACTCCATTTTTCTTTTCAGAGGTTGACCAAAAAATATTGCCTGCAAGAGAATTCCGTAATGCCACCATATATCTAATATCTAGGAGGCGTTTTGTTTTAGCGTTACTGGACTTAACCACAAAAGACACTTGACATTGATAAAGAATCTGTCAAGGCTACCCTGCTCAGTGCACTGAAATCGCTCATGACAGGGAAGACACCAACCCCCCAAAGTGGTGGAAGATGAAGAGAAAAATGGTTACGAGCTCTGTGGTTGTGAAGCCACTTCACATTGGACCATACAGTGAGCCAAATGTGTTCTTCTTGTCGCACTCTGTTAGCATGTGTGAAACAGCTGGGGAAATGGCCGTATGATTAGACAGAAGGAAACCTGGATTCTTCATACTGGGACATTATTCAGTGAATAATGAATAATGTCTGTGCAAGAGGAGTTGGTTTAGGTTTTGTTCATTTCCTGTGTGATGGAAAATAAGGGGCATTTGTGAATAGAATCTACGTAAGTTGACCAGATAGTCCCTCTAAACCTCCCCCAGTTTTTAACATTTTTTTTTAAAACAAGGCTTGGTGAAATCCACATTTTTATTGGCAAAAATTTTCATTGCTATTTGACTCCTAAAATTTCCTTCCTCCATCTCCCTGTTGGAACCTGTAGGTGACATTTTCCTAAGGCACAATCGGTCTTTTTTTGTGGCCAAAAAACAAACAATGCCCCACCCCACCCCTCAAAGAAAACCAGAGGACTAGTTTTGAGATAAAGATTTATGTCTGATGTAGTTCTTACATTTTACGTTAAAAAAATCTTTCTTTAAAGAGGGAATGTCAGTGAAAAGATGACTTTAAGGATGAAAAGGTAAGAACGACTCAGATGCAAAGGAAATTCCCAGCAATGCTTAAAACACCACAACCACAGCACTGGAAGGAAAAGACAGAGTGGGCAGGATTCTCCTCTTGGGAGCAATCTGTTGAAAACCCACACAGAGTAAAAGAAAATCTATTATGGGAAAGAAAGACAGTTTCCATGAAAGTTGCCTGTACAATCCCATATCTATGCGTGTTACTGTTCCTCAGAACGAAATCTTGTCCCACGTGTGGTTGGGGAATCATTAAATGTTGACTATTAAATATTTTAGTTTCATACTGTGTTTATTTCTCTGGAATGATGCATATGCAGATTGGAAATGGAATTTCTTTGTTCCCAAGAAAATGGTGAAGCCAAGTTCTGGATGGTGCCTGGCTTTTACAGAGGGGCCCTCTGACGGGTGACTCATCACAGCAGGCAGGCGGGTGTGTCAAGTAGGACCTCGCCGCCTCCCACACCGTGGAGGAGGACCATTTGGCTTGGGAACTGCATGGCTCTGCTGATGTTCCCCGGGCATTGTGCAAAACTTTGGCCTGATTTCGTTCTTGTGGATCACGTTCCCCAGCCCCAAAGCTAAGCAGAGGCAGCAAGCAGACATTACTTCCAATAACAGGCAAGGATGAGGCCCAATCAAAGGGCAAGGCAAAGGCGTCTATGCCCCTGCACAGACCAGCGTGGCAGGCAAAACAAACACTCACCTGTGTCTTTTCGCTGGTGCTTCTTCAGCTTGTCTGGCCCCCAGAGCTTCCTAGTTGGTCCAAGAATTCAGTGCAGCTCTCCCTTGTGACCACACAGAATGTGTTTGTGGTGTTGAAGGCCAGCCCAGGACTAATTTTGAAAAGCAAATCTGGGAAACAGCTTAATTTCATTTCTCCTGAGATTTTTCTGGCACAAAGTTAGAAGGAAAGACAAGTTGAACAAAATTCCTATTAGAGGCAGAGGTTATTTTGAGCAAAAGTCTCCTTACCCGCCCCTCCAATTCTATACCGTGAAGGAAGTTTAATGGATTTTCAGTAAATGGTAGTTTTTAATGCCACACTAGAACCCCTGTGATGCTGGTGTGAACTATAGGATCTTTACTGAAAGTGCCCTCTTGAACACCCCAGAAAAAGGCATGATCAGATGTACATATGTGACCTATGGTTCTCAGTTCCTCATGTGTTTACTGAGCACCTACTATGTGTCGGGCAGTGTGGCTCACAAACCAGGTCTCCTAGACCAGTGCCCTTCCTCCTACTGCTTCCCTGATGTGACTGAGTTAGGGACCTGAAGTCAGTGCTCCTGATTCCATAGGTCTCAAGTCAAAAATAGCCATTTTAGCAGGAACTCTAAAATACGATTGTAAATGAAAGGTACGCTTACTTTTTCTAGAGGAGTCGGAGTGGAGTGGCATCTACTTGTCTACTGTAGGAACACGGGCTTTGGAGTGTTGGCCTAGCCATGCCTCCATGGCTCTCCAGTGAGTTTGCCCAGAGGAAAGTTACTTAATTTCTCTAAGCCTCAATATCTTCATCTGTAAAATGGGGGTGATAATAAGACCCTTTCTCTTAGCATTGTTGTGAGGATTAAATGCACATGAACAGTGGGCACACCCAAAGCCAGATTAAGAGCTGGCCATATGGGCAGCTGCCTGGGGGGACCAATGTTTAAGCGAATGCCAAACACCCATGGAATAGATGATAAACATGCTGCCAGTAACTCAGCTGTCTATGCATGACCCTGACATATCCACGAGGTGGAACTGATCTTTTCCTACCAGAATTGACAGCCCCCATCAGAGGGAAAACAAAGACACTGTTGGCCAATGTTGCCGGGTTTCATGCTGCCACCAACTACACCGTGACCAGCGGCTGTAGCCAGCCAAAAATCTGAAACCGAATAATGCTGGCCTGTAGTGCATTCTGGAAAACTAGGCTATTATCTAAATTAGAATCCTGATATTAGGCTTCCCAAGCAGTTGTTTGATTTAGAGAATCATCAGAGAAAACAAGAGCAAAAACATGGGACACAGTCTGTCAATGTGTAAGTCAGAGAAATTAGATTTTAAAGCAAAATTCAAACAAGATTTTACAACTCTATCAATATAAGTTATCTGTGTGCCTTGAAAGGAACACTATTCAGTTATGAAAGTAAAATAAGGCAAATATGAGGCAATTCTAATTAAGTTAAAATGTTCCAGTGCATGAGATAATTCTCTTGTTTTTAACATCAAGAAAGACGCATATGAATTATATTAGTGGCAAATCAGTTTTTCCCATCCTCAGGAAATGACTGTTGGTCAATAGGATATTGGCTTGTAGAGACACCAAGCTGAGTCTACACAGGCTCCCCATGCTCCGTCTGCCCCAAGGACAGCACCTAACACATGCTGACTCTCAATACACATTCACTATTGTAGTTAGATGGCCCAACTTTAAAGTATCTGATTATGAATTCCTGGGAAAATGTTGAGTCAGTGGCTTCAGGACTTGGAACTGCTACACAAGACAAGGGAAGAAGCTGAGCTGTTGTAAGTGCGATTCTTGGGACTTCTTGGCTGATGTGGCTGCTACTTCTCCCCTCTTTCCTCTACTCCTTCCTCCTTTGCATCTTCCTCTTTCTTCTCCTCTCATGCTTCATACTCATGCCCATAGGCACATATCAAGCACCTGGCAGTTTTTGGTGGGTGGTCCTCCCCATGCCAGCTCTCTGTTCCCTTCCTCCCTTCCTCTCCTCTACCCCTTCTTCCTTCCATAGGAGGTACGACTCATACTCTGTTATGGAGCAGTTCCAGAGGATGAGCTCTCGTCTCTTAATTTCTACAGAAGATCTCTTTCATCCAAGTGAAGTGGAGGCTGGAGGCAACAGTAACCTGGGGGTCAGGATAGGGGGCTGCAGGTGCATGTTTCCTTTAACCAGCCAGGTCTTAGCATGGTTGTGAGGAGGAAATGCATATTATAAGCAGATATCTGGGGCATCGGGACTGCCAGGAGCAGCACGAGAGAGCTGGACTTACCTGCAGTGTTCAAACACTCCTAAAGGAGTAAGAAACTTAAAAAAAATTATTTACAATGTTTTGAGTGTTCAGTAAAGTGATTCAGACATACACACACACACACATATATATATATATACACACACACTTATATATTCTTTTTCATATTCTTTTCCATTACAGGTTATTACAAGGTATTGCATGCAGTCCCCTGTGCTTTATAGTAGGTCCTTGTTGTTCACCTGTTGTAAGAGTAAGAAACTTTCCACAGATATGAGGTTATGTGAATGCCAACATACAGGACGGATGGAGCAGGCGATGCTCTGGCAGCCTCGTGGAGACCCGGAGCTCCAAGCCAGCCTCTCGGCATCTTCTGACTCCTCCCTCCCGACTCTCCAGCTCCTTCCTCCTCCCCCGCTGTCGGGTGGCCTCCTGAGAACTCACTAGAAAATGTGTGGGCAGATGGTCTCCCAGATACACTTCCAATCCCAGGTAACTCCAATAGTGGTAAGTTCCATGAGGGCAGGCACTGAATCTTATTATTCCAATTCCTACTCTCGCCCCTTCCCCTCAGCACTTAGTAAAACGCCAGCTCTAGGTAAGCACTTCAAATGTACTGACTCCAGTTTGTATTTCTTTGCTCCAGACGAGAACACAGTTGGGAAGCTGTTGCTGTGTGCTTGCTGCATCCCAGAGCTCATCCAGGGTCCTAACTGTGAAACGGTAAAAACTAGGGTGCAGTTTCTTAATCAAATTCCATGTCCAGTCCCGGGTGTTTGGAACACTGAATCGGTCAGAGGCATCTGCTGGGGTGGTTCTTGGCTCACGGCTTCCTGTTCTCCACAATTGGCACCAGCAAGGGTCCCCACGGCTCTTCCTGGGCCGCATGACCTCATCTCCTCCCCCAGCCAGGGCTCTGGTGTATATTCTGGGGGTGGACACTGACCGAGAGCAGACCAGTCAGAATCTTCCCCTGAGGTTTTCTAGACTGGAACTGGGGGAAGACAGGGCATCTCTGTCTGATGGAAGGAGCCCTGGGATGCTGAGCTCAGGAGCTTCCTGGGCCGTGTTCTCCACCACGTGAAGCTGATCAGCCTGTGGGAGAGAAGGAAGCCTCCCTCAGAGAGCACTCCGGGAGCCACGTGGTGCTCCAGCCCCGGTTTCTAGCTGTTCCTGGGTCTGGGCCCTTATCTCTGATTAAGGTCCAGTATCTTTCTAATCCCTTCTTTGGTTCTGTTACTTTCAACCAAGAGTCCTGACTAGTACCAGAATCTTTCCTTTTTCTTGTTTCCATCTGATTTTGTATTGAGTTGATTTTTCATGATGCTAGCACGGAGGGGATCCCACACCTCCCTCTGTTTCTCTGCTTGAACCCAGAGCTCCATCCGATCATCCCCCACGCCCAGGACACCTTCTCCACAAGGAGATCCTTGCGGACCTAGACTAGCTGTGGGTGGCTGTTCTCTGCAGGTCGGGCTGGGGCCTCTTCTCAGTGTCTGCATGATGTTCTCCAGTAGCTTGGGACACTTGTGAACTGCGTGGCCACCGTCTGTTTGTCTTTTCTCCCACGCTGTAACTTCCTCGAGGGCAGGCACAGCGTCTGATCCGTTTCTTGTTTCCCAACGGCAAGCACAATGCCTGGGACACTCGATTTGTTTATTTGTTTGTTTGTTTACGAAAAATGCCTTGCCAGATAGTACAGTCAGATCTTTCCTCTTTCTCTTTTCTTCACTGAGGGGCTACGCTTTCAGGCACTGCTGCTGGAACGGCTCCTTGCAATCACTGAGAGTAGCCCTGCCTTTCCCGAAGGGCAGGGGAATCCCTTGGGAGCCTCCCTTAGACCAAGGACTAAAACGTCTTTGAGTGACTGGAGGTTGTGTCTCTCCAAAGGGTGGGTGGAAGGTCCCCTTGAGGAACCCAGCCCGGCTTATTAGAGGGGAGAGTGAGTAGCTCCAACATCTAGGAAAAAGGGGGGGATATTTTGGATGTTGAGGGTTTAAGAGAAAAAACAAAGCAGCTAAGCTCTGAAGGTGGGAAGGAAGGAAGGAATAGGGTGGCTCTGGGCCTCTGAGGCTGTAGAAACAGGACCAGCTCTGGGAGGCTGAGGGTAATGGATGCGGAAATGGGTGGGAAGGGCTGGGCTTGGCCGCTGCACGGTGGGAGCACAGAGGTGGGAGGCCCCTGTCGCAGTCGGCATTGCGGAAATGACCCGTCCTCCCTTGCAGAAGCCTGGCAGGCCTGTGCAGAGTTCCCCAGGGATCAGGACCATCAGTCGGACCACACGTGGCTGACACTGTGTTGCTGGCAGGAGCCGAGGAGTGGTAGCCTGAGCAGGCTTTTGTTCCCTTCAGGTCAGCTGTGTGGGAATCTGGGATTCCTGGATATTCCTGGATAGCTGGACAGGAGCCGGGGTGAGAGAGAGAGAGAGGGAGGGAGGCTGGAACGCTTGTTGAGAGCCTCCAGCAATTAACCAGAAAAAAATAAAAGTGCTGGAACCAGATTTTGTGTCCCAGTTTTGAAAGACAGACCCTACTGCCTCCATGTTGAATAAACAAATGTGATGTTTGGGTCAACTCTTGTCAGGCTGCGTCCTAAAATTTCAGGATGTCAAAAGGTCCCACTGGTCTATGACAACATAGCAATGGCAGCTGTGTGTGTAGACTTCACTCCTCACGACAGTCCTGTGAGGATCAGCGGGCAGTTAGCATTGTCTCCATCCTAAAGGTGAGGACACTTCTGCTCAGGGAGGTGGAGTGCCTTGCCATCGTCAGAAGGACACTTGATGGCAGAGGTCTCCCCTCTCTGCAGAGGCATCTCCTTTATCAGGTGGAGGGGTCGGGAGAGCTCTGGTCCCTCGTCCAGAGACCTGGCTTCTGGTTCTAGCTCCTCCGCCAGCTGGCTGGGTAATGCGGGGCACCCCCCCACCCAAGGGTTTCTGTGTGCTCTTCTCCCCACACTTTGGAGAGAAGCCAAATGGCCCCAAAGGCCCTATATAGTGTGAGCACCTCTTGGATTTGGGGGGACAAAGTGAAAAGGTGGCTTCTGTGTGGGGTCAGGGGGAAGGCTGGTAACTATTCTCTAATATCTAGTCTCCCCCTCTTTTTTTAAATGATTTTTTGTTTTAGAGCAGTTTTAGAATTTTGCAGAGATAGTACAGAGACCTCCCGTGTGTCCCACACCCAGTTTCTCCTGTTATAACACTTTATTTTAGTATGGTGCATTTGTCGCAGTTAATGAGCCAGTACTGATACAGTCTTATTAACTAAAGTCCATACTTCATTCAGATTTTCTCGGGTTTTCCTAAATGTCCTCTTTTGATTCTAGGATCTCATCGAGGACACTATATAACATTTAGTCTTTATGTTTCCTTAGATGCCTCTTGGCTATAACAGTTTCTCAGATTTTTCTTGTTTTTGATGACCTTGACACTTTTTAGCAGTGCTGGTCAGATATTTTGTAGAACGGTTCTCTGCTGGGATTTGTCTGTTGTTTTTCTCATGATTAGATTGAAGTGATGTCTTTGGAGGAAGACCACAGAGGGAAAGTGCTGTTCACATCACATCACATCACAGATACGTACTATCAGCACGACTTATCACTGTTGATATTAACCTAGACCACCTGCCTTGGGGTAGCATGTCAGGTTTCTCCACTACAGAGTTACTCCTTCCTTCCTCCTCTTCCATACTGTACTCGGGAAGACTGACCCACGCTTAAGGAGTTCTACTTCCTTAAGAGTGCAGTATCCAAATAAATGATCTAGAATTCTTCAGCACAGAGGATTTGTCTATTGTCTCTTATTTATATATTTATTTATTTATTTTTCAGAAGAATTCTTTTTTTTTTAAATCTCTGGTGTACAGCACAATGTGCTAGTCATGCATATACATACATATATTTGTTTTCATATTGTTTTCATTAAAGGTTATTACAAGATATTGAATATAGTTCCCTGTGCTATACAGAAGAATTTGGTTTTTTTTTAAAATCTATTTTTATACATAGTGGCTAACTTTTGCAAATCTCAAACTCCCAAATTTATCCCTTCCCATCCCCTTTCCCCCAGTAACTATAAGATTGTTTACTCTGTCTGTGAGTCTGTTTCTGTTTTGAAGATGAGTTCATTAGTGTTCTCTTTTTTCCTCTTTTTTAGATTCCACATATGAGTGATATCATATGGTATATTTCTTTTTCTTTCTTGCTTACTTCACTTAGTATGATGATCTCCAGGTCCATCCATGTTGCTGCAAATGGCATTATTTTATTCTTTTTTATGGCTGAGTAGTATCTCATTATATAAATATGCCACAACTTCTTTATCCAGTCATCTGTCAATGGACATTTAGGTGGTTTCCGTATCTTAGCTATTGTATATTGTGCTGCTATGAACATTGGGCTGCATGTATCTTTTCAAATTAGAGATCCCTTCAGATATATGCCCAGGAGTGGGATTGCTGAATCATATGGTAAGTCTATTTTTAGTATTTTGAGGAATCTCCATACTGTTTTCCATAATGGCTGCTGTCCCCTGTTTATTTATTCAATCATTCCTTTATATCAGTATGGACTTATGGGTATTTGTTTTATATTTTGTGTTATCATCCAGTATTTATTTATTTATTTTTCTCCTTTCTTTTGGAGTATCTCCCTCCATAGTTTTTAGCTCGGTAAATGGCTGTCATGGATAGGACTACATTTCCCAAAGTCTCTTGCAGCTAGGTGTGATCATATGATTAAATTCTAGCCAGTGAGGTGTGGGCAGGAGTGGTAAGTACAACTTCTTTCTTTTCTGTGCTTGCTTAAATGCGTCATTAAGGCTAGAGCTGGAGTAGCCATCTTGAACAAGAAGGTGCCCTTGGCAATGGAAACCACACATAGTGGTGTGATAAGAGTAGAGCCTTGGTCGCTGACACCATGGGGCTCCAAAGAAACCTTAGACTGACATGACTGCCTGTATGTTACCAGAGACAGAAAAACATTTCTGTCTTGTTTAAGCCTCGTAGATTTAGATTCTCTGCTGCTCCCAGAAGAATCTAACCCTAACTAACACAGTGTGCATGAGCATGTATACTTTGTAAGTGTGTATGTGATGTGTGAGGGGTGGCTCGAGGGGGATGAAATTGAATTAAAAAAAAAACACCCAGAATCTTCTATTTCCTCTTCTAGAGAAGGGGGATTTTGTTACATATTATTATTTTTAATGTTAGTAAGGATACAGCCATGGGAGTAAGATGTGGTTTGCTAGATGTTTGATTCACTGACTTCCTTTAACCCACTAAGATTGGCAAGTTCCACCCATTATTCTTGGACTAAACTGTGAGGGCATCTAAAATATCTCTGCAGGTGACACAGAGTGTTCTGTTTAGTAATTTCTATTGGATAAGTCTTTTGCTGTGTTTTTGATAAAAGAAAAGCTTTTCTGAAAAAGATTCAGTTAGAGAGGTGTGCTGGTGTTACCTGATATAAGGTTAAGATGAAAAGACTGAGACTGTGAGCAACTCACTGTGGATTTTCCCTTTTGTCTTGTCTGGCCATGAAGTTTTCTCCTGGCTGTGTGTTGGGGTCTTGAAGGGAACAGACAGTGACCATGCTTGGATGGAACTGGTGGAGGAGGATGGATGGGCTCCAGGGGGCTCAGTGGAATATACAACTTGGGAACCGAGGAAGAAGTTATGTGAGAATAACTTTGAGAATGAGGGCTGGGGGTTTTAGGAAGGGGAGAGTGATGCTGCTGTAGCTTAACATAAAGTTTGGAAGGTGCTTATGAGGCTGCACAATACGAAACCAAGAAGTGATGACTGCAAACATCAGCTACAAATAAAATATTACCCTTATGAAGTTTGGGTCCATGTGGTTCAGTATCAGAGCAGTGTCACAGGGCAATATAATCCATCAAAGAAAAGGAATTTCTGAAGAGCCCAACTTCTTTCCTGAGATTTCTTACAAATCATGAGTAAGACTCAAAGAAGAACATAACAATTCCCTTTCCTCTCTTGTTTATTTCCGTTACATCCCATGGCTATTCCAGAAGCGCTTCTCCACAGTTCCTGGAAAACTCTCTTCATCTCAGACCCTCAGTGATTTTTCTCTTCCTCCCTTCCCGCCTCTCATCTATTTCTTTATTATATTAAGTTGACCTAGCCCATCTTGAGTAAGACTCTTTTCAAGGAGAGGGTACAGATGAAAAATTAAAATGGAAGTTACAGGGTTCTGTTGCAGGCTGGAGAATGTGGCCAGTGTGTTATCTATCCACCCAGTTTTATTAGGCGAAGTGACAACATGAACACCAGGATGTAGATTCCCTCCAAATGATAAGCTTCATGAGGGCAGAAGTTTTTGTCTTCTATTCACTGCTGTATCCCAAGTATGCAGAGCAGTATGTGACATATACTAGACATGCAATCAATATTTGTTGAATCAATAAATGAATAAATGTACCTAAACAAATGCTTTCCCAGATTCCCTTGTAGCTAGGAGTGGCCATGTGACAGTTCCAGTCAATGACATATACAAAGTGAAAGCCTGCTGGGAGTTTGTTTCTAAGGATATTTTTGTTTCCCTGGTAAAGGTTCTGTTGGTTCCTCCATTTTTCTTCCTATCTTGAATGAGAGTGTGATGGCTGGATCTACAGCAGCCATCTGTGACCAGGAAGTCACAAGCATTATGGAAAACCCATGAGCAGCACAAAGGCATTGGTGTTGAGATCCACAAGTTGCAGAGCTAACACCAGAAGCAGCCCATCTCCAGTCTTTCTTGCTACATGAGAAAATAAGCCTTTCTGTTTAAGCTGTGGTTAGTCAGGCTCTCTGTAACCTGTAGTCTGATGCAATCATACTTGATAGAAGAAGGAAAATACTATAAATATTCTCATAATGACAACTCCTATTTCAAACCATATACACACTGTCATGGGTCACTTTTCTTCTGCCTAACATGGGACTCTCACAATAGTTGTTGACAAGACCAGAAGTCACATTTTTCCAGCTCAGGAAGCACTTGTGCACATAAGATTTCTGTGGATTTGGGGCAAGGAAGACTTGTGTTTGTCCTTTAAGGAGGGTGGTGCTACGGGCTGAGTTGTAGTCTTTCCAAAAGCCGTATGCTGCAGTCCTAACCCCCAGTATTCAGAATGTGACTGTATCTGGAGAGAGGATCTTTAAGGAGGTAGTTAAATGACTGGTTACTAGTGGGGAGAGGGATAGGGGAACGGGTAAGATATGGTTATGGGATTGAGAGCTACAAACTACCATGTATAAAATAAATAAACAAAAAGGATATATTGCACAGCACAGGGAATATAGCCATTATTTTGTAATAACTTTAAATGGAGTATAATCTATAAAAATATTGAATCACTATGTTGTACACCTGAAACTAATATAATATTGTAAATCACTATATTTCAATTAAATAAAAAGAGGTAGTTAAATTAAAATGAGGTCACCAGGGTAGGTCCTAATTCAATATGTCTGGTGTTCTTATAAGAAGAGGAAATTAGGTCACAGACATGTATGGAGCGAGGCCATGTGAAGACTCGGGGAGAAGACAGGCATTTATAAGCCAAGGAGGAATGTCTTAGAAGGAATCAGTGCTGCTGACAACTTGATCTCTGACTTCCAGCCTCCAGAATTGTGCGAAAATAAATTTCTGCTGTTTAAGTCACCCAGCCCACGGCACTTTACTAGGGCAGCCCTGGCTGACTCACACGTGGGTATCCAGACTTAGCCAGCTGATGACTGTTGGTTCCAGAGTTTTCTACATGGGATGCTGTTGCCACACGCTCACGGTAGTAGCCTCTCAGCACCCTCGTGCTGTGCTCCCTGGCCCAGGGCTCTGTTTCCTTAGACTCTAGGCTGAGGATTCTCATGTTTGGCATAACACAGTGACCCGTGACGCTTTGTCAAATACAGATACCCAGGCCCCACCCCCCAAGATGCTGATTCAGTAGGGCTGAGTGGAGCCTGGGAATCTTTACCTTCAAAAAGTTGTCCCAGGCAATTCTGATGCCCCCAGAGTTGAGAGCCAAGGTGCACATCTTCTATCCTGAAAGGCCACCGGTGTGCCCTGCGATGGATGGTCCATCCTCTGCTCTTGATCCTCAAAGAGACTGCACCCTCTTCTTTAGGTGAGACTTTTGGGGATGTGTATGGCCAATTTTTAATAGAGAGGCATCCTAAAGATGTCTAGGTCAGGCATCGCCCAGCACTGGCTCCGGGGCGTCTTCTCCTCCCCACGCAGTCCCCACCCAGTGTAGTGGGTGACATTTCTATCCTAGAATTGCCCATGTTCCAGGGGTGGGAGCCAAAGGTGACTGTTTTTTTCTGTAGATGAGGAGATGAAGGAAGGGTAGCTGGTGGGAGGGATCGTCAGGGCTGAGGGCAGCGGGCGTGTGCAAACAACCTGGTTACTGGGCAGAATAGGGGTAGTCAGGGTTGCTGGGAGAGGCTTGATTGTGAGCACTCTGCCAAGAACTGGGTTTGTCTTTGCATCTCCGGTGCCTAGCGAGGAGTTGTGCAGATGAATGAACGAGCGCATGAAAGAATACCAGGGTGAGAGGAGTTACTGTGAACCCAGTGCCCAGGTGTCCTTCCAACCCCAGCTTCCTGGAGGCTTCTGTATTTAGCTGAGGATTTGAGAGTGAGAGGGGAGGAAAGGACATTGAGATGAAGGAAGAGAATGAGCAAGGGCACAAAGTTATACAACAACCTGGTGTAACTGTGTTTCTGAACTGTGCTGCCCAATAGAGTGGCCACTAAGCATGGCTATTTAGATCTAACTTAAACAAAATGTAAAATTCAGTCCCTTAGTTACACTACCCATATTTCAAGCCCCGAGGACCACATATAGCTGGTGGTACCATGCTGGACAGCAAGGGATAGAACGTTTCTATCATCATAGACATTTCTGAGGGACAGTGCCCTTTTAGCGTGAGCTAGGGAGGGCAGCACAGGTTGGAGAGGTGGGTAAGGGCTGGGTCCAGAAGACCCATTTAGAAGGTCAGACTTGATCCACAAAGTAATGGGCAACTATTGAAAGAGTTTTTTTTTTTCTCACTGACATAAAATATATGTAACATAAAGTTCATCACTTTAACCCTTTGTAAGTGTACAATTTGGTGACATTAAGAACATTACATTGTTTTCAAAATTTGTAGATACGGACAGGCATATGCAGAATAGATAAACAAGATTATACTGTATAGCACAGGGAAATATATACAAGATCTTGCGGTAACTCACAGCGAAAAAGAATGCGACAATGAATATATGTATGTTCATGCATAACTGAAAAATTGTGCTCTACACTGGAATTTGACACAACATTGTAAAATGACTGTAACTCAGTAAAAGAATGTAAAAAAAAAAAAGAACATCACATTGGTGTGCAGCCATCACACTATTCATCTCCAAAACTCTTCCATGACCCCAAACTGAAACTCTGCACCAATTAAATAATAACTCCCCATTCCCTTCCCCCAGGCCCTTGGAAACCACTGTTTTACTTTGTTTTTCTATTAATTTGACTATCCTACATACCTAGTTTAAGTGGCTTTACACAATATTTTATTTTACATCTGGCTGTTTCACTCAGCATAACGTTTTCAAGGTTCGTCCATGTGGTAGGTATCAGAATTTTGTTCCATTTTATGATTAAATGATATTCCATTGTACACTACATTTTATTTATCTGTTCATCCATCAGTGGGCATCTGGGCTGCTTCCAACTTTTGGCTGTTGTGATTAATGCTGCAGTGAACGTGGGTGTACAAATACCGTCTGAGACCCTGCTTTCAATTCTTTCGACTATCTACCCAGAAGCGGGATTGCTGGGTCATATGGTAATTCTGTGCTTAATTTTCTGAGGACCCGCCATCCTGTCTCCCACAGCAGTGGCACCATTTTATATTCCCACCAGCAGTGCGTGAGGGTCCCTGTTTCTCCATATCCTTGCCAACACTTGTTATTTTCTGCTTTGGGGGTAATAGTCATCCTAATGTTGAAAGATTTTAAAGGAGAGATTCACGGATGCCCAGAATCCATTTTGCATTTTCTGGGAAGACCCATTGGTTTTCCTTAGAGAATCTGCACCCCCCTCTCAGTTCGCGTGGATCAGGTGAGGTATGGGGGTGGTGGCGTGTGATGTGCACCTGAGCAAGCAATATTTCATCCCTCAGGCCACAGTGACCAGCTCAGAGGTTACACGTGATCCAAGGTGGACCATTAGGAATCAATCCAGGATTGTACCAGAACTTTTCAGAGGTGGCTAAGCTGCTATAATATACACCTGGAGATGCTAGTGGCTATCTTGTCAACACAGGAGAGCCTTCTAGGGATGAATGAATACCAACCCAGAGGACAGTGGAGCTGACAGGTAAAGACAGATGAATCCCAGTCTTTACCTCTGAACACCTGGGTCCACTTTCCAGTGACAAGAACCATTACGTTTTCTCCTTTGCATAAGTCTGTATGGAGTTAATTTCTGACACCAGCGATCAAGGGGGTCCAAGAATATAGACCAATATAGAAAGATCTGCATTTTAGAAACATTTCTCTGATGACTCTGAAGGGAAGATTTGAGAATGTAAATCTGGAGGCAGAGATCTAGTTAGGAAGTCGTTACAATAAACAGAGAAAGAGATGGCGACGGACCGAGCGAAGGGGAACCACGCCAGCAGGGGCAGAGAGAAACACGTGGGACCTAAGCTGTGTTTAGGAGGCACTGTGATTAGAACTGTGTGACTGATTGTGCTGGGGGCTCAAGAAACAGCGGGATGACTTCAGCTCTCAGGCTTCGGGGACTGTGGATGGGGATGCCACTGACTGAGATGAGCGATATGAGGGAAGTGTCGTTTGGTGGGAAAAGAAACAATCCTGAACGCGTTGAGTTTGAGGCACCTGTGGGACGCCCAGACACGGAGGCTTAGCAGCGATTTGAGTCAATGGATGAGGTCAGGCGGAAGACCAGAGCCAGAGCTGTAGGTCCGAGAGGGGGTGTGGCTTTTAGGGCCCTGGGGGCGCGGGGGGTGACTCGGCGAGAGCGTGTATGGTGAAGTAGCAGAGACTGAGGTTGGAACTCTGGGACGTTCGTGTGCAAGGACCACCTGGGGGTGAGCTAGAGGTGGAGGAGGCATAGAGGTAGGAGAAGGCAGAGAGAGCATCACAAGGAGGAAGTATTCAGCCAACGGCAATGGAGCGGCCAGTCAGATGAGGCTGGACAGGGGTCTCCCGGGCTTCTGAGCAGGTGCTACATTGGAAGCAGTTCTTGCTGCTGGGCTTCACTTTCAGGAGGCAATGTGTTGCCGTGAAAAGAGCTAGGGCTTTGAAATCAGATCCCGCTTCTGCCTCGCAGCGCTGGAGTGATGTTGGGTAAGTGTCCCAACCTCTCTGAGCCTCAGTCTCCAAATCTGTAACCCACAGGTTAGATCCTATTTAGACAGGATTGTTGTAGGGCTTCAAGGAGATAGTGATAAAGCACTGAACGCAGAGAATGGCACAGGACAGGTGTTCGGTGCCTGTCCGCCTCTTTTCTTCTTTCCCATTTCCTCCATTTCTGTGCCATCGCTGACCTCACTTCTGCTATTCCTTCCAATCTGAGACGAGGCAGGACCACCCAGAAGTGCCCAGGCAGAGGTGGATCTTAAGGCACCCTCTTGCTCTCGTAAGAATTAAAATTAAGGGTGGTCTGCAGGGTGAGTAAGCAGTGAGGGGCCTAAGGAAGAGAAAAGAGGGGTGTACGGATCGTGTTGATTGAAGACAGAAGACACTGTCCCCAGGGCTATGCATGTGCGAGCTGAGATAAGCAGAGAACTGAGGGCCAGGGCCAAGGCCAATGCTGCAAAGCAGAGGACTACAGGGACCCAAACCCAAGGCGGAAGGCCATTCAGGAAGGCAGAACCCTGGCAGGGAAGTGGTGGAATTAAAATAGCCTGTTCACTCACCATAAGCACTTGTTCAGGGGTAGCTGATTCTCCCCAGCAGGAAACTTTTCCAGGCTGTTTTCTATTTGCATAGGAGATTTAAGCCCCAAAGAAGGTGGACTTGGGGGAATTCATTCACACCCACACCCACACCCACACCCACATCATCTCTACACTATGTGAGTGACCCACACTATAAACTGGCAGCTTGCAGCTGGGGTACAGAGTCCCATTGGAAGAGCCTTTCTGAGTCCTCCCTCACAGAGAGGGCAGATGCAAAATAGGCTTACTCAAATTTTGTTAATAACGTTTTTTATTCACAATAACCTCTTTAATGATATCCTATAAAAATGTAAATTATTTTCTCTGCTATCTGTTACTTAGGAGAAATGTTATAACAGCAATAAAGGAATCTTCAAAATTATCTAATTTCACATTTTACTCCAAAATGTGGCCAGGGATAAAGGTCTCAGTGACTGCGGAGTCTGGAAATGTAGATTTTCAATTTGCAAGTATTGATGGCTTCTAAAGGGTGGATTTGGTGGGTCAAGCTTAAAGAGAGGGAGACTCTTTGCAGAAATTGGGATTATGGATAGTTTTTCTCTTTTTGAGAATTTGAATTTTTAAAGATGTTATTCAAAGGTTGTTGCACATATATTTTTGCTCAATGATTTGTATAGACTGGTTTAGTTAATCGATATAGCTCATTTATATTAAAATGATGTTATTTTATTGGTTTCACACCAGCTCCTGGGAGGTCTGGAGAGTGAGGAATTTCGTATTTATGCACAGAGACACAAACAACTAAGAGGGAGATGGAAACGGAAACAAAGAAACAAACATTCCTGAGGAGGACCCGTGGATGGACGAAGATGGTGTCACAGTTTGGCGAGAGAGCCCAGGGTTCCCTTCCCAGAATTCTGTGCTGCTCCCTTGTGCGGCAAGCCAGGAACTCGGGGTGCCCAGGCAGCAGGCGGCCTCAGCCCCTCAGCTGAGTGTGTGCTTGGCAGTTTTTTTCCCATGCCCTGTTGCCTTTCGAGATCTGGCTATGATTCTTCTGTGTACGCCTCAGAGAAAGCTCAGCTTGCATTGACTCTGAAGAGACCAGAAAGGCTAGCAATCTCTCCCCACTGTCTTGCCTGAAGCCTCTGGGTGAGATTTTTAGAGCTAAGCTCAAACTTTGCCTATCTTATAGGGTTATACCTTGTCTACCCATATGTAAGTAGCAGTATATAGCACAGGGAACTATATTCAATATCTCGTAATAACCTTTAATGAAAAAGAATGTGAAAACAAATATATGTATGTATATGCATGACTGGGACATTGTGCTGCACACCAGAAATTGACACATTGCAACTGACTATACTTCAATAAAAAAATAAATAAACGAAGGCACAGATAGTCAAGAAAAAAAGAAAGAAAGAATCAGTAGGCACAGAGTTTTATCATTCCTCCTTCTGACAACCTCAAAACTGATGGCTCTGACAACGGGGCTCTGAATAAAGCGTTTAACCTCAAGACCAGCAGATGGCGCCATTTGTCATTTATTGACACCCGCGTATAAAAGCGTGTGGCCCGGCTTCTTGCCTCTTTAATTTGAGTAGTATTATAAGTAAAATGTTTGCCACTGTTTATTATGCATGAGCCAAAATTCCATGAATGTGTAACATTTTCTCCGCTATTTCCCTTTTTTATAACATCATTTAAATTCCTTATTAATAATTTAAAAATGTTCTGGATTTTAATCACTTTTCTCATCACTTAAATATCTGATGAAGAGATATGTTTTTTTTTTTAATCCCTGCTGAAGGTGAGCTAGAGGAAACCATCAGCAAGGAGGAAAGAAGAGCATGGCACTCTTGACTCAAGCTCACGGCCCCCACATGCATCACCTCATCTTTTCAGTTTAATTGAGTAGTAGTACTTAATTAATAAAAATATCTGTCTAATGCAGGTTTCAGAAATCCAAGGCTCGAATAGGCTGCCATTAATAAAACAAGTTTTTTTTTATATCCAAGTTTAATTATGGTGGTGTTTGTTTGATAGCTTGTTACTGTAAATAAAAGAGATAAAGGCAGCCCTTCACTGGAGTAGCTCCAGAGCTGTGAAATATGTACCTAATTAAAACTATTGGTGTAAGAGGCTAATAAAGTACATGTGCCTACTAGATGTCTTATTCTAATGAATCTCGGCTAATTTGCTTTGACTGATGAATTTCAGTGTTAGTGGTAGGGGCTGAATAATTATGAAATTTATCACAAGATACAAGGACTCATTAAGGATTACTCAGGTTGAGTTAGAGGAATGTTTTCTTTCGTCAAGAACCCAGGCCTTGACCAACATCATCACGGCAATGGCGGAGAGTAGCCAGATTCCAATCCAAGCCCAGGTGAACGTCAAGGCCGGGAAGGGAGCGTGTTTCTGGGAGGGGGCAGGGGTGGGAGGTGGAGCCCCCGGGGAGACTGTCAGCTCTGGGAGGAACACCTGTACAGTGCTCAGGCCTGAATTCTAAATAGAAGCATTCACTCACTGCATCCCGACAGCCTCTGGATGGTTCTAATGCCAAGGACTCTCTTCTCACTCCTTTCTTGAAAACATCTTCCCACCCTTCATGAAAAAAAGTGGATGCTAGCATTGACTGAGCAAAGACACTGCTGCAGGAAGCCCGTTCAGCCGCAAATTCTTTTTTTCCTAAGCTTTAGCATTCCAAGTCTAATGGCTTATTAATAAATCTGATTTCCTTAACTCCTGACTGGTAGACCCCAAAACTGAGGTCATGATTGGAGCCCATTTGGCCAGGCTCACAGAACCAATTGCAGATTGCCTAGAAGAAAAAAAAGAAAGAAAGAAAGAAAAAGAAAGAAAGAAAGAAAGAAAGAAAGACAGACAGACAGACATCTATTTGGATTTGAACTGGAGGATATTATCTGTTACAACAGGTACTGCTGGCAGGACTGAGAAGAGCTGTCTTCCCGACCGTGAACTGGACGTTCTGCTCCTCACCATCCAAGAACCGGAGCAGAAGGTGAGGACACACCTGGACACCTTCCCCAGGACAACAAGAAACAGAAGCAGGAGCACACCTGCCCTTCTGCGGGCAGGCAGGATCCCAGCTGGGAAGATGAGAGCCCTGGGAGCGGGGCTGGTCTCAAACTCTCCTTCTGGGGACCAGGAGGAAGGGGAAGGGAGAGACGGGAAGGAGGGGCAGCAACGCTCCGCTGCGTGACACCCCAGCTGGAAACCCTGTCAAACAAATGGAGGCCTATTTACGCCCCCTGCCCCTACCAGTAGAGACAGCTCTCCCAGGGCTGAAATCAAGGGGGTCTGCCTGAGGTCTCGGGGGCTTCATGCCCCTGACTCCAGGGCAGTTACAGTGTGTGTGTGTGTGGGGGGGTCTCTTCTTGTTCACATATGAGCAAAGATCTGTAAACTCTATGACATCAAACCAGGTATATAAATACATATAAAGTGTATTTATACACACACACACACATAAATATATGCATCTAAATGTGACTTAAAAGTAAACAAGCAGAAGTTCCACTTTGTCAGTGTTTTACAACCAAAGCTTTCAAATCAATTAACCCCTTGTTTTGTTCTTCTTTCCACAAATAACTTCAACACAAAATTCTTCAGTTTTACTTTCCTTTGAAGAGAAATGCCAGGTACAACATTAAGTGAAATTTCAACCTTCCTGCCAAAGAGTGTAACTTACTAGATAACTTGTTGAATTTTCTAAGTCGCGCTTTCTGACTCAGGAAGCCAGCGCTCTTTCAGAAAAGGAAACATCTCTGTGATTCAGGACAAAGCAAAGAGCCATGTAGGTTTTTAGGTTTCCCTTTCTCCATTCCCCCTTCCTCCTGACCCTTTGGCCTAAATGAAGTAATAATTGTAATAGTAATAAATCAGTGCTTGCTGGGTTCCAGGCATGGAGCTCTACAGTGTTACGTAGTCCTCAAAACAACCTTAAGAGGTAGAAACTGTTTTTGCTTTCATTTCACAAAAGAAGCTTCTGCATGCCAGCTGAGAGCTGAGGGCACCTGCCCCAGGTCCCACTGAGCGCTGGCGGCTGGGGTGGGTCAGCCCCCACCCCGGGTCTGTCTACCTAACGCAATGCTGCCTTCCAGTTGAAATATGCTCTGTGTTACCTTGAGGACCTTCCAGAACTTCACCACAGGCTTTCCTTACCACTTAAGCAAAAAGGATCCAAAGCTCTAATACAAATTAATGCCAGATCTGCCGCTTCAAATGAAGGCATGGGGGTTAACATCTGTTTGGAAGACTTTGCTTAAGTGACTGTGGGCAGGCAGGAGGCTGGGTGTCCACACGGGCGGGCAGGGCCCCTATTTTGTGTGCTTCCTTTCCTTCTGGAGCTGGTTGAACAGCTGAAATGCCAAGGGGTTGAGAAGCTATATTGAAAGGCCTGGTACAAATCCCCAAATAGATCTACCTGCCTCCCCAAACCTTGCCCCCTCCCCGGCCGTGATTTATATACACTGCTTTGTCTTTTACTGTTTCCTGAGTTAGTTGTTTCAGACTAAACTTCGTGCGTTATAAGCCTCAGCGTGCATAATTTCTTAGGTTTTTAATTACAAAATGTAGTTTTGACCCATTAAATCATGTGTGAGGTAAATTTACCATAATAGAGCCCTATTAACCCCCTACAATTAAGAATTTACAGTTCTTTTGCTGAACTTTTTATTGAATTTCCCAGGAGGACACTTGCACAACTGATTGCAAAGAAACTTTCTAGCCTAGAACCAGCCAGCCAGCAGAGGAGAGTGAGAATATAACTTAGGACATTACTTTGTATGTGGAGCCAGACTTCCTGTTCTGGCAAACAGTGTCTCCTTGAGGCCTTATGGCAACCCTGTGAGACAGGCGCTGCTGTCCCTATTTTATAGATGGGCAGACTGAGGCACAGAAATGTGATATCAACTGACCAAGGTCACGCAGCCACTGAGCGACAGAGCCAGGGCTGGAACCACCTGGCTCCAAAATGCGTGCTCTAAGCCAGAGTCTACACTGCCTCTTTCAATAGTAACAAAAAGGAGGAGGAGCAGACAGCGCCCCGCCTGCCCCAGCACCGTCCTATGATAAGACACGTGTTAGCTCATTTATTCTCACAACAACTCTATGAGGGGGTGCGAATATCCCCCTTTTATAGATGAGGAAACTGAAGCACAGAAAGGCTGAGCAACTCCCTTGAGGTTCCATGGCTGCCAAGTGCTGTCACGGGGTCATTAGCCCCAGCGGTGGGTGGCAGAGACCCTGCCCTCCCCCCCGGTGACACTGCCTCGCCCTCTCCACATCTCCCACCTCCCTGTCTCATCCCCAGCCCCTCCCAGGGAACCTCAGCCCTAGCAAACCTGCACCCATTCCCAAACCCACCCTGTGCTTTCCAATCCCGGGCCTTTGCCATCACTGTTCTCCGGGCCTGTGAGGGTCTCTGTGCCCCGGCCTGTGCTGTCCCTCCACTGAGCTGCTCACCCTCCGTGAGACTCAGATTCCTCTTGTGTAAATGAGGTCATTCCCCCTCCACAGCGCTATGGGGACCTTCTGGGCGATGCCCGTCAAAAGCTGGGTCTGTGTTCATTGTTCAAAGAGTGACAAGACTTTTGCATTTCTTTTTCCCAAAGCACAGCTCGGGTCCCTTCCTCTGCAAATTCCTTGTGTTGGGCGGTATAATCAGCTGGCCTCCGAGCCCCACCGCCCTCTGTGAATCTATTTAGCATTAATCACCGTTCGCTTCAGATGGTGGCTACTTCCATGTGTGTCTGACTTTCCCACTAGACTTCAAGGTTCTTAGGGTCAGAGACCACATCTTATTCATCTCCCTGTCTCCAGATGCAAGACTGGGACCTTGTGCATGCAAATTCCTTAAAAAATTTTGGTGAATTGAATTGAAAAACAATGTAGCTGCACCGTGGGTCCCACTAAATACAGGCTACATGCGCCAGGAGGACTCCTCAGGAAGGCTGGGGGTCATCCCTATGATGGTGATTTAGAAATGAGTCAGGCCACCTCCTGCTTCACCTATCCTGACTCTCTACCCTCCACTTCGCAAACCCCTGACAGCTTTCCTGACTGAGGCCGCCTTCCTCAATGCGTTTCCATTGCCACCCTGTGCCCTAAGGTCCCAGGCTGGGCGTGTGTGTCCCGTGGGTGATGGGAGTAGCCCCTTGACTCGGATGGTGGCAGATCAGCTTCTCTTCCAAAACTCCCTCAAATGGCCCAGAAAGTCTGACCTACAATTTTAGATGAAGACCACTGTCTCCCAAAGGGTTCTGAATTGATGGAGGCATGGGTTACCCTGTCAAAGGCTGTGTACGTTATCCCAGTGCCCCTTGGCATGACTTGTGCAGCGACCTCATAGCAGAGGGCCAGGCCCAGAAGGACTAGGACCTGTCAGTAGCATCTTTTGACCGGGGTGCAGGTGGGGGTGGAGTGTGGGGAGAGGACGGTGTCAGTGAAGAAGGCTGGGACATGGATGACTTGGGTGACCTGGAGAAGGCCCCTGCTGGATATCTGGCTAGTGGTTGAAGGTTACCCTGCAAAAGAAGAAACTTAATTCCCATGTTGCTTCCATGAAAGAGCAGAGAAGGAGAAAGACAATGCACTCCTGACTGCCGAAAGCTCTGATTGTGGGGCCACGAGACCCAGATCTGGCTCTGCTGGGGGACTAGCTCGGTGACCTGCCCGGGTCCTTACCTCCTCCATACCTCACTTTACTCATCTATAAAATGGGGACATAAACTAATGCCCTATGAGGCTCCTAGGAGGATTAAAGGAGATGCAGGAGGGTAAGCACTCAATACAGTCAGTCAGTCTCAAGTAGGGAGGCAGCCCCGCTACTCTCAGCATCCTTTCCTGCGTTCCCCTGCGGAAAGTACCAGACCAATCAGAGGGGCAGCGACCCCCGCTTCTGGCCTCAGAGCACTCCAGCGTCAGTGCCGGGAGGGTTCCATCCAAAGTGCTATCTGATTCGGCCCTGCCTCGTAAAGAGAACACAGGCCTAAAGGGATCACGTGGCTTGGCCTCCATACAGCTGTGTCCACAGAGCTGAGGAGGGATCAGAGTTGGGTTCCCAAACAGCACCTTGAGCCTTATAAGCCAGGGGCACAGGAAACGGCAGGCTCTGAGAGGAGGGGGCGTCTGTCTCTCAGCCCATAGTCATCACCATCTTCAGACCGAAAGGCTGACAATTCCACGCTCCCCAGAAGGAGAAGACCCTCAGCTGGCGGACTGTCTGCGGCTGGCTCTCTCGGGTGAGGACAATTTCCAGGCACTTAGTGAACTTAGCCCTTTTCCCTTCTTTCTGACCTGCCTCCTCTTAGGTGATGTTTCCTTGTTTGCTTCCCAGCCTGGGCTTAGCTTCTGTCCCCCTGTTCTGGGCCTGCAGATTTTCCCTGCCCCTCGCTCCTCTGCCCTCCCTCGTTCCTATCAGGGATGGGCTGTGATTGAAATTATTGATTCAACGTGCTCATCCTCCTGCCGAGATGCATCTTGGCTGGATTCCGATTCCAGGGCCGAGGCTCAGCACAGTCCACTGGCTACCTCTGCTCGGCACTGGGGTCAGTGGAACCGCAGAACCTCCCCGGGGGATCATCAGGGAAGACCTAGGGCTTGACTGGGAATGGGCCCGGCTTCCCCATCCCACAGCCGTTCCAAATCCAGGGAAAGAGTGACGTGGCCAGTTTCTCTGAAGGCTGCCCCGTCTGCTTGATCCACGACAAAAGAAGCCGTGTCGACCCTCAAGCTCCAAGTCCAAAGTTCCTCCAAACCTGCATCGTGAGCTGTTACAACAAACCTCTCTGGGGATACTTCTTCCTAGAGTATGGAATGATGCGCAACCACAAGGATGAAGACGTTGCTGTTTCTTAAGTGATAATAAAACCGTCACGTTGGGGGCAGTTTGGACTGGACTTATTGTAAACGCCTTCTCATTTGACTACATCTCTTAAGTTCTCCTGCCCACCCTCATTTATTTCCCGGGGAATTCGGCGTAGCTGAAGTAATGTGCATGAATATTGCGTAACATTCTGTGGACGGACACAATATTGTAGAAATAATTTAATTGACGACCTGTGATGAAAAGCTCGCTGGGTAAGTTCGCTTGGGTTGCAATTTCTCTCTGTATTTTTACGTTGCCGGGTATAGTGCTGTTGAGGTGAATAGGCCGGTATTGATTTCATTTAAAATGCTCACCATCTGAATGATGTGAGCAGTGATCTGTGGGCAGATACTGCAGAGTGGTTGGCATATCCCCTGCTAACAAAATACCGTTTTGAAAGGATTTTTCTATTAGCAGTCACAAAGAGAGGAGAGACTGAAAAGGGTTATGAGAATGTTAAAATTTTTCACTGACCAAAGAAATATGAAGTCACCGTCTTCATTTTACTCTTAATTAATTGAGTTATTGGAGCTTATATAATCCTCTGTTAAATACCTAAAAGAAAGCAGGCAGGGACCTGGAGGTGTTGTATAGAATACTTTGTTTTCTGAAGGAAGTGACTTCAATGACCCCACGAGAGAGTCCCTGACGGCACTCAGACTCCCCCTAGAAATGGATTTCAAACGCGGCAGCGACTCCTTAATGCCGCCTGTTAATGAGTTCCGATTCAGTGGCTGTAAGTTACCATCATTTAACAAGAGGAGCACAAATTAGATTTTCAGACTCTCAGAGATGCAGTTCCTCATGGTGCTCGAGTCCACCAGTTGCGTAACAAAAGGTGGACGGGGGACAAACGTGGGGTCGGGGGCCCTCCTGGCGCTTTTCAGATAGCACCCCGATGGTAAACTGAGTGCACTGGCTGGATTCCATTTCCGGGGAGCGAGGGTTTCAGGTCCTCGGCGTCCCAGCTTGGGGAGGGGCTTCTAGTGCAGACGCGCGCACTCTGCCAGGGGCCGGCTCCTGCCTCCGTGTCTCTGGGAGCTGAGGACAGGCCGGGGACAGCCCTGGGTGAGAGTGGCTAGCTGAGTCCCCGGGGTGCCAAGGCGCCCCTCCAGCAGCTCCAGCCCTCCTGCCCTTCTAGTGCAAGAGATGTGAAGGGCACATACGGAGAGAGGGCTTTCCAGCATCACTGGTGACAGGGTCTCCGTTCGGGGTCTCCTGCCGAGGTCGGGCCCAGCTGGGCCCCTCTGGGTTGCGGGACTCCCTGGCATTCGCGGACCAGCGGAGGGGGATCATCAGCCTCGCGAGAGGAGGGCTAACGTGAACAACCCGGCCCGGCCCGCGCACACCAGGAGATGGGGAGGGGCGTGCTGCTCCGAAGGGAGGGAAGGAATCCCAGCTTCAGTTCCCGCGTGATCCGGGGGAGGGGGCGGAGCCACGAAGAGGCTGGAGAGGAACCAGGAGAGCGGTTCGGGACTCACCCTAGGACAATGGGAAAGTACGAATGTGTTTTAAATCAACAGAAACCCATCGTTCTCAGACACGCCCAGATGTGTTCACTAAAAGCAGGGCCGATACTTTTATTGACTTACTTAGTACATAATCTAGATTGTAAAGCTGTCAATTCTGTGGAATTCAATAAAGCTATTTTCACTTTGAACAGAAAAAATAATCTGTAAACTTAAAAGAAAAAAGCTGAACTGTTTTCTCATAGCTGACAAAGACCTTCTTTAAGGAGCTGACTCTAATGCTGACAGGTACTGGCCAGGCACGTGGCTAGGCCCGGGGTTCTGTCCCCAGACTGTGTGGTTTAAAGCTGGCGTGAGGGTGGGAAGGTATTATATGATAGGACATTCAGGGCCCAGGAGAGCTTGCTGGTCGGCCGCTCAGCCTTACTCGGGAGACAGAGGGAGAATGAGAGAGACGAGGAGGCGGGGCAGGAGGTGCACTTTGTCAGGAGCAGCTCTGTGGCCTCTGACTCAGTCAGAGAAACCTGGACTGCCCCGCGGGACCACATGGAAGGCCGGCCCCTCCTACCTGCCCCACGACTGCTGGGGGCTCGGAGCTCTGCACCCAGGATCCTGCTGGGGAGCTCACTGTTCGGAGGCGACAAAGGTGGATCCAGTGCACAGGGGCAAACCAGGGGGACCAGGGGGCCAGTGCGAGCTTGTCCTCAGTGCAGGGCAGGGAGCTGGCTCACCTTGTCCGGAAGCCCCGCGGGGAGCAGACAGAGCATCTAAGGGGAGGAGGGGGTGTGTGGTTAGCCACAATGCTGGAGAGCACACCGCCTTACCCAAATGCCTGGATTTTTTAACCCCTTGACACCAGAAGAATGAGACCCAGTGTCCTGTGTCTGGCTCATGAACTTCATACCCTTGTCCTGGGATAACCAGCACACTGTCCTGTTAGTCCAGTTTTTGTATTAGCCATGACAGTTTATCAGTGTGTCCCAAGGGTGGAATAGTATATTTAGAGTGTCCTGGGGTGGGGGGTGGGGGGGAGCGGCAGCAATATTTAAGGTGATTTGGGGTGTTCCTGGACACAGGCATCAAGGTAGATTGCTTCATTTAGTCAGGAAATTATTGCCTTTAAAAATCCCTTTCAATCCTTCTAATTAACTCAGCAGACTGTCTCAATTGATGCTGTGTGTCTTTAACACCTTTTAAAATAACTGAGGGTAGGCCTCATCCTCAGAGCCTTCAACTGACCATGATATAAAGCAGTAACTTAATTACATGTTTTTATTTTTATCTATTAATGAATTCCTTTTACTTAAAGTGACACAGATTGCCCTCCTGAAAATGTCAGATTACACAATGTTTACCAGGGGTCAGGAACTGTTTTAAGCATTCAATCCTCAGGTGGATCCTGTAAAATACAGCTATTATCATCCCCATTTTATAAATGCAGAGACTGAGGCAGAGAAAGTATAAATTGCTTGCCCAAGCTCACCGGGTTAGTGAGCGGCGAAGCCAAGATTGCAATCCAGGCATTCTCGCGAGAGTATGGCTGTGGGTGGGGGCTAATTACACTACATGCTGTCCTGTCCGCCAATCATCAGCCAAGAAAGAAAGGCTGGACTCCAGCCCCAGAACCAGCTCTGGACAAGGCCAGCTTGGCCGCATTCCAGCCGTCAGACCTCGGTCAAATCCTTCTCTCTCTGAGCTTCTGTTTCTTCATCTTTAACATGGAAGCTAATAAAAATATCTTCCTCGTTGGGCTATTGGAAAGATGACTGCAACTTTGACAAGTGACAGAATGTCATGCCCACCTTCCTGTGAATGGAGGAGAAGACATGATCTCTGCAGACCGAGGACCTAGCTTACACATGACTCCTTCACTGACTATTGTGAGACAGTGAGGGGGTCCCCACTGGGAGTCTCACCTATCTTACCTGTGAAACAGGAATTAAAACAGTACTGATCTCAAAGAGATTTGTTCTATATGCTGTTCAAGAACCTTCAGGATCAGTGAACTGTATCCTTGAGTGAATTACTTTCAGAAGTAGAACTGAACGGTATCATGTCATTGGCTTCGGAAATCTCCAAATTGGAAAAGTACTTAAAATATATTTTTCATATTATAAATGTATTATGGAAAAGTACTAACTATAGTTAATGAAAAGAAGGATCCCTCATTAACACCTTGGTCTATGTGTTTTCTGACAAACATACACACACACAGATGCTAAATTATTAAAAGTGAAAATGAGATCATATTAAATATACCGTTTTTTAACTTCCTTTCTCACTTAAATAGCTTCTGTTTTCTCTTACCTTGGTCCATGTGTCTTTCTGAGAGGCAAACATACATGTTTCTGACTGGGAAACATTGAAGTTTAAAATGGCAGAGTGTAGCTTCCTTAGTTCTGAAGATTGTAAATGAAGGGTCTTATGATAGCTGTCAAGAGCCATGAGTGTAACAAGATATCACTCCAAAGTCAGGGCAAAAATCCTTTTGTCTATATGGAGTCTTTGTATATTTGGGCCCTCATCAAAGGGGGGGTTTGAGATAGTCTTGCTTGTTTTCCACATAAAACTCGGAAAAATTGCCTGATTTAAAACACAACTCCTCTCCTGTTTTCCATTTGTCATTTCTGAAACGTGTTTTAGAAAGTGTTAAAACTAATGGAGTAAGAAACTGGGATGTGGTGATAACATTTTAGGTGGACAAAAATGCATCCTGGTAGAAAAACAAAGACACGGCTGCAGTCAGTGACAATGGAAAAGAGGATTCGAATCGATTCTGCTTCTGGTCTTAATCAATCCCATCTTATCTAATTTAAAAAGTTAAGCAGTTTTGAATCTTGTAATTGTTCTAAGGGGAATCAGCAGAGACATTATGTTATTCTAAGCATGTTCTGTTATGACAACAACCTGGGCCTTTAAAGATTTTTTTTTAATGTCTTTTATTTTGAAAGTTTTTCACATATTTGAAGTCCTGCCTAGTGGCCAAACCCTGGTGGTCCGTGGCACTGTGGAAACACGGGCTTACCTCCTGCTCCTGGTACCCCACTCCCTCTGGCTTTAATTAATACCGTACAATAAAATTCCTGCTCCCCAGCCGAACCACCATGGGCTGTAATCTTGTCAGCTCTCAGAAGCCAAACAGAAACACACACTTTTTCTAGCTGTTGTTCAATCACCTGCATCTTCTATTTAATTTCCAGAGGAGCCTCATCTCGCTGTTCCGCGGGGCCCCTTTCCTCCCTTCTGTTTATTTATTTGCTTTTCATATTTTTTTTTCCCAAAGAGGACCACAGGTAACAAACCTTGCAAATCTAAAACTGAAGATCCTAATGGCAGATGCCTCAGCGTATGGCAACCCGAGGACTCTAAATTGTGGTCCATGGGGGATGAAGAATTTAAAAAGCTAGCCTGCTGTAACAGAGCGTCCTTACCTGCAACCAGAGCAACAGTTGAGAACGGGGCACACGTTGCCGGCTGCATCGCTTTACAGTGTCAGGGTTGAATTTTAATGCTGTTCTTCCTCTTGAAGTGCACACAAGACTGTGTTTCATGGATTGCCATGTTTGGCAATCGCCTCTGTTTAAGGACTAAAGCTAGCGTCCTCACGTGTAAGTGCCTCTACCCACGGACCACGTCTGTACTTACCTGCCTTGTCTTCTTAATGGCAGTGGAATATCCATGTACCCACAAGAAGAGAGACTACAGCATGCATTCAATCATCACCATCACCCTCACCCAAACCCTCACCCCCAAGTCCCACCGAGAGAGGACCCTAACTTCATTTGCGCAGCCAGAAACATCCCCCACATACGAAGCAACAAGGCTTCTGTGCTCTTTATGGATTGATGTCATGACAGCACATTGCTCCTTCATGCTCGGCGCCATTTTTGCTACTTCAGAGCTAGGGTTTGGTTGGTCTTTCTTTCTTTCTTTCTTTTACTAAACACAAATTATATGTACTGTGACAAAGTAATGGAAAGAAACGGTGTCCTTCTCTCCAGCTAGTAGAACTAAGATTGCTGTTGAAAATCTTTAACTCCAGATTCTCTGGCTTTCATGTGAATGGAATTTCAACTCTGATGCGGTATTAATGGGGTTTTGCACTGAAATGCCTTTTGGAGGAGCTGGTGTTTGACTGCATGTTCAAACACGGCATGTATTCTTATGAGCGATGTGAGATTCAAATAAACACAATGAGTGCGTTCATTTTGATGACCTCCCCATCACACATTCAAATAAACACAAATGTTCTCAAATGTATAAAAGCAGCTGTGTTTATGTCAGCGTGCAAAGCACCAGATATATACATTCAGATTCACTCGTCTATCTGGAACCATGTACCTCCGCTCATCGTTAAAAATGTGGTGGAAAATCATGCACGGGGCATGTGTAATGTGCAATTTTCAACCATATACACATCTCTAAACAAATTTTCTTCAGGCATGTTACTGACATTTGTTCTAATTGAGGATGAAGCCTGGAGAAACTTTGAAGTTTCTGAAAACAAAACAAAGCAAAATACAAGTTGCTACCAGAGGGCCCTGGCTCATCTGAAGTGTTCTGGCTAAGTCACCTTTCCGGATGTTCAGAACAACCTTCTCCGCCTTCTCTTCCTTTCCTTCTCTCTTTTTTCCTCTTCTCTTTGCTTCCCTTTCTTTCCCTTCCTTTCCCCTCCCCCCTTCCCTTGATCCGCTTGTCCCCCCTCCCCCGCCCTCTCCCCCTTACCTCCTTCTGTCTCTTCCTTCTTCCTCCCTTCTTTCCTCCCTCCATTCCTTCCTCCCTCCTTCCCTCCCTCCCTTCCTCCCTTCCGTTAAGCAAAATCATGCAAAGTTCTTTCACCACCCCCTCCTCCTTTCTTTCTTTGTTCCTTCCTTCTAGCAAAGCCATGCAAAATGCCAGCTCAAGAGTTAAGTTTTTCCCTTGTTTGCTTTAAATATCATAAATGTGAGACATGACAAATCTTTTCTTCAGAGCCTCAGCTGGAACAGCTCAGGCATTAATGCCGGGTTAAGCTGTACTTTCTGCATAAGAACCAACTTTGGCTTTGTCTGTCAGACTAAAACAACGCTTCCATCTTGTATTTCTTCAAATATGAGAAGGGTTTGCAGGTCTCCAGGAAAATTCCATTTGCTGGCAGACAGCAGTAAATAGAATAAAAATCACACCTGAAGTTGATTGAGATCTACCTATATGCCGGGGACTCTTTCAAAGATTTTGAACATCTCATTTAACCCTCAGCCACCCTCTGAGCTATGTACTGTCACCATCCTCATTTTACACCTGAGTGAGGACAAAGAAGTCGCTTCCTCAAGGTCACAGCATCAGTAGGTGGGGGAGCCACGTGGGCATGTAGGTTCCAGGCCTCGAGGTTTTTAAGAGAAGCTGTAAATCCAAATATTTACAAGTAATGACCTGATTTTTAAATATTAGCGAAAAATTCAAATTTTGAAGAAATTTTGTCAGCTAAACAAAACACATCTGGTAGCTGGATTATGTCTCTGGGCTGCGAGTTTGCCTCCTCTGATTTAAGGGAAACTGTCTGTAGCTTTTTAGTGTTAGAAAGTCTACTGTGAATAGCTAATCAGATGAGCAAAAGAAAGTAAGGTTTGGAGGCAGAGGACTCACATTCACATCTGAAGTCTATTGATTTCCAGCTAAATGACCTTGAGCAAGTCACTGCTCTTCTCAGAGCCTCAGTTTCCTCACCTGCGAAGTGGAGATGGTTCCTGCCTTAGGAGAGGTTTTATGAGCATCAGGCAAGCCCCATAGCCTTTCTGTAATACTTATAATAAAGCATTTGCAAATGCTAAACATTGTGTAATTAGAAACTATTGTTGCTGTTTTGTCCTTACATCTGAACAGAAATGGAAGGACAGGCACATTCACTGAAGGTTAGGCGTTGTGCAAACATGCCGACCTGCAGGCTTCGCCCACGACGGCATGCCCCCGCTTCATGGAGGAGGACCCTGAGATGCAGAGGGGTCAAGGGAATTGCCCAAGGGTGCAAAACTAGTAAAAAGTGCACCTGAAGATCACACAGGTTTGATTGACTCCCAAACCCATGGTCGCTTTTCTCCCCCTCATGCACACCAAAATCACATACTAAGCTTCTATCTGGCATCCCAGTGTCAGGAGGGGAACCAGTTTGCATGACTTGTCAACATCACAGTTAGGATCCTGCTAGGAAAAACCTTCAGGTCAGCAGCTACTGATGAGGAGTGAAGACCAGCACTGTCCGGATCCAGGGAACGCAGGTGAGGACAGAGCTGGATGGAGCCCCGCAGTGGCCACTGCTTGACACTGAGCAAGGGGATGCTAGATGCCTGGGAGGAGGTAGGGGGGCTCTGACATGCCTGCCATGTGTTCTTGAGAGCAACCCCCACCCCCGGGGCAGGCTCTGCCCTGCTCCCTGCCCTGCGTTCAGCTGGGCTGCAGAAGCCTGGCGCTGCTGGACCACATTGGGAAGTCAGATGAGTCATGTTCACCAGCTTACCTGCCCACAGATAAAAGCCACATTTGCACACACCAGCTTCATCCATCTGAACCCTTTCCAGCCTCGTCCCTTTGTGTTCTCTCTCAGCCGGTTCAGGACTCAGGCCAGGAAGAGGGCTGCTATCTCGTGGTGCCCTGAAGCCCCAGCACAAGGTGGTGGGGATGGAAGAACTAAAGAGCTCAGCCCTCTTTGCCTTCGGGTGTCTCCCGGGCAGTCCACTTTCTTGGCCACCTTTAAATGAAGGCAGTTGTTCCCCTTGACTGGAGAAACTTTAGGATGGAAAAGATCGATTTCTTGAAGACAAGGCAAAGCAGTGCCCTCCACGAGGCCAGCAGTCTGTGGCGACCTGGGGGAAAGGACTGGGCTCTTTGTAAAAGTCTTTTGGCTGGGGAGAGGCTCCTTAGGGTAGGAGCCTTACAATCTGGGGACTCTTTGGACAGAGATCAGTGACCTATGGGGGAGGGGCAGGCCCTTTCCAGCTAATTTCTGTTAAAGCTCCAGTTCCATTTCTCTGCCAGTCAATAAAGAGGAAAGAGATTTAACATGGTGGGTGTAACAAATATCCAACCCCCTGGAATTACAGGGAGGATGGATTCCAGGGCGGATTCAACAGTGGTAGCGATAAAAATAATCAATACAAATTAGGGACATGCTTCTGTTTTAATGCACTTAGTAACCAGATCTCTTGTCCTCAAGTAAGTCCAGAGGAGCCCTGTGTCCTCCTAACCGACCGGAGGGCAGTTGTGAAGGAGGCGTGTGCGTGTGCGCGTGTGCGTGTGCGTTCCTGTTCTCTTAGGGTTTTCTATAGCTTCCTTCATTCTTCGCCTCTCTCATATTACAGAAAGAAGGTAATTTTTCCTGGCCATTTACTAAAGCTCATTAAAGACTGGAGAGAATAAACAATGCTACTCCTCAGAGACCAGCATTCAAAGTCACTCTACAATTCTCTGTTCTAATACTTGAGACAAATTAATTATTCCTTAGTGAAAAGTGTATAATTCCTATTCTTCATTTTTGGGGGGTGGGGAATAATAATGGGAAGTTTATATCTGAGTGAAAAGCTGTCTATGCTGAAGGGAAATGAGAAAAAAACATATGTGTTCTGAGAAGAGTAAAAGCAATTATTCTAATAATAATTCTAAGAATATTAATGTCTTTTTAAAGTAGATTGCCTTCAAATAAACACAGGGGTTGAAGCGATGGGAGGCTGGTTTATTTATTAATCATTCCAAGTGTGCATTCTTCTAATTGAACAACTGTACCATCAGCTTGGCCGGCACATATTAGGTTGAGTTAAACAGCAATTTGCAAATGTCTCAAAACTTTTGTAACCAGAGACTAATTTGTTTAACACACTTAAAGATGTTCTATTGATGCAAAGCCCCCATATTAAACTTCAAAGGGAAAAGCTCTTGCGAGTTCGTGATGTTAAAGACTACATGCTGGAAATGAGATGGATCTCAGTCTCCTTTCTCCTGTTTTGTTTTGTGTTTTTTAAATCCCGGGCAGTCTCGGGGCCCTGGCCCTCATCCTCAGCACCGCATTTGGTCGTCTGCAGAGCAGCAAGTATCTCACTGCGGGGACTGTAAGGCGATGGTTAAGAAAGGCCCAGGGTTTCCCTTTCATCTCTATTAATTAATCCTGGCTCCGTTTGCCCAGAGTACGTTGCTGTTGACATCACCTTTTCCTTACACTTTAAAGAGTCCCAAGAGAGACCGACTGCAGAACAAAACTGGACAAAGAGTACATTTGGTAACCATTTTATTTCTCAATTACCAACCTAAACGTATGGAAAAGATTTGCGCGCTATCCGATTTACACAACAATTATGCTTCAAAAGTTTAGAACTAAATAACTTTTTTCTTGGACTCATTACCAATTGTAATTGGTGTCAACTAACGAGTTTGCTGCATGGCTTGCCCTTAATTACTGGTAAAAGCTAAATTGCAACTCTAGCCAATCAGAAACTAGTTTATTCATGAGAGTATAGTATTCTTTTAAAAGCTCTATTTGTCCTAATAAGTGGTTTTGTGTTTGGCTGAAACCTTCCATAAGCCCCCTTAGCATAAGCAAAGGACTCTTAATAACTATATACAGTGGAGGAATATCATTACTGCCTTCATTCAAATAGATGAAACAAAGGGAACGTTTTATAAATTTCAAATGTATGTATCACGAACTCACCAGACCCTGAAATCCCATCCATCTGGTGGGACATAGATCTTAGTATCCTTAAAACTGATATTGAGAATTTGTTTCCTTTTCCAATGTCAAAATTCTTTTCAGAGTATCCCCAGCCTTCTGAAACAGGCGTAAGACACAGGAGAAACCCAATAGTCATGAAGCATGTTAAATCCTAATGGTACAAACAAGGTTTGGCGCAATCCAAGAGCTCACATGAAAACTAATAGTGTGGATACAAGAGTGTTAAAAGACAGTGTGTGGTGGAATCGTGTCGCCAGTGAGGCTTTGCAACAGCAAAAGCTTAATCGCAGAACAGTCATCCTGAAGACAGCCCTTTCTGTTGTTGTTTTCAAAAAACAAACCTCTTCAGGATTTTTGGAAATTCTGAAGATCGGTTCCCTCTCTTATAATAATTAGGATGCTTTTGGCTGCAATGATCAGAAAGCCTAGTTTAAAGTGGCTGGAACAACAGGGGTGCTTATTCCTTACATAACAAGAAGTCAGGCAAAAGACAGTTCTGGTTTGATTAATTCAGGCACCCACCAGCATCATTCAACACACTGGTTCTTACTCCCTTTCCATTCGCTTTGCCTCAGTGTGTTGGTGTCTCCTTTCACCGTCACAAGATGGCCGAAACAGGTCTGGGAATCTTATCCTTGCATAACAAAATCTAAAGGCAGAAGAGATGCTGTTATTTCTTCTCCCACTTGTTAAATAAAGAGCAAAAACAGCTTTCCTAGAAATACCCGTGGTAAACCTCCTCTCACCTTTGATTGGCCAGAACAGGAACACATGCCCACTCCTAAACCAATCACTGGGAAGGACTGCTTCAGCCTTAGACCAATCACGATTCACCTCCAAGGCTGTGGCGGGCTCCAGGCTCCCGGAAAGCGCTGGGCACTTGGATATTTGAATACAACCGAAAATTTCACTGAAGTGGAGAACTAGGATGACAGTGAACGATTTGATGGCAAGACAAACAACAGTGTCTGTCACCTAATTAAAGAGATTATTATTCCAAGGTAACCACTCTCAATGACTTCTACTCCAAAGTCAATAAAGGGGAGCGTGTCCCAGCCATGGACAGCCTTGTAGATGGCCAGGTGAGCAGGCGGTGGAGGTGGGGGATGCACCCTAGGGACCAGGGTAGGCTCTGCCACTAACTCGGACCTCAGTGCACCTCACTGACTTCACTCTGAATGTGGGGGCAGGACCAGAGTTTCCTTAGTATCTCTTCTCATTTTGGCATTTGATGGATTTTGCACTTTCCTCACTGCCATCTGGTGAGTCTCCTCTCTTTATCTCCAGCTGATACAAATGGCATGCCAAAACTCTCTCCCTACCTTCAGATATTTCTTATCCATTAATTCCTTGTCCTCAACCTAGATTATAAGGACCCCAAGGGGAAGACACCTCTGTATGCCTTGCCATCTCTTGTGCTCATTGAGTTATTCCTTACTGAGGGCCTACTCAGTGCTGTGCACAGTGTGAGATGCTTGGCGCTCACATAGTGGGCACTCCGTCATTATTTCCTTATTGGTTTTGCTACAGCAGCTTTGGTATTCTTACAAGAGACCAAGTAGCATCTCTGAGGTAGAGCTATTATATGTGTAGCTTATTATCATGAGGATGAGGTCAGGTCTACTCCCACAGGAGCACTATTTTTGTGAATAAGGCAGCATCCTGCTGCCTGACACCCTCCACTCATTTTACAATCACAATCGCCATATGGCAGCAAAGTGAGAGGAAATAAGAGAGGCCAGTTCCCAGAACCCACCTTCTTCTTCAAGACAAATGATGATGGAATGTTTAACTTTAAGGAAATTTATAAAGGCAAGTCAGGGGGTTTTTACATGAGAACAGAAAAGCAGAAGCTAAGGGTAGCAGAATTTTAAGGTTCACGTGAAGAATTCCCTTGTACACATTTTTAAACCCCTCACATCATATTTCCTCAAACCTTGGTCAGTAATAGCTTTTTAGCTTTTATATATGTGACCAAACTGTGTTTACTCTCCTGAGGTTGACAAGCAGGCGGCTCCAGTGTTTTAGAGGAAAAGGAACCTATGCAGTTGACTCCTTTTTCACTCGGCAACATCTTTATTTAGTTTCAGAAGTCTTTGGCATGTTGAATTTCTAGAAGATGTGAGTGATTATTTTGCAATTAAAAGTATACAAATGCCTGACAATCAGTTCATCCCAGGATCAATGGCAGCAGCGAGAAGAGAACCAGATCATGTTATCACATGTGCCAAACATAGTACCAGCTGTAACTGTGATGAGGTTTGGAGTTTTTATGTAAAAATAAGAAGTACTATGGAAGACACTATTTATTACCAACCAACAGCTATTTCCATGCCCCCACTTCTCTGCTAATCAATTCCTGACTTTTTCAGAGCTGAGGTCCAGTGATTCTGGGGAACATGTTTCTTTCTTGAGCCAGAGATTTAATCATGATCGGTCCAGGGCTGCACACATGACCTCATTTTAGCCAATGAAACACAAGGGGGAGGAAGTTCATTGGGTACTTCTCTTCCCAATAAAGCCATCTTGCCCAGCCAGAGATCTGTTTTCAGGCATCATCTGAGATGCTCAACAGCACTGAAAGGTTTGCCCAGTGTCCCACTTTGGAACATTGTGTTTACATGGCCTCTCGGCTTCCTCCTGCTTTATTGCCTTCACCGTTGTAGTCCTAGACTGGCTCTTCCTCTTCTTCATGACTTCTGAAGTTTGGGCTCCCAAGTGCTCAATTATTGGCCATTTTGTCCACCGAAACTTACTCTATGTGGTCTCATTCATGGTTTTGATACCTTCTATATACTGACAACTTCAAGTTTATTTCTGCAGTTCAGACCTCTCCATGAGCTTCAGACTTAACATGTCCAAGCTACTTCTCAGCTTTACCACATGAATGTTAACTGAGGCACTCAACCTTACTATGTTTAGGTCTCAAATAGAATCTTGATTTACTCCATCATCCTACTTCTTTCCCAGGTTTCCCCATTTCAGAAAAGGACAGCTACCATTCTAGCTCATGCCAGAAAACTGGAAATCATCCTCGATTTTTCACTCTCTCTCCAACCGCCCACACAGTGCATCAACAGATGACGTATGCTCTTAACACTACCTGCAAAGTGCACCTGGAATCTTACACTTCCCCCCTCTTCCACTATTCACTAGACCATCTTCACCTTTCACTGCAGTCATCTCTTTACTATTTATTCTCTGGCTTCTACTTTTGCCTCCTATGTCAGTTAGGATTGGTTCTAACTTTATATGAAAAAAAATTAACATTGATTTAAATAGAAAAAGTTTATTTCTCTCCCACAGACGTTTGGAAATATCTATTCGAATGTTGTTTTAGCAACTTCATAGTGTCACCAGGCACCCTTCTTTCATGAGGGCTTTTATCTTTCTGCTCCATCATTTCGGGACAAGGCTTCATCCTGGTACACCATTTCCATCCTCAAGGTCATCTCACGGTAAGCTTAATCCATTAGGTCCACATTTCACATTGAAAGAAGGAGGAAATATGGCTCCAAAAAATTGGTTCATCCTTCCCAGATGAACCAGTTCCTTACGCATTTCCCTAGAAGTCCTATCTACGCTTCCCCTTACATACGATTTATTGGCTACAACTTAGTCACGAGGTCCATGGAAGTGCAAGGGGAGTTTGGGAAATGTAGTCTTTTACTTCAGGTGGCAATGCACTTAAACTGGGGTTCTATTTCTAAGAGGGAGGAGAGGGTGGATCCTAGGGTAAACTCCTGGCTATTTCTGCCATACATCCTTTTCATTGATTCTTCCCCAAGGGCCAGTCAGTTAAAACAAAAATCTGATTATGACATTACCCCACTTAACACTCTCCAATGGCTTCCCATTGTGCTCAAATTAAAATGTAATGGCTCTGTCTTTCTCTCCAACATTGTCTGGTACACTTTCTGTCCCTGTTTCTCCATTCTGGCAACACCAGTTTACATGGAGGATGCCAAGCTTATTCTGGCCCCAGGGCCTTTGCATTTGCTGTTCCTGCTGCCTGAAATGTGTTTCCGTCAAATCTTGGCATGACTCAGCACCTCACTTCATTCAGGTACAGTCTTGCCCCATTTCCTGATGTCACTCTCTAGAAGACGACTTCAGAGCTATTATCATACTTCGGCAGAAACTAGAAAACCGTGCTATTGGAGTATCTACCCGAATCACACTAAACACATCCCATAATAAAAACAATTTGAGTGTGCTTATATAAGGAGCACACGATATTGAAGTATCAGGTTCATCAGGTACCTTTGTAGATATTTTCTTGGACATTTATTAATTTTAATTTTTGCAGTTTTGCTTTTGTACTTTGGAGCTACTAAACTTTTTACTCCAGGTAGCTAACATGTTTTCTTCTAAGCTCAAAACATTATAAGCACTGAACACTGTGCCAATAGCACGTAATGGGTAAAACTTCCCTGGATAACGATAAATTTTACCCCAATGAGCACTGAAATTTTTCTAACTACAGAGACCTCATTTTTAAGCATCCTAATGAAAAGATTATTAATAAACGTTTTACCATGGATGTTAGTTCTGCTATGACAGTCTAATTATCTAGCAATGGTTTAGAACATGGTTTCTCAACCTTGGCCACAACTGACACTTTGGCAGGATGATTCTTTGTTGTAGGGGATTCCTCCTATGCCTTGCTCCTACGTGTCCTGCTGGATCTGCAGCAGCATCTCTGGCCTCCACAGCAGCATCTCTGGCCTCCACGCACTCATGCCAGTAGCAACCCCTGCCTCCCAGTTGGGACAGCCCAATGTGTCTCCAGATGTCTACTATTGGGGAGCAAAGTCATCTCTGGTTGAGAACCACAGGTTTAAAAACTAAAGTTGCACAAACCTATTTCATGAAGCCCATATACTAATTTACTAGCACCTGAGAGTGGACTCTGGAAGGTTCCGTCAACCTGTCAAACTGAGGTTTTGACAATGATCTTGAGCAGCCACTTGACTTTCCTGACTCACATGTCTTCAGTTTTAAAATGGAAGCAATGGCCCCTATTGTATCAAGTTGTCAATAGGATTAAACGGTTCACTGCAGGGAATGAACCTAGCCCGGTGTCTGGCACACATGGAGAGGCTCAGAATTCATCATTTCTCCTTCTGAGTTAAAATGGAAAATCTGAGTGAAAAACAATATTGTGGCTCTTTCTGACATAAACTCAGTGTGTGGGAAGGATGACCATATGGGGGTGGGAAGTGGCGGTGGGGCAGGATAGGGGATGCCCTGCTCAACTTCTCAGAAGCAAAAGGGAATTTACAGCTGTCATGAAGCATGAAAGCACAAAAGAACTGCCAAGGGCACATGAACCCATCAATGTAAATCTTGAGATAGACAGCATGGTCCTTTCTGCCTCTGATATTCAAAATAGATCTAAAACCCAGTCCCTTCCCAGCACCCCTCTGCTATCACTGTGGTTCAAGCCACCATTATCTCCCTGTGTCATTCCTGCAAGAACCTCCTGTCTGGTGGCCTCTTGGTTTTTGCCTTACTCCTCTGTACTTTGTTCTTAACACAGTAACCTAAATGATGCTTTTTAATGTATATCAGCTCATATCTCTTTTCTGCTCAGAACCTCTAACAACACCCTTTCTCAGTCGGGGTAAGAGCCCAAGTCCCAGGTCTGTCCCAATCTGCCCCCATCTAAACCCACTCCCCCGGCCAGGCCACCTGGCTTCCTTCCTGCTTCTAAACCAGACCCAGCACATATGTCCTCAGGACATTTGCACTGCAGATGCTTCTTCCTGGGACTCCCTTCCCATCAGATTCATGACCCCTTTGCTTCTTATAGGTCTCTGCACAAATGTCATTGAGCCCTCCCCTAACTGGCCTACGCGGAAGTGTAACCCACCACCCGATCCGGTCCCCCTGGCCAGACTGCTCCCTGAACTTCTTACCTTGCTCCATTTTTCTTCATGGTAGGTACCACCATCTGACATATCACCATCTAGAAATACCACGAGGGCGGGGGCTTTGCTTTCTTTGCAGCCACTTCCAGCATGCTGAACACTGGTTGGCACATAGTAGGTGCTCAGTCAATGTGTTTTGAATGAACAACTGAATACAAGAGAGTGAAATTTGCATTGAGATAAAAATAAACATGAAGACAACCAGGAGCTTTTTGTGTAAGTCAACTGATGTGGATCTTTTCAATGTCCTGTGTCTAGCAGGCTGGCTCTCCCACGGCCCTCCCCAACATCTGTTCATAACGACTGTGACACGTGTAGCTAGTATCCCCCTGCACCACCCTCTAAAACAGTCATGGACACTTCTCTTCCTAAGAGGGGAGAAACACGGTGCTTATGACAGAGTGACAGGTAAGAAATTGATGAATATTACGGACAAAGAGGAAGATATCCGTCTCATTCTGGCAGCTCTACAAAGGGCTAGTCTCCCCGAGTGTGGGCCATGTAGACAGCCAGTTGGATTCTTAGGTCTAGAATTTGCTCAGATGACCTTCCACGTGTGGCAGAGGTCATTCCTCAGGGTCATTGTGACACCACTGGTGGCCTAACTGTCTCTTTTTTTAATGCCATGTTTAGATGTGCTTGTTTGATGGGTGCCCTGTTCTCCCTGATATATGATTCTAGCACTCACCCTCTGGCCACACAAAATTTGACTGATATTTGACCTCCATCACTTTTTTCCCCCCCAACTGTCCAGTGTATTTCCTTCTAGGGTATCACCTCTCTCCTGCTCTATGGATTCTTGGTGGGAGGGGACTTCGGAGTTTGTCCTCTCCATGGGAGTTTAGGAGACCGCTCCTTCCTCTCCTCAAGGAGGCAGGCATGTGGCCTAAGAATGCCCAGTGATTAGGAGGCTCTCTTGAGAGATTCTGCAACTTGCATGGGCGGCCCAGGGGAGAATGGGAAAAGTTGGAGGTCATTTGTCCAGGCAACATCATGTGAACCGCACTGTTCCTGCTAGAGGCATGCTGTTGACATTCCTACTTCACAACGCTTTGCAGCCCGCCTGGTTCTTGCTTTTTCTCTGACTGGTCCTGAAGTCTTGGGTTCATTCTAAGAAATCATGGTATCTTTCTACGTACTCCCTTATGCATGAATTAGTTATTGGTTTTGTTGCTTATAAGCTCAAATCCTAACTAATACACATTCTGAGAGTAGTGAGGACTGTCCAGGCTTCTGCCTCAAGTCCTGCTAGGGAGGGGGTAGGACAGTAAAAGCAAGTAGAATAACTCTTAGCAGGAGGAACACGGTGGCCACCGAAGGTCTCATTTGGCTTTTCCTCACTGTGTTTGTATTAGTTTTCTGATGCTGCGCAGAGAATTACTATAAATTGAGTGGTTTAAAACCATACCCACTTATGATCTCAGAGTTTCTGTAGGTGAGAATTTCAGGCATGGCACAGCTGGGGTCTCCACTCAGGGTGTCACCAGGCCAAAATCGAGGTGTCAGCCAAGACTGCCGTCTCCTCTCAGGCTCGAGGTCCTCTTCCAAGCTCACTGGCTGTTGCAGGAAGCATGCCCTTACAGGTCTAGGACTGAGGTCCCTGTCTCCTTGCTAGCTGTTGACTGGGGACCCTTCTCAGTTCCTCGAGGTGACCCTCAGGTCCTTGCCTTGTGTCCCTTCCCTAATGCTTCTCATATGGCAATTTGTTCTTTCCAGGCCAATGGGAGGACTTCTTTTTCAACCTTGAATCTCTCTGACTTTTTCCATCTCTGATCTCCAGATCTGCTTTTTAAAGGGCTCACCTGATTAAGTCAGGCCCACCCATGCTCAAGGAGACGAGAATTCACAGGGTGTGCACATCAGCAGGTGGGAATCTTGGAGACCATCCTAGAATTCTGACCAGCACAGCACTTCTGTGAGGATGCCACTTGGAGAAGTCTATTACTAGGCCCCAAATTATCATATGTATTCAAAGAAGATAAGTCCAGGACAGTGGGTCACAGTGGCTAACATTCACAGACAGAGCTTTGGTCCTATAGGCCATTCCTGGGGCAGGCTGGAGAGTAAGGTATTTGAGGTACCAATGACCAATGCAGGTAGGCTTATTAATGTTTGTAGAATGATTAATAGCAGATGTCTGCTTTGTTCTTTTTTCTTATTTTTTTTTTTTTTGGTTAAGGACACATTTATTTGTGCATTTTTGGTGTTTGTTTCTTTAAATTGCACAACCTTTACAAGGTGCCTTTTGATAGGCAGAATCGCCTCGATTTGTTCCTCTAGTCAGAAATAACGCATCCCCCAAGTCACAGGGGGACCAGCCGGTGTCATCCCGCCACCCCACATCCATTAGGAAAAGGGATCCTTCTCCACCACCAGCCATTTGGCAAAACTGAAGCCAAGTAATTGTAACACAACAGTGTCATAGGATCCATGACACCTGCTTTAAAAATAAATCTCCTGGCTTTGTCTTTCCCTTTATTTTCAATAAATGCTCCAGTATTATTGCCACTGCATTAATCTAGCAGCAGGAAGCCATTATCCTATGACAACAGTCTCTCCCATTAACATTATCTTTTAATTTTAAGATTGTTTAGATGACTGCTAGAAGCTACTAAATTAAGATAAAATGAAGAAAGAATTATTTTCTTTAAGCCAAGTGTTCAGTCAAGTTACCCACCCCCAATTTTATGCACTGGCAAAAGAGACACCATTATTTTTGCATCAGATTGCTAAATACTGTTTGGGTGTACATTGAAATTTTTAGAAATCTAGACATGCTTGAAGTGTCATCTAGGAAATAACCATTACATTTTCAATTATTATTTATATTGTTGGTTCTATTACGTGGTATATTTTAAGAGCTGAAAATACTGATTATTCTTCTAAGAAGCAGTTTTTGTAGTAAATAAAACAGTAATGAAATCACAGTGATGAAGACTCAGGAAAGAAATAAAGGAAAGATTTGCCTAGTAGAATTTACTCTGAGAAATAATTGAATTTGGAGGATGCAGCAAAAATAAGAAAGGGGAAACTAAAAAGTTATCTTTTTTGGGGTGGGGGAGGTAATTAGGTTTGTTTATTTATTTACTATTTTTTTTTAATGAGGGTACTAGGGATTGAACCCAGGACTTCATGCATGCTAAGCATGTGCTCTACCACTGAGCTATACCCCCCTCCCATCCCATAAGAGGAAAAGAAACCTAAATTAAAGAAAGTTGTCATTGTTAGTGGTTATTATTTAATGTTCTGACAAATAGACTTTAAGTGACATTCATATAATAAATGCTATCTGTAAATTTTATATCAAATATATTACAAACTGTTTTTTTCAAATAATCAGTAACCTGCCTACTCTGTTCATTTAAAATTTTTCTTTTATTCTATCAGCTGCTTCCTAACACTTGAAGACACTCTTTAAAATCTTTCAGTATACGTTTTGCCTCACCCTCATCTATCCCAGTAGTCTCAAGGCTTTCTTTCCAAAAGGCAGAGTCTGGGACACCTATAAATGAGGAATATATCTAATTATCAGAATAGTGAGATGATGCATGCAGTAGTCTAAATCTGTGATTTCTCCACTCCCATGGGGAAACCACACGGAAGAAAATGAATAGAAACTGAGTTACTGTTTCCGTAGACGTTGTACTGAAAAAGGAGATGCTGAAATTGGGAACTCGCCATATTGTTAATGTAAGTTCAAGTAAGCCATCAGTATGTGCCCTATTTACTGACAGGTGCAAAATAGGTGGTGGCAGATCAATCAAAACCCTCCTCCATAAATTACCACGACTTCTAGAAATTATCAAAACTCCCCTGGAGTGTCATGCGTAGTCTTCCCAGCAATGAGTTATAGTCAATAATTCATCCCCTGACTGAGCTGATAACAGGCAGATATTCTAATAATGTGCCAGGATTTACTACTGGACACAAACAGTAAGTAGGCATTTCAATGCAGTACTAAATGTTATCTCAGCGGAGAAAAGCAATAAAAGCAGGACCGAGAGAGGCATCTGGGTGCAACGCTTGGGTGTTTTTACCCTCTAATTAGAACAAACATGTACAAAGGTAGTGTTGTTTAAGTTTTCATTCTTTCTTTGAAGCAGATTGTTTCCAGAGTATTGTTCTGTAATGACTTCTCCTGGCCTTATTGTCAGAGAGCACAACAGATGGCTGAAAAAAATGCTGGGAAGAACGTCTATTTTATTCTTGAGTTGTTTCCCCAAATTTTAAAATGGCTCCACTTGAGAATTTTCCTTTTCAAGGAAACTCCCCTCCCCCCGACCCCCTGCAATGATCATCTTAGACTAAAGGTCTTAAATATATTTTCAGTGATTTCTTATCATACAGAGAAATCGACAAATTCGCTTTCTCTGTCAGAATGTTTTGAAGCTGGAAAAGAAGTGGTGATTCATCAAAAACAATTTTATTATGAAATTTGATTTATGTTGAGAAATATAAATGATGACGTTATAATGTGTACCTCTGCGTGGAGGGAACACATTTTAGTCAATTGAGTTATCCAATTTTATTATTTAAAAAAATCCATATCTGGTGGTTCTTTTTATTCTATAAAATTTATGGCGCTGTATAGGGTAGAAATACATGTTTTTCAAGTCCACAGACAGCTATGGATTGAACTCCCCCCAGATTCCACCAGGGTCATTCATTACAATTAGATGAATAAATATTATCATATTTTCATCAACTTTTTTTTGGTGAGCAAAGAGAGACCAGTGTTATACTTTAAAATATTAGATTTTACTACAAATCTACATCGAGAGAAAGCTTAATTATATCAATAACATAATTAAAAGTGACGTTAACTAAAGATACTGTGGTTTGCGGCACTTAAGATTTCTGAATTCTTAGCCTTTCTTTTACCAAGAACAGTTAGTGGGGACAGAAGGGGGAATGAATTACACTTTACTGCCTTAGTTTCTCTATCGATAAATGCTCATTTCCATCGTCCTGGAGAGGAACAGTAATTAATGTTAAATGGAATTGCTATTTTCTGCTGGATTTATAATTTTAATATCTATTCTTAGTAATAACCGCCTCACATATACACAAATGGCCCAGTCATCTACATACCCTCTTTTGTAACTATTACAAAATTAAATTTATCCATAATAAGATTTAGCTTGACTTTAATAAGCATTGCCTGTGGACCCAGTAGACCATTTAGAAGACCCTAATGAACATATAATAGACTCACGTATATAGTCTGATAATTTATTTGCAGTGATACACGCAGAGTATCCGTTGTGCTTGATTATTGTTGACAGAATTCAGTCCTAGAAGAGGGTAGCAGGAGTAAGCCAAATAATTTTTCCTGTAGCATCACTATGAAATATATGCATATATCAAGATTTGCTGGTAGTTCTGTGGGAGATCTGGGGTATTTTTAAGGTCCTGTTCCTACCCTAATAAGCATGTATGAAGAAAATGAGTCATATCTTGCCACTATAATGAAAATGGCCTTGCTCTGACAGGCAAAATAATATGTTACAGATGTGCTTTCTTCTTTCCCATCATCTTTTTCACCTTTCCCATCGTTTCCAGGAGTTTCAAACGTCCCAGTCGAGTAGAATAATTAAAAGCAAAACCTACATCTTCAGTTTTATTTCTGACGACACAGGATCAATGCTGTTTCCTTTCCCCCAGTGATCTTCCTAATTGTTTTATTTCAGTAAAATCCACTTCTTCACTATGCTTTTATATTACCCTATAAACGAGAAGTTAGCATAGAACTTCCTAAATACTAACATACTTTGGTGGGACATTCACCAAATGTAGACATTTGAATTGCTTAAAAAAAAAAAAAAGAATGTTCTGAAAAAGGAACTCCCCAGCCCTTTATCCCATGAAACACTTAGTGAGATATTTATAAGGGATTTTGAGAAATCCTAACAAAAGGCAGCCAGTGCATTTAAAGTATTATCAATTTTTAAAGCCAAGATCTGGTTCGTTGAGTCTATGAGTCTTTCAGGTAAGTTGAGTTCCTTATGAACCCCTATTCTTAAACGCTGCAGCAACCTCTCTGACTTTCCTTACTGGGCAGTGCCTTCCCAGCCCCCAGGCAATGGCACCACCACAAAAACGGTCAGGGATCCAAGTGCCATCCTCCACCTTGGGCTTCCTCATTACATCTGTCCATGACTACCTAACTACCTTGCCTCTGATTCTCTCCACACCTTTCACATTTTGGAACTGTTGTCCTAGACTCCAGTTTTTCAGATTCACCTTGTCTAAACCTTTTGATTTTAAGAAATCTCTGTGATGGCAGCAATAAAGTTAGACAGATTAAAAAAAAAATCCTTCCTAAAAAGACTGCCTTCAAAAACAGCTTTGCATTAACTTTAAAAAGTTAAAGTGTTTTTTTTTTCTCCTTGAGAAATCACTGGGCACTTTGTCATGGAAGTCGTCATATCAGCGTCAAATAATCTGGCCCTTCTGGGGACCCAGAAGGTGACACGGGTCTGTGTGGAACCTCTGGCCGTCCATGGGAGATTCTCAGAGAATTGTCACTTGCAGAATGGAAAAATGGTTACGATAGGAGGACTTGGAGGAGAAGAAAGGGAGGCATGGACCAACAATTTTGGGGTTAGTGGGGGGAATGAGGGCTTAATTTATGTTCCTACATTTAATTAGGATTCCAGAAAGAAACAATTTTAGTTTCTCTTTCTTTTCCAAAGCACTGTATTCTTATTTCTCATTGTAGGTGAGTAGGTGACGAGTGTATGACATCAGTAGAGGCTTCTTGAACTGCTGGGCACAGTATAACATTATTAGTTTGAAGCTTGACAATTTACTATATACCAGGATTATTTTGAGGACTGTTTTATATTCGGTTGAAGAACACCTGAATGCTGAACTGCTTTACCCATAATGAACTTGTATTTACACAGTTTTTGTAAGTTTAATGTCAGTGGAAACAAAAGATTAACAATGCTACCTCATTCAAGCAGGCCCTTTCAGACCACAAATCTTGCTGCCCAGAAGAGAAAGGACAGCTAAATATTTAGCAAAGAATGCAGAAATAAAGACTACCCAGAGGTGGCGCTGTGGTTAAAGTACACCTGAATTTTGATTACACTGAATGTATTTACTTCCTACCTACTCTGAAGAGTGACTGTTAGCTATTATCGCTTTTGTATTTCCATAAATACATAAATACAATATCAGAAAATAAAGCTCTCTGGTAACATACTCCCATCCACTCCAATCTACAGGGACACGGACAGTCCTCATTCCACACACAATCAGAGCCAAAACACAAAAACTACGTCCTAGGCCCCTTCAAGCCAAGAGATCAATGTTCAAAGTTTTATCCATCCTTTTCTCTTGCTTTTCTTTCACCAAAACTATGTGGATCCTTTGGATAATTACTCAGTGATATCCGACGTCTGATTAATTTTCTAACATTTCATTTTAAAATGAAGATTTCATTTTAGTGTACGTACTTCAGGAAATGAAGTATTACGGTGCATTACAGACTTACGTATTATGTGTTCTATAAGAAAAATCATTTTAAAGAAAGGAAAAGTAAAGACCATTTGGCCTAATTCCTTCATTTGTAGATGAGAAAATGAAGGGCCAGAGCAGGAAATTGACCTGTACATGACAAATCATAACTTAATTGCAGTCCACTAAGATCTTGTGTCTTCTTGTTTTGATGATTATAAATTATTAACAAATTGAAACTGAACCAGGGAATTAAGGTGTATATTATTTGTTTACAGGGTTCCTCTCCTCTTTTGGTTTATCTGAGTTTTCTTTACCAACTTTCAAGGAATATTCCATCTTTTAAGTTGGCCTTCTGTAACCATATCCATCTGCAGCTGTTTTCTGTACAGGACATTTTAATTACTATTATAGTTTTAATGATTAAAAAAAATTTTTTATATGTGCACAAGGTGACTTGATCATAAAAATGCAATTTTAAGTACCAGTCAATAAAAGTTAGTCATTTAATTTTGAAGTGTTAGAAATAGAAAGAAATGAGTATTCAAACCGATATTTTTAAATGTTCTCTGCTTGATGTTGTAGGCAATAATTATTGTCTCTTTTGTAGCCTTAATTTTGATGGTTTAAAAGACAGAAATCCCCCCAAACAGACACTAAAACGATAGATGTTTAATATCTGCATTGTCTAGCCAGATTTTTCTGCGGGTTCCTTTCCTCAATCTAGCAGTACCGTCTGTAATACAATATGAAAACTTGTCCCACAAGGCTGGTTTTACTTAATGATACTTAGCAGAAGGGCTTTGCACTTTCATGATAATTTCCAACAGAAAAATCTCTCTGGAACTTACTAATAATAATCAGACCTAATATTAGCCTCAGATCGGAGATTTATTAAACCTATTTGGCAGAGTAGATAAAGTTGAATGACTAGGCAGCTAGGCTGAACTGGGGCCCTGGAAAGAGACACTCAGACTAGTACCCTAAAAGCATTCCTCGAAACGTGATTTATACTAGAAGTAACCTCTCTTACTCTCCAGAGGCTGTGAGATTTTGAATCTTGCAATTACTTCCATCACTCTGGGGGTGATGAGAATTCTTGCCTCTCATCTTCTGCAGCGGGGTGGATAGAGGAGCAAGGCTTTTCCCGTGAAGTTTTCCTCAACTTAGCAAGTAAAGATTGTGATCATTTTATCACCAACAATTGACAAATCCCTATAAAATGCCTACTGGGCACTTCGTTTATACTCAGGTTGATGGGGGGCAGAGGGGGAAGCAGGCAATATTTAGGAACTATTGAATTCCTTACTGTTTCTACCTTGTTCATTAAACTTCCACTAAGGTTCAAAAATCCCTGACATCGTGAATTTAAAAAACAAAACAAACAACAACCACACAAAACATCTCGTGTGTGTGTGTGTGTGTGTGTGTGTTTGGTCCATCGCCCTGAGATTTAGGGAAGGCTTTGCTTCCCCAACACGAAGAGACCCATTACTGAGGCAGATGTGAACTAAGTTTCCTAAGGGGCTCGTCTCGGCGCGAGGGGCGGGCCATCCCCGAGGGGAAAGCGGGTGCGGGTCCCGAGGGTCCTCCGCGCGCCGGGAGGGCAGCTGCGGTACCCGGCGCCGGGGCTCGCGATCCCGGGCCGCGGGGGTCCCCCCCGGCAGGGTCGGCGGCCCCCGGGTGACTTCTCCCCACCTGATTCCGGCCCTGCCCCGCTCCTGCCGCGGCCCGCTCCGCCGCCTCCCTCTCTCCCCCGCCCCCGGAGTCTCGTTTCAGTCATCCCTTTGTCCTTCCCCGGATTGGCAGGTTTTATTATTCCGCCTGAACAATCCGGACGCCCAGTGGCTGAGGGTCGCTGACGTCGGCGGCAGAGCCCGGGAGTAGTTGGGATTTTGCTCTGTCAGTAACACATGTGTAAGAGCCGCGGAGGGAGCGAGCGAGCCGGCTAGAGGCCAGCGCCGCCGCCGCCGCCGCCTCCGAGCCGGGCAGCAGCAGCCCCGGCAGCAGCCCCGGCCGCGGCGCGGGCTCCGGCGCGCGGTGCAGCTCCCCGCCTTCCGGGTGCGCCCGCCTCCCGGCCTCGGCCGCCGCCGCCGCCGCTCCCGGGGCTGTTGTGTCTGCGGCCGCTCCCCGGCTGGAGGTGCAGGAAGCTCGGCCGAGCGGCCGCCGCCGCCGCCAGCAGCCCCAAGCGAGCGGGCGGGCGGGCGGGCGGGCGCGCGGGAGGGAGGCCGACGGAGGAGGAGGAGGAGCGGGAGGAGCGCGGGCGGGGCGGGGGCCGCCGGGCGGGGGAATATACAAAGTGAAGCCACATTGCCAAACTTGCAGCAGCGATTGCAGCAGTTGCTGCCGCTGCGCCGCGCCTGAAGCCGCGCCGCGCGGGCCGAGGGCTCCTGCAGCTGCTCGCGCGGAGCCGGGGGCGGAGGAGAACGACGAGGACCGAGACTGACACTTCTGCTCCCGGCCGCCTGCCACTTACGCGGGGCTCCCCAACCCAGCCCCGGAGCAGCGCGTTAAAAAAAAAAAAAAAGCAGCCCTTAGCCCCCTCCTCCCCTTTCCTGCTTCTGCGAGAACATCCCCCCCTCCCTCCAGCTCCGCCAGCCCCGGCGCCCCTTCCTTGGAAGCCGAGCGGCTTCGCTCGCATTTCGCCGCCGCCGCCTCTCGCAATATTGCAATATAGGGGAAAAGCAGGTAAGGGGACCGCTGGGGAGCCGCGGGCAGGGGTGGGGGGCAGGGAGGAGGGGGCCGATTTGGGCCGGGGCTGTTTTCTTTGGCTTCCTTCCCTTGACCGTCCCAAATTGCAAGTAAACAATACGTCGGCTTAGATAATGCGCGAGTCTGAAACTACCGAGGCCGGCCTGCGAGCTAGCACGGAGGGCAGCCCCGGGCCGCCAGCTTTGTAGCGGTTCCGGCTTACAAAAGGGTTCCTCTCGTACCCGGGGCTGGTGGGGACCTTGGAGGGGGGTGGGGATATTTCTAGTTCCGAAGGGAAAGGCAGGAGGTGCTTTAAGGGTTTAAGCCTGAGAAGTAGAGAGGGGTAAATAGTCACGACCCTCCTCCCCCAACACGATTTTTGAAACAGTGGCAGAAAGGATCCAAGTGAGCAGGGTTCGGTATTGCTGGTTCTTTAAAAAAAAATTCCTCTTGGCTTATAAGTCTTTTGTTCCAATCCAAGAGAAATCCGGTGAATCACCTAATTAAAATCAAGACATGAATTAAGCATCCATTTTTGTACTACAAATTGCCAGCGCTACGTTTGTCCCTCCCTTGGTCTCCATTAAAAAACACCAGAGACGTTGTTAAAGGGGGGCAGATTTTGCCTCTAGCTGCCAGTTCTGCTTTCTATTTCACCGACTATCCCAGGACCTAAATTGCTTGGCTATGTAATTACTAGAGTATAAGCCTATTTAACTTAAAAGCTTTCTTTTTTTTTTCCAACTCTAAATGAAACTTGATGAGGGCCCGTCCTTAGTTATCAGGGGAGTCAGTTTCTGGTCAGTCCTCTTGATTCATCTCTTTTAGATTTAATCAGCATTAAGGTATTGCTTGTCCTTAAGAGCTTTAGCTAATGGGGTTACTGGATGCTTTTCTCAGTGTAATGTTTCCTTTAAAAAAAAATACATATATATTTACCTCTCACCAAAGATGGGGGCGGGGAAGAGCTTGGAATCTCCTCCCTCCCTCTCCTTTTTTTAAAAAGGAATTCGGAGCGATTAAAACGTTGCGGGGTGGCAGGGGGGTGCAGTTTAAAGACCTAGGGCAGGAAATGCAGATTCATTTGGGTTAGGGCTGAAATTGTAACAAAAAGCAATTCCTCGAGTAAATGCATCAGATAAATCAATTTACATAAAGGTATGATGCATTCGGATAAATGCAATGCTAATGGGTTTTAGAGTGGTCCTGTTTCCAAAGTCGCAGGGTTTTGTTACAGCTTAATTGGTGCAGTTCTTATTCTGGTTTATTGTGCGGTCACTGGACACACGTTCCGGGACTCTTTCGGAGGAAATGTGTTTAAAATCGGCCTATTTAAGGAACCCGAGTCCTTGTTTGGTTCCCTTCCCCTCGTTTTTTTGCAGCAGCCAAGTTGGGCCGGGGACAGGCAAAGTTCGCCCTCTCCCTTCTGAGGTATCAACTGAATGTCTTGAGCAGATAGCCGGGAGCCTCGGGGGGAGCCCACACTCTCGGCTTACAGAGGACAAAGACAAAACAGGCTGCTTAATTGGCAGTAAATAACTTGATCTTTTTATAGAATAAGTGACTGGAGGAACACTAGGACTTTATTGGACTCAGGATTGGAGGCAACAAATTAATCGGTTTAGGCTAAGCTTTATAAATTGATTCCTATATTATACCCCAGTTGCTTCTCTCGTGACATTCATTAGAAAGAGTGGGGAATTTTTAAAAGCAGTTTTTGGTGACAGCAGGACTGGCTGGGATGTAACTTGTGCATCCTTTAACAGTACCTTCTCGCATGTTATCTGTAACATACCCCCCCCCCCCACCCCTCCGCCCTTTTGGAGGAACAAAGCTTTAGCATTTAAATTGCTGATCAAGGGCAGATTAGTGAGACCAAAGTGGAGAGTGTTTGTATAGGAAGTTAACAGGCATCCTAAAGTTCAATGATCTATTATTCTTGCCTGTGTCCTGAAAACCCAGAGAAAACACTCATTGATCTTCAAAATGAAATGAGATTTGAAACAATAATGGGAGATGGCGGTCACCACAATGGCATGTGAAAGGTGCTGTTTAAAATACGAAAAACCAGTTTCGCAACTTTACACACCGCAACCCCCCCTCCCGTCCCTTCGCCTCCCCTCCCACCACCACGCTCTCCATCTCCCCTCTGCCGGTTCCTCCCTCCTTCCCTTTCTGAAAGCCCAACTATTTCCAACTTGTGAACTGCAGCTGCACTTCCCGGGGCAGAGCTCGGGAGGGAACGTGGCTCCGGCGGGGGCCGCCTCCCCACTCCCCTCGGCTAGAGCTCGGGTCTCGGCGGGGCCCGGGGAGGGGCCGGGCGCGGCGGTGGGTGGGTTTGACCCTCATTTGCTGGAGGCGGGCGGCGGAGGAGGGGAGGAGGGGGCAGTGGGCGGAGGCGGGGGCCGGGAGGAGGCGCCGCGAGGGGTGGAGCGCGCGGCGGAGCCTGGTTCTCGGAGTTTTGACAGTACCCAAGCTGAAATTGTCAGCGGCGGCGAGCGCTGGAAAGTTGAGAGGAGCTCGTGGCCCCAGAACAAAGCTTGAGAAAAGTAAACAGGCGGCTGCTGCCGGCAAGCCTCCCTCCTTCCCTCTCCCCCTCATCCTCCTTCCCGCCCTTGCCCTGCTGCTTCCTTCCAGCAGCCCTCGGGGAAAACGGGCTCGCTCTCTCGCGCGGCGATTACTAACTTTTTGCATCGCCCCTGTTTTGTCTTTCTCTCCCTGTCCACTTCCCGCCCTCTGCAGACCATGGTGAATCCGGGCAGCAGCTCACAGCCGCCCCCGGTGACGGCCGGCTCCCTCTCCTGGAAGCGGTGCGCAGGCTGCGGGGGCAAGATCGCGGACCGCTTTCTGCTCTATGCCATGGACAGCTACTGGCACAGCCGGTGCCTCAAGTGCTCCTGCTGCCAGGCGCAGCTGGGCGACATCGGCACGTCCTGTTACACCAAGAGTGGCATGATCCTTTGCCGAAATGACTACATTAGGTAAGACTTGGCTGCCTTTCTCCGACATGGGCCGGCAGAGCGATGGCAAGGCCAGAGGTTACCAGGCGTTTCAAGGACGGGAGCAGGGCACCCATGAGAATTAAGTGTAGCCTTCACCTCAAAACCCTCCTGGTTGGCCGAAATTTAAGGTGTTAGAGAAGCCTCTGTTAATCTTCTAATTTTTAAAGGCAAGTTAATGGTGAAGGCCCCATTATGTGAAAACTGCCTGACTGGTGGGACTGGGCCACTAGGTGTGCAAAGGTTGGGCACTCTCGGACCAGAATTTCAAGTGGTCAGCCTCAACTGGATCCGCCACTAAAAATAAACATTTCAAGTGGGAGTTAAACTGCTTTCTTAAAGCAAGATAGGCACCCACATAGGAACTCAGAGACAAAAGACTGACTTAAAAATAAGTGTGGTTAATGAGAAATGATTTGTCTATGGTAATGGTTACTTATATTTACATAGGCACCTTTAAACTTTTTCGAGTGGAAAACTGACTCATTCTTTGTGCTCCTTGTGAAAAATGCTGATTACCCATCAGTTTTAAGACTTGTAATTCTTATAACAGAGAAACCCGAACAAGAAAAAAAAAACTTAATGGTAATGTTTCTCTTTATACACTGGTACTGGGAGGCTTGCAACGCTCAGTGTTAGTGTGTGGTTTGTAATGTAGAATCTGCAGGTCTTTCAGTTGAGAAATGTTCAGATTTGGGTTTTTTTGTTGTTGTCATTTGTATCACTACCCTTGATCCCCAAAAGAGATTTAGGAAAAGAGGCTATAGAATTATACTAATCTTGCATTTTAAAGCAGTGTATAGGAACATTCATATGCCCATGTAAGCAGTCTTTGCCAACAAGTTTCAGTGCAATTAATGGAAAGAATTCAGGAGGTCAGGTGCCTATAGGATCTTTTCAGGTGAACTCAAGCTACTTAAACTCATTAATTTGAAAGGAGGCATTTGAAGGATTACACATTTAATTTGAGTAAATGGTTTGATAGACTGATGCACATGAATGCTTCTAGGAGGTGTTCTGTTTCAACATCCAGTAATTAAAAAAAAAACCCACACGCACACAGTTGATACTAGAGAACCGCTCACCTTTAAGAACTGCGTTCTGTTTAAATTTCTGCCCTACACCATTTTTTCTTTATGGAAATTAGAAATTTTTGCTCCTTCTTCAGTCTGGGTGCATCAATGGATGAGATATTTTGTTCAAAGTTTGTCTCTATTGTGATTCCCTCTCCCTGCGTCTAAACCTGTAAAAGATCCCTGTGCAGTTCAGAGCTGAGCTGAGTACGAGTATGTTTACCCCAGCGATATTATTAGTGTAAAATGATGGGGTAGGATGACATTTGGTTATTCCGATAATGCAACCTATGTCCTCTTTGCTGGCATCCTCAATCAGCCAAGTAAAAGAAATTCAGGAGGGGAGAAGGCTTTTGTTTTTAAATTAAAATGGAAGCATTAATTTCACTAAGTGTTCTTTTAGAAGTAAATGTTGGACAATCAGCAGGAGCATGGGTGGAATGCTTTCTGGTTCTCCTTCCAAGCAATGCCATGAGCCCTGACAGTATTGTAATTAAATAGAGAGCAAAACTGTGGTAAGAAGGAGGGTGGTTTAAAGGGGAGAAATTGACAGTGCTGTTCAGAAGCGGTAAATGGTACAGATTCATCTTTTCTCCAAGTGCCTTCAGAAACCTGCGCTTCTGATTACCACTAATTAAAAAGAAGATGGGTCTACTTGCATTCCCTCAGGACAAGTTTAGGCAAGTGGCTCCCTGGGAATCGCCTCCATTCCTTTCCCTATTCTTGGGAACAAATATAAATGCCCATTTGGTGTTTTCTCATGGCTTAATGCAGCAATGGACGATATATACCCAGCCCCAAGCCTTAATTAATTGGGCCCATATTATCCCTTCCTTTCTTTTCCCCTGACTTTGAAAACTGGATCCAGGCTTGCTCTTGAACTAGAGACTACCCTGAGACCCTTAGATTTGTCCAGAGTTCTGGCTCCGTATCAAATTGATCCTTTCTTCACCCTGCTCGGGGCTTAGCACCAGACCTCCCCAACTCCCTGCCCCCAAGTTTAGGGGATCTCGGAAGAAGTCCTCTTTCTGTGTTCTCTTTGCCCATCAAGATGCCAAAAGGGTGGGAAGGGGTGGGGGGAGGCTCGCGCCTTCCTTTTCCTCTGGGCTACTCCCTCCCCAGTCTCCCTTCAGTCCACTTGTCGGAGGAGCTTTCAATTCTGCTGGGACCGTCGCTGAGCAGTGGACTAATCCGCTCGCTGGCCTCCAGGTGAAGGGGACCCTTTGGCTCTTCGGCCCGGGCTGGGACCACAGAGCGATTTATTAAGGGGCTTTTAAACTGTCTGACTTTCAGGTTGTGGTTTTTTGAAAACAACCAAGATCAGGCTAAAAAGCTTCGGGAGAGCTGGAGGAGGCGGGGGCTCGGCTTGGGGAGGGGGGTGCTGTGCAGTTTTTCCCTAGTCCCTTCCCCCTGCGCGACCAAGTGTCGATTGGGCAGAGCTGGGCTTCTGCCTCTTCTCCAAGATTTCAGATAAAGCGGCTGCCTTGCTGCAGCGAATCCGCACAATTAAAAGCTTTAATTAGTGGCTCCTCCATTTTCTTAGTTCTGATGGGCTTTATCTAATGAGATCTGGTCTCTGGCTTAGATCTGCTCCGAATGACGTGTCCGCAATGAATGAGAGCTGCGTCGCAAACAAAACATTTAATTAACAAAATTGGCCTCTAAGAGAGGGAGGGAAAGTCTTGTTGGGGGGGAGGGGAGAGGAAGGGGCGGGTGCATCTTAAAGGGGCCAACGCCTGCCTGGCCCCCGCCACCTTAGAAAATCACGAAAGTCGTGAACCTCGGAAGCGCCCCCACCCCCGTTCCTGACACCTCCCCCCGCCGCCCAGCACAATCCCTGCGCCACCAAGTAGCTTCAGAAACTCCGCTTCTCTCTCTTTGAGTCCTCCTTCCTCCACCCCCCCACCTTGGGCCCGAAGACTGGCGCGGAAAGTGCAGCGAGAAGGAGGAAGTTCAGAGATCGACGGGTGGGGCTCCAGGTCCGGGGCGGCGAGGAAACGCGCCGGAAGCCCTGGTGGCGGTCCTCGGCGTGCCGGGTCTCGCTGCTGGATCGGCCGGGCGCGGGGGCGGTGGGGGGGAGGCGGGGGGCGGCGCCGCCCGAGGCCGCGGTCCGGGCGCCCAGCCGGTCGGCGGCCTCGGGCCCGCGAGGGGGCGAGCGTAGGGCGGGCGCCGGGCGAGTGGGTCGCGCTTTCTCTCCCCGGGCTCCACTCGGGCGGTTCACGTGGCGCCCGCAGCCGCAGTGAGCGCCGCGCGGCCGGGGGTGGGGGCCCGGGCGGGGGAATTGGTGGTGCTCGGTGGTGAAGGGTGTGTTTGGGGAGGGGGTAGCGTTAGGAATGGAGGCGCCGCCAGACAGCGAGTTCATTTCCCTGGTAATCAACAGCAAGCTGCTATATTCAGAGAATGCTGTCCCTTTAATTGAACAGGCTAGGTAATTAAATGGCACTTTTCCAATAGGACGTGCTAGGTAAATCTAATAGTTG